>NC_134890.1:10776102-10823602 GCF_041734735.1 Babylonia areolata
GCGACGGGCCACCTGCACGGAAGTGGGATTTTACTTGCTTATTCATTCATTCATCCATCCATTCATTCATTCATTTGTTTATTTATTTATTCATTTATCTATTCATGTATTTATTTATTTATTCATTTATTTGATGTTATTATAATTATTGATTAATTAATCAATCAATTTATTTACTTTTATGTATCCGTGATCTTGGTAACGCACACATAGGATTTTTTTAACATTTAGGAATATCTTTTTTACCCGTTAGGAATTTTTCATTTTTATCTTATCTGTTTTTTGTTCCGCATCAGTGATCTGGTAACGCGCACAAGGAATTTTTGAATATAGATGACTTTTAAAAAAAAACCAGTTGGGGAGCTTTTACGCATCAGTAATCTGGTTACACGCACATTGAATTTTGAACATCAAGGGTTCTTTTTTCGCCTTTTTCATTTTCATTTTTCAGTTGTTTGCGCATCAGTGATCTGGTAACGCGCACATGGGATTTTTGAACATCTAGGGATTTTTGTTTTTTTGTTGTTTTTTTTTGTTTACGTGTAAGTGGTCTGGTACACGCACATGTGATAGTTGAACATCAAGGGGTTTTCTTTTCAATGCATCAGTGATCTGGTAACGCGCACATGGGTTTTTTTTCTTAATATCAAGGGATTATCTTTTTTTTTTATCCGGTCAGGGATTTTTTGCGCATCAATGATCTGGTAACGCGCACATGGGATTTTCAAACATCAAGGAAGTTTTTTCAACCCGACAGGATTTTCTGAACACACGCCCTACCCCCTCATACAACACCCCCCTACACACGCCCTATCCTCCTTCCCCCCCACCACACACACCAAATCCCCACCCACACACACGCCCCCAACCCCTCAAAGAACTCCCCCACCCCTCACCACCCGAACACACACAACCTCCCCGCATCAACCCCTCCTCGCACCCCTACCTCCTCAGGCTCGATGAGTTTGAACTCCAGTCCCCGGCCCGTCCAGGCGATGAAGGAAGCGTTGCTGGGGTCGTCCAGCAGGGCCACCAGGAACTGCCACAGCTGCAGGGACCCCCGCCTCTGGTAGGTGGACACGGGCCCCTCCCGGTGGTAACGCTCCAGGTAAAAGTCCCGGTAGAACTCTGGCTTCATGTCTAGCCCTGTAGCACACGGACACACACACACATGAAGACATGGTGTGAGTGGACGGTATGAATACATTTAAAACGGGACTGAACTCAGAGTTCAGAATTTTTTTTTTTTTTTTTTTTTTTTTTAAATATCTGTCGTAAAACCCCTATCACAGCACACAGATCTCTGGTTTCATGTTTGGCCCTGCAGGGCGGACACACACACACACACACACACACACACACACAGAGACACACCCACCCACCCACCCACACACACACACACACACACAGGGAGACATGGTGTGAGTGGACAGTATGTATACATGTAAATAGGGATTGAACTTAGAATTCATTTTTTTTATCTGTCGTAAAACCCCCATCAAAGGACACGTTAGAACTTTGGCTTCATGCCTGGCCCTGCAGAGCGGACACACACACACAGAAGGACAGGACATGATATGAGTGGACTGTAGATATACATGTAAAACATGACTGAACTCAGAGTTCAGAATTCAATTTTATATTTGTCGTAAAACCCCATTAAAGGACACTAAATCTAAACACAACAAACAGATACAAGCTGTCAGAACTCAGAATTCAATTTATTTGTCGTAAAAAAACCCATCAAAGGACACAAAATCTAAACACAACAAACAGATACAAGCTATCAAAATTCAGAATTCAATTTTATATTTGTCGTAAAACCCCCATCAGAGGACACTAAATCTAAACACAACAAACAGATACAAGCTGTGACATAGTTATAGATTAGCGAGACATGGTGTGAATGGACTGTATGTATACATATAAACGGGATTGAACTCTGAACTCAGAACTGAATTTGAAAGGACAACAGTAAATCTGAACACAACAACAGATAAAAGCCAGTAAATCGTGAGGATCACGCAGGATATTTTAAAAGACATGGTTATGGATTAGCGAGACATGGCGTGAGTTGACTGTGCACATGTAAACGGGATTGAACTGTCAGGGTCAGACAGACAGAATCTGTCCGTGATTAACATTTCAGGTAAACGTTCTTGTAGATGCTGGGACCTCCGAGCTTTCATGGCCAGAAACACAACACAACACAACACACACACACACGTACGCACGCACGCACGCACACACACACACACACTCACACACGTACAGAGACAGAAGGAGAAAGAGAGAGAAGGTGGAGAGAAAGAGAGAGAGAGAGAGAGAGAGAGAGAGAGAGAGAGAGAGAGATAGACAGACAGACAGACAAACACACAGACAGAGACAGAGGCACAGACAAACACACACGAAACACTCAAGACAGGCAGATGGAGCATATGCCAACTTCCTCATACTCTACCCCAACCTCCCCGAAAACCACAAAAGCGCAGTCTGGTCCGTCCATCGCAAGAAGACCGCTCTCACACTTGAACAAAGAACAATGCTCAGAGAGGACAGGATCGCAGACAGAAACACCCCTCTTTAAAAAAAAAAAAAAAAAAAAAAAAAAACCTCAAGAGGGGGCGGGCGGCGTGGAGTCTGGGGGGTGGAGACAAGGAGTGGAGGGAACAGAGGAGAGAGAAAGGAGGAGAGGAATGAAGACAGACAATTGGCAAGAACTCTCTCTCTCCCTCACCCACTCTCTCTCTCTCTCTTCCCATCTCTCGTTCACCTTTCCACCTTTCCTGACTTTTTTTTTTGCTGTCTTTTTCTGAAACAAGCTTGTGGTTATGACAGCACATTTTCATCCATCTTCGCCCCTGCGCAAAACATCTCCACGACACCGCCGGGGCTTCCTGCGGTAGTTTGACACGAGCGGGATACCATACTAGTTCTCGCAATCGGTGGGCCGTCGACGCGGGCCCTGAAACGGTGTTCAAGGGAATTTTCTACCTCAGTGGAAATTAGTCCCCTTTTGGCCGGACAAAATGATGGAACATTTATTCATTCATTCATTTATTTATTGTTCATTTCTTTATTTCTTTATTTACTTATTTCCATTGATTTACTAACACTTTCACTACGGATTCAATATATTGATAATGAATAGTAAGTAACAGACTCTGCGGCAATGAATAGATAAACAAACAAAGAACAGTTCTTGCAATAACAAAGGGGGGTGGGGGTGGGAATTTAGAACGCAGCCAATTCGTGAGGATACAAGTCTATATAAATTGTTTATGTAGATAACGAATCGTTTTGCAGGAACGTAAGTACAGAGACGCAAAATACTACACACGCACGCACGCACACGCACACACACACACACACACACACTGACGACACAAAGACTCTTTTAATAAACAAAGGAAATCCATCACAAACGAAGAAATCGTCAGTGACTACAGAGATAATTAAAGAAGAAAGAAAGAACAAACATTGACTTTCAGCTAGGGAACATTAACTCACTCAATACGGCCAGTCCTCTCTTCTCCTCTACACAGACCCCTCGGATGTCCAGCGGGTGTCTGAATGACCCAACCTTTAGCTTCCGTCGTCAGAATTGTGGTATTCTTTGTCAACATTCAAGTCTTCAGTATAAGAGCCTTCCGCTTGCAATATTTTGATGATGGTAATTGGGGTGAAACGCTGTTAACGTCGTCTCTTTCGCCGTTCGTATGGAGAGAGTTAACAAGAACAGAAACAACAAATCTATAAACATGAACGCTAACAACAAGCCAAAAAATAATAGATAAAAATAATAATAACCCCTTTTAAAAATGGCTAAAAAAACCTGTTATCTTCTATCTTGTTACAACTGTTAAATTTCTCTCTCTCTCTCTCTCTCTCTCTCGCTCACACCGTCTGACTATGCATTACATTACTTTATAAAAGCACTTTCTGACTTTTCAATACTTCGCTTGTTTCATAATCTAAATAGAAAAGAAAAGAAAAAAGCCAAGTCATTACTCAAATTCTACGATTCAATGCAAATCGCTCAGATCAATGAGGAATGGCGGCAGGTGGCGGCGGGCTGGAGAGTGGAGTCGAAGGGTGTGGGGGGCAATTATGAGAAGGGATCACATTTTCAGTCCGACACCGGCAGGCAGAGACGCCAGTCTGATGACACTGTCCATAAAAGAGAAAGGACACTGCTTTGCTGGGGTTCATTTAATCAGCTCAGCACTCCGGTCCTGGGTCAACTTTGCCCTCAGCTGACAAGTCAACTCACGGCGCTTTCAGCTCAAGAACTTCCCAATCGGGTCTCTCTCTCTCTCTCTCTCTCTCTGTGGCGGTATGGGTGAAGAAAGGAAAGCATGTGTGTGTGTGTGTGTGTGTGTGTGTGTGTGTGTGTGTGTGTGTGTGTGTGTGAGAGAGAGAGAGAGAGAGAGAGAGAGAGAGAGAGAGAATGAGCAGAGGGGAAGCTTGGAAATCCCATTTGAACACATCCGGAATTGATTTTAAAAAATCGCGGTGAGAAAAAAATTCGCTTTCATTCTGAGTCGATTGTTTGTCTCTAACTCGCGTTCTTTCTTCCCTTTATATTCTTTCTTCTTTCTTCCCTTTCTTTCTCGATCAGTTATATCTTCTTTACTAATACAATCGTTTGCGTCTGGTTTGCTCCTTTGTTTTCTTCTTCTTTTTCTTTGTTCTTTTTTAATCACTTGTGTAAACAAAGTGAGGACGTTATAGACGGTGTTGACTTGTCTCCGTGCGAGTGTGTGTGTGTGTGTGTGTGTGTGTGTGTGTGTGTGTGTGTGTGTGTGTGTGTATGTATGTGTGTGTGTGTGTGTGTGTGTGTGTGTGTGTGTGTGTGTGTGTGTGTGTGTCCGTGGTAAACTTTAACAAATTCATTTTCTCTGGAAATACTTTGTCTGCCAATATCAAATTAGGATTAAAGATAGTAGGAAAAAATCTTCACAGTCATACCAATAATAGGTTGTAAGTCTTCCAGATTAAGCCGTATTCCTGGATCATCAACGTTTTATTTCGTTGAGGCTCTAGATAAGGAAAAAAAAGAAAGAAAGAAAAAAAAGTATACCAGCTGTTTCCAGTTGCCGGAACTATTGTTTCTTTCTTTCTTTTTTTTTTTTCCAAAGCATATTGATATCTAATACAGAACACATTTTTACGATTGATTTTCCCCCCGCCCCCTAATGATTCCTTTACTGGATAAAGCACGTATCACAAGTGAGTCTTGAGGGCCTTGCCTCTTTTTTTTTTTGTCATTCTGTATCTTTATTGTGAAATTATACTTCACAGCCCGACCCAATCCCAGCGGCCCGGAAGCTCTACGGAGGTCTGGAGGACCTGCGACGTACTGCCGCCTTCGTCAAGGAGACGGGGGAATCCATCTGATAAATGACGAACGAGACAACAACAACAACCATTATACTTTCTTCTTCTTCTTCTTATGCTCTTGATTGAAATAAATGTTATCTATTACTCTTATCATCAAAATAACCAGTGCTGTTTTGAAGTCATTGTGTTGTAACACAATCGATCTTGGATGGCATATTGGGTCTGGAAATAATGTCAAAAATATAACATTGTTCTTGCAGGTTCAGATGGTAAAAACTGTATTAGGAATATGATACTACAACCACAACGACAACAACAACTGCGACGACGACGACGCTAGCGACAATTAACATGATGATGATGATGATTTTTGTTGTTGTTGATGCTGCTGTTGATGTTGCTGTTGCTGTTCTCTACAGTGTTGTTGGTGACATTGTGATTGTTATCCCTACTGCTGCTACTGTTGCTAATCAGTGCAGTAATTCTATTAATCGCACGTGATTACCGAGCTAATCAAAGGGCGGCGTCCTCTCTCGCTTTTTATCGTCAAAAACAGGGCTGTTCATTTAAACAACGGCAAAAAATATTCTTCGTTTGGCCTCCCAGCCGGAAGTCATGCTCAAATCCGCAGGAAATTAGATGCATTCACCGGGCTCCCCGCAGAGATCTGAGTGCACCTTGTCTTCCAAGCGCGCACGTGTAGGACATGGACACACACACACACGCGCGCGCGCGCGCGCAAACACACACACACACATACACACAAAAGCACCAATCACTAAGGCACACACACACACACACTGGCATGCATGCACACGCACATACACAAACACACACATGCACGCACAAATTCACACACACCAAAACAAACACGGAGGCACGCGTACACACACACACACACACACACACACATACACACACACACACACACACTGTGTGGGGAATAGAAGAGAGAGAGAGAGAGAGAGAGAGAGAGGGAGAGAGAAAAAGATGATCTGAAATTTGAAAAATTAGAATATCAGAATATGGAAACGTTATTTACTCTCTCTCTCTCTCTCTCTCTCTCTCTCTCTCTCTCCGCAACTCCCAGAATGTGTCTCTGTCTCCCTGTCTGAGAAGAACTCAAACGCACACACACACGCGCGCACTGTGTGATCTCTGTATGCTTTCCACTCAAGGTGCCAGCTTTCCTCTGAAAGTGTCCGTTGTAATATAATGTGGTATCGCCTGTGTCATTCAACATACTCACTGGTATGCAAAACAATGTATATACCGAAAAGCATCAACTGTTCTATAACATGTCGACAGTTTTCTGGGCAATGCAGCTCCTGCTCCTGTCCCTCCTCCTCCTCCTTCCCCCTCCTCCTTCCTCCTCCCCCTTGCCATATCCCCTCCACCCTTTCCCCCATCCTCTCTGTGTGTCTGCTCCCTTCATTAAGTGGTATCGTTAAGTTATTGATATGGTATAATAGTCAGTCGTTTTCGACAATGACCATCAGAACAGCAGAGGAGGTAACTGCTGTCCCGACTATCTGGGCTAGAGTTTGATCATAGTGGAGAGTGTCTTGCCCAAGTTACATCCCCACTCTCTCGGCCTAGAGGGTTTTAGGACAGTCGGACGTTGGGGTGGTTCCCAACGGCTAACTAGCCCTCAAAAAAGGCTGCAGCGCTAAGAGCCAGCGCAATTTTGCCTCCTAGTTTGAAAGCCATAGTCCTTCACAAAAGACTAGACTGTAAGTCATATCCCATTGCACTGGAGAAACCATTGATAATACATCCCTCACTTTAGTTTGATGTGGCAGTAGAAGTATGACAGTAATAATTCCTGTAGTACATTGTAGGCGACATGCGATGTTTCTGATTCCTTCAGTAAGGGGCCTTGGTCCTCATCGTCTGAATACAACGCTTCATTCGTTTCGTTTCGTTTCGTTTCGTTACTGAGTGATGTTGGAAAATATTCTAATTCAAAGCAAAGACTTCAATGATCCTTTTGATTCTGAAATTGGTTTGTTCAAAGTAAAGACTTCAATGATCCTTTAAATTCTGAATTTGGTTTGTTCACGCCAATAAGACATATTTTGCTGGAAGTAGTTTGGTAATGTGTGGCTGTTTCATTCATATAGGTACTTTTGTTTTTCGTTTGATTACTATATATATATATATATATATATATATATATATATATATATATATCCTTATATATATATATATATATATGTGTGTGTGTGTGTGTGTGTGTGCTTTTCTTAAGAGGGTTCTATTTCTGGAACAGATCTGGGGTTTTTTTTTTTCAGTCTCATGGAGATTAACACACACACACACACACGAGCGAAACCAAAAGTAGTATCCGTGACGTCAAAATCCGACGCAGTGCTGATGATGACGTAAAACTGCTGATACCTGATCGGAAGACAGACAAGAAACAAGCGGGAGGAGTCAACTACTAGGGAAGGGCTACAAAAGCAACGCCTCGCCCCACCTTCCCCCCCCCCCTCCCACTCCCACGACCCCGATTAACAAGCTGTGAACGCAACAACACTGAAGAAGAGAGACATCCATCCAACCCCTCTGCCCTCCACTGAACCAAACGTAAAAAAACCAAAAACAAAAAAACAAAAACAAAAAAAACACAGACTCTTAAAGCAAGGTGGCCGAAAAAGTGAGAAACACTACAACAAGAATTAGCGTCATAATGACGGGCCATTGAGCCCGGATAATGCGTGGCTGTAAATTTTCCCAGCGTGCACTGGGCCACGGGAAGTGACGTATTAAGAGGTTGGGGGGCTTGTGGGTAATGGGAGGGCCGAGGCGCGCGCGACGCTGGTGATGACACGGGCCAGAGATTTGTGGGAAGGGGAGTCCATCGATTATCTCGCTTGTGGCGAATTGTCTCTCTCTCTCTCTCTCCTCCCCCCCCTCCCCTCTGTCTCTTTCTTGCTCTCTCCGCTGTAGGTCTTTGCCTCTTGTTGTCTTCATGTTAAGCTGGGAACAGGGGAATAAAAAGGATGCTCACAGCTAGTGTTAATGTCACAGGTTAGGTGTTCCTTTTGATGTTCCTGGTTTTAATACTTCGCTTTTCCCCCTCCTCCATCTCATTTTCTTCCTTCATAAATGTCTTCTTCTTCGTCTTTCGATTGTTGTTCTTGTTGTTGATGTTCATCTTCTTCTTCTTCTTCTCCTCCTCCTTCCTCCTCTTCCTTCTTCTGTCTCTATCGGAAGTCAAAAACGAATTTTAGAATAAAAAGGGTCAAAAGCTTCTTGGACGTCTATATTTTACGACAATTACGAAGGTGTGTTCACTGTTGTTTTTAACATCTTCTCCGTTTTGTTTTTTCTATCTTCTGGCTTTTTGTTTGTCTTTACAAAATTTTATCCGTTCTTCTCACTATCACTCGCATTTCTTGTCATTCTCACCCCCCACCCACACCCCCATCCCCTCCAGCCTTCTGTCTCTATCTTTCTCTCCGTGGGGGGGGGGGGGGGGGGGGGGGGGGAGGGAGAATGACAAGAAATGCGAGTGATAGTGAGAAGAACGGATAAAATTTTTGTAAAGACAAACGCGGTGTTTTGGATATGGATACCGACTGGATTTGTTGTGAATGAGATCAGTTTCTTTCCCTTTTCTTTCTTTTTTTTTTTCCGCCTCCCCACCTGTTTTTCTGTTTCCACCAGTTCAGTTGAAGAGAGATGGGTGGAGGGGGAGTGGGGGTGTTCGTAGATCTTGACTTATGGATTTAGTTGTTATTCTCTCTCTCTCTCTTGGATTGTTTGTTGATGTCGTCCAAGTAAAATGGCTGACGTGCATATTTTGCCTTAGCCCTTGTTTTCGTCTTAAACATCCAGATTATGAGACATACGAATATATATATATATATATATATATATATATATATATATATATATATATATATATATATATATATATACACACATATATGTTTGTACGTATGTATGTATGTATGCATGCGTGCATACATGTGTGTGTGAGATCTTTCGTTTAACGTCTAATCAATAGAAGGCCGTTACTGTCTAGTGGTTAGGACCTCGCGTTATGTGTGTGTGTGTGTGAGTGTGTGTGTGTGTGCGCGCTTATCTGTGTGCTTGTGGGTGCATGCGTGCGCGCGTATGTGTGTGTATGCATTATTGTCTATATTTGTGCATAATAGCTTACATTGTTTCATCAGCAATGTAATGTTCACATGTACCCCTTCTTGGAACTGAGGCCAAAATGTACATAAATCATCCCGATTCTCTCTTTCTTCATCTCTCTCTCAATGTGTGTGTGTGTGTGTGTGCGTGCGTGCGTGCGTGCGTGCGTGCGTGCGTGTGTATGTGTGTGTGTGCGTGCGCGCGCGCGTGTGTGTGTGTATGCGTGCGTGTGTGTATCTGTGTGGAGATGGATGGTCACGGCCTCTTCCTCACTGAAAGCAGCATTTTATCTTAATTCAAGGAGATTTATGTCTTCTTCTTTTCTTCTTGTTATTCCTCCTCCTCCTCTTCTTCTTCTGCCTTTTACTCCCTATTGATTTTGTTTTCTTTTCTTGTTATTTTTTCTTCTTTTTTTCTTCTCCTACCTTTTTCTTATCTTCTTTCATTCTTCCTTTCTTCTTGTCTTCTTCTTCTTCTCCTACGTTTTCTCGCCAGCCCATTTCTTTCTTTCTTTCCTTCTTCCTGTCTTCGTCTTCAACCTTTTCTCGCCGTCTCCTTTATTTCTTTCCTTTCTTTCTTTCTTTTTTTCTTCATGTCTTCTTCTTCTCCCCATCCCCTTACTTTCTCTCCTTCATTTCTTTCTTTCTTTCCCCCTGTCTTCTCTCTCTCCTACTTTTTCTCCCCATCCCCATCCTCTTTCTTTCTTCTCCTTCTCTACTTTTCCCACCTCAGTCGCTATTCTGTCTTCTTTCTTTCCTTCTTTCTTCCTAATTGTTCTTCTCTTTCAGCTCCTCTCTCCAATCAGTTCCAACATTTGTGATCACACCAGTCTCTCTGTTCTCTTAACTCACTCATTACGGCCAGTCCTCTCTTCTCCTCTACACAGACCCCTCGGATGTCCAGTGGGTGTCTGAATGACCCAACCTTTAGCTTCCATCGTCAGAATTGTGGTATTCTTTGTCAACATTCACCTCTTCAGTATAAGAGACTTCCTTTTGCAATATTTAGATGATGGTAACTGGGGTGAAACGCTGTTAACGTCGTCTCTTTCGCCGTTCGTATGGAGAGAGCTAAACTGGAGTTTTCCGGATTGTTGAAGCCACTGAGTCACCAAACTCGTTATTGTGGATCCAGATTTGAAAACAGCAAATATATTGATCGATATAACTTTCATTAATACAGTTGTAGCATTAGAGCTTATAAATAAATATGCTTCGGTGTGGGCGCCTTTGTGTACAGAGCATCGCCTCTGAGAAATTAGGAACGGTTCCATAGGAGTTGCAGGATAAGGAGAAGGAGGAGATGGGATAGTAGGAGAAGGAGGAGAAGGAGAAGGATGATGATGAAGAAGATCTGAGAAACAAGGAACAGTTCTGTAGGAGCGGGAGAAGGAAAAGAAGGAGGAGAAGGAGGAAGATGAAGATGATCTGATGCCCCCCACACCTCACCCCACCTACCCCAACTTTGCATGCACTGTGAAGTGGGCACGCCTTGTTATTGTTGTCTGTCGAGGTCCGGGGTGGGGGGTTGGTGGGGGGTGGAGGGTGGGTGGGGGTTGGGGAGGTGGGGTGGAGGGGCACAGTAATAATAGCAGAAAGTTCCAGGCCACGAGAACAGGCGCGGGCAACACTTCAACTGTGACACTTCTGGGCCAGGGCCAGAGCCAGGGCCAGGCGCCCCCCCCCCTCCCCCCTGCCCCCTCCTCCATACCACCTCGTCCAGCCAGCCAGCCACTTGCCTTATTCGTCAGTCCGGGAGGAAACCGAGCGCCCCATTAACGGCGCTACCCGCCCGTTTCCAAGGCAACCGGGACGCGGACACGAGTAACCCTAGCTCGGGCGACTGAACGCCGGAGTGACGGGAGTCGCAGACAAGGGAATTTATCATTCCGGGGTGGGTGAGTGTGGGGTAATTATGGGGTTAATAACAGTCTCCCTCCCTCTGTCTTTCCCCCCTCTCGCTCTCTCTCTCTTACTACACCCCCCCTTTCCTCTATTCACCGCCTCATTCTCACTCACACACGGCTTTCTATTTTTCTCTCTCTGTGTGTGTCTCTCTCTATCTCCTTGTTCCAAGTCCAACATGCACCCAACTATTAACTCTTTCCTTTCTCGGCCAGATAGCTTCAAGGTGGAAGAACTAAGGAAGGGAAGGGAAGGGAAGGGAGGGGAGGGGTGGGGGTCGGGGTGGGGAATGGGGAAGGAGGCTGGACGGGTAGGGAGGCAGGGGGAGCTACCCCCTCTCTCTCCCTCTCTCTTTCTCTCTGACATGGCGTATCGAGCTTGTCATCACCGCACCCAGCGCCACCAAAGACTGACCGTAATTATGCAAATGCAAAGCCCACCGGCGCCAAATTACGCCTCGGCGTGATTGGACTAAGATGGCGACCGTCGAAGACTCGCCCTGAAGAAGACAAAAGTTGTCCTCCCTTTGTATTGTCGTGGGGGGGGGGGGGAGAGAGAGAGAGAGAGAGAGAGAGAGGGGGGGGGGGGGAAGGAGAGAGGAGAGAGAGAAGAAGAAGAAATGGCGAAAATTAAAAATCGTTCTCTTTCACCACCACCACCACCATCCCTCATCAGCCCCTACCCCACCCCTCCCAGCTCTCCTCTTTGGAAGAAAGGGGATGGGACAGGACGGCACGGTGATGTCATAAGGGGGTGGGTGGGGGTAGGGGTAGGATAGGGCAGGGTGGGGTGGGGTGGGGTGGGCGGTCAGAGGTCTCAATTTGGCGGTGTGTACAAATGACATGGGGGGAGGGGGTTAATGATGAAAGCAAGGGGCTGTGACCCTACCCCTCCCCCCTCCAGCACCCCACCTACACCCACCCCCACCCGTCACGCCGCACAGATAGCTTTCGAGGTTTGTTTTGAAGGAGAAACAGTGGCGGTTCTCTTTTCAGTCATATGCATGCATGCACACACTCACACTTACTTACTGACACCGACACTGACACACACACGCACGCACACGCACACATACACACACACACACTCACACACATACACACACAATTCAATTACAGAAGACACACACACATACACACACGCGCGCCAAACACGTACTCTTTGAATGATACATGAATAAGAGACAAGATAGAATCAGTGGCTTTGATATAATACTGGCAACCTGAGAGGATAAACAGTCAGTGCTCAACACAGAGATTGGAAGAACTGCCATGGCTTAACCATTAAGTGGTGAATGAACCTACACAAGTTATCCCTTGCATCAAAGCCAAATATCAACATAGCTAAGCTTGTGCTCAACATTTAAATCTCCTCCGCGGAACACAACTTCATCAGTATCAGTATCAGTAGCTCAAGGAGGCATCACTGCGTTCGGAGTCTAAAATCATTTATACGAAACTTCTCGGAAAATTCTTGTGAATGTATGTTTTGACAGTTTCAAGATGTTACCTGCTATTTCAGAAGGTTTGCTGCATTGTCTAATAGGACATTTGTTATAGTTGTTATAGTTGTTTTGATGTCAGCGTTTCCTTCTATCATGCCTGTGTCTCCCTTTTATTTTATTTTTTTCCCAGTGTTCTGTATCTTTCCCCACCACACACACACATGCGCACACACACATACAGCATTCTTCACCCTTCCCCCCCCCCCCCCACCTTTTTTTTTATTCGCCTAATATCACTTAAAGTGGAAGACGTTAAACTGAGGACTACGACTACAACTTCACACACGCACAATTTAGTTACAGAAGACACTTTGGCTTGTCATCAATATTTTGTTTTATTTCACATCAGCTTATTAAGATAAATAGTCGTGAACTAAACATAGCAATGCTGAAATGCAACTTTGTTCGCTTTGTTTGTTTATTTTCCTTGCTAGAATTAATTCGTGTTTGTCACTATACTCCAACTTGGCTCTAAGCCCACCTCCATCCACTCTCTCTCCCATTCCCACACACTTACCTGGTCGGTTTTTCTCTCTCTCTTTCTTTCTCCCCCTTCCTCCATCTTCCCCCCTCTCTCTCTCGCACTCTCTCTCTTTCTCCCCCTTCCTCCATTTTCCTCTCTCTCTCTCTCTCGCTCTCTCTCCCTCTCTTTCTCCCCCTTCCTCCATCTTCCTCTCTCCCTCTCTTTCTCCCCCTTCCTCCATCTTCCTCTCTCTCCCCCTTCCTCCATCTTCCCCCCTCTCTCTCTCGCACTTTCTCTTTCTCTTCCCCTCCCTCCTTCTTTCCTCCCCTCTAGCTCTCTCTCACACTATCTTTCTTTCTCTCCCCCTCCCTCCTTCTTCTCCTTTCTCTCTCCCTGTCTCTGTCTCTCTCTCATGTATAGTGCATGCAAGCAAGCAGGTGCGAACACAGTTAAGAAAAGGGAAAAACAAAAATCAACCAAAGACATGCATACACAACCAGCAAAATGAGACAGGGAGACAGAATGAGACAAAGGTAGATAGACAGACAGACAGACAGACAAAACACACAGCGACAGACAGACAACGAGAAAGAAAGAAATCACTGTCTCCACACCCTACCCTCCAAACCCCCACCCCCCCAACCCCACCCCAGCCCGCACCCCCTTCCCCACCACCACCACCACAATCCAGAAGGATAGAGGAGGGCAGAAACTAGTAGAAGCCAGGGCTAGAACCACGACCTTTCCTCGCCAACAATAGCTAGTTACAGCTCCCCCCCCCCCACTCCCCGACAAGCGGCGAATCCAAATCCCCCTGCTTATTTTCTGCCCTTCTCTTCCCCCCTCGCCCCCCGTCCTCCCCGCCCCCCTCCAAGGGCCCTCTCCCTTGCTTTCGATTTAATTTGCTCTTGCTCAGGGAAAAAGCGATCCCGTATTCCTCTGTTTATCAAAGGGCCACCTCGACTCGCTCCAGCAGCCTTCTGGGACTCTCGCTGATTGTCGCGAGAATTCCCTGTCCTCGTGTCTGCGCTCCCGCTCGCGAGAATCATGGAATACAGATCACGGGAAAGCTCTCGTCGCCGGCGAGATTCTGTGGTCGGGGGTTTTTGGGAATGAAGCAGAAAATCTGGCTGATTGGCTGGGTGGGTGGGTGTGCTTTGATGGAGAATGTGTGTGAGGGGAGAAAGAGAGAGAGAGAGTGAGATGGAGAGTAGGAGAGAGAGAGAAGAGGAGAGAGAGAGAGAGAGAGAGAGAGAGAGAGAGACAGATGGACAGACAGACAAAACGAAAAATAGACAAAGTGGGAGAGAGAGAGAGAGTGAGAGAGAGGCAGAGACAGAGACCGAGACAGACAGACAGACAGATGGACAGACACAAAAAGAAAAAAGACAAAGTGGGAGATGGAGAGAGAGAGAGAGAGAGAGAGAGAGAGAGAGAGAGAGAGAGAGACAGAGAGAGACAGACAGACAGATGGACAGACAGACAAAAAGAAAAAAGACAAAGTGGGAGATGGAGAGAGAGAGAGAGAGGCAGAGAGAGAGAGAGAGACAGAGAGGGACAGAGACAGACACAGACAGATGGACAGACAGAGAAAAAGAAAAAAAAGACAAAGTGGGAGATGGAGAGAGAGAGAGAGAGAGAGAGAGAGAGAGAGAGAGACAGACAGACAGACAGACAGACAGACAGACAAAAAGAAAAAAGACAAAGTGGGAGATGGAGATGAACTTGGATGGGCTTTAATAGTGATAAAGAGTGAGATGTGCAAGGGAAGAAATATGATTAAAAACTTACAACACAGATTGTTTCAAAAAGAGCTAAGCAAACAAACGAAAAAACAAAGAAACTAAATCATTAACTGATACACAAAGAAGGCAATATCTAAAAGACCAAAAAGGGACGAAGTGAGTAATAACGATGCCTTCTGGGGAGCAAAACGTGTGTCATATTTTCGAAAATTAATCACTTATTACTCTATGAGACGCGCATTCGATGATCAAAAAGGCATAAAAAAATGACACTTTCCTAACATCCATAAACACACAGAGAAACTCCACTTTAAATCAATAGATACTCACAGACAAAAACTGACTCCTGATGTAGGACAGGTAACGCGGTTTCATTTTAGTTGACAGCTAACATAAAATGTCAACACCATTGTCTTTTACAAAAAGTAGTCCTTAACACAGTTCACGATAAGGCTAATGAGATAACACTGACAACCTTCTGCATCCTAAGGCTAATTTCAGTACATAGCTGAAAAAAAGTTTTTCAAGCTGGGTTTATGGCTCACTTGTGGCTCGCATTTTGATTATTATTTCACACATCATACGTGGAAGATACATCTGTCACATCTCTAGTGACAAACACTCCTGAAATAAACAGGTCCATAATGTCGATATAAATCATTCTTGTCATAATTCTAATATTTTCATGATCGACATCACTACTTTCATTTTCATCGTCCGGTTTATTGTATATAACAGATTCGTATATAATTATATCCCTAGCTTTTGTTTCTTCTTTATAGGTAGTCTGGTTTGAAAAAAAAGAAGAAAAAAAGCGACAATAACAACTAACGCGAAATCAAACAACAGAGAGGCCAATCGAGTAAATAGGCTGTACGAGTCGCAACAATATCTATGAAGATATAGCCATGGGTGCCTGTAAATCAAGGCAAATAACTCCGCGAGCAAGCGTGCACATTCATACTCATAACCACATCCATACTGATGTACTCTCTCTCTCTTACTCTCTTTCCACCTCTCTCTCCATTCTCCTTCTCTTTCTTCCCCAACCCCTCACACACACACACACACACACACAAAACAACTGGCGTACTCTCTCTTCTCTATTTCTATCTCTTCCCCCCTCTCTCTCCATTCTCCCTCTCTTCCTTCCCCACCCCCTCACACATACACACACAAACACACACGCGCAGCCGTTTACACACCAGCGATTCAAATATTGATAGGTCGCACACCATTGGTGCCTCGCCAAAACAGGAAGTAGAGGCTGTGCCGTCAATCAGTGACAAATGGCCAGCCACGCCATGCAAATTTCATTGCCACGGGAAACAATTCGCTAAAAAGATCGAGCGATTAAGACGCCGATTCTAATTCCTTTCAACACGAAACAACTTCTGGAATCGACAGAAATTATATCAATAAGAAATAATTACAAATGCTCTCCAAGACACGCAACAGGTTCTCGGGCGGACGCGCGCGCGCGTGCAAAAACGCACACACGGGCGCGTGACAGTGAGAGAGAGAGAGAGAGAGAGAGAGAGAGAGAGAGAGAGACAGCAAACCAAACAAACGAAAAATCAACAACAATGAAAGTTCCTCGAGGAGTAATCCAAACAGCTACACCGCAAGTTTCACGCACAGGCCCAACCATCTCTCTCTCTCTTTGTCTCCCAACCCACCCTCCTCTCTCTCTCCCTCCCTCACTCCCTCTCTCCCCAACAGACTTCACTACAGAACCCAACCCAACCCAACCAAACCAACCTCCCATCCACCCAGCCAACCATCCAGCCAGCCAGCCAGCTAGCTAGCCCCAAGCCAATCAATCACCTGTTAATAGCGCTTCGATTACTGGTCGTTCATTATTCAGGCGAGCCTCTAAACGGGGTCCGAGGAGTGAGAATTACACACAATAAAACACACGGGGCCTGTCGCCCTTGGCCCCCCTTAATCACACCTTGCTGTGGGCCTTGCCTGGCTGTGGGCAACATGACAATGCACTGGAGGGCGGAGGCAGGGATGTGGGGAGGGGGGGGGGAAGAGAAGAGAAGGGTTGAGGTGAGTGTGTGTGTGTGTGTGTGTGTGTGTGTGTGTGTTTGAGTGCGTTAGTGTGTGGTGCTGTGTGTGTGTGTGTGTGTGTGTGTGTGTGTGTGACTCGACTCGACTTAATTTACTGTCATAAAATCCTTCGGGATTAATATACACAACAAAATAACATAACGAAGAAAGAAAGAAAGTATGTGTGTGTGTGTGTGTGTGTGTGTGTGTGTGTGTGTGTGTGTGTGTGTGTGTGTGTGTGTGTGTGTGAGTGTGTGTGTGTGTGTGTGTGTGTGCGCGCGCGTGTGAGTGTGTGTGTGTGTGTGTGTGTGTATCTAACTTTGTGTATGCTTATGTTATTCAAGACAGAGCATACCTCTGAATGAAGGAGACAAATCAATCAATGACAGGCAGAGCAGGACGAGCGAGATAGCCACTGACTCACCTTTGTGTTTATCCCGCAGGTGGGTCAAGTAGACCGACTCCTCGGGGTAGAAATAACGCATGGCATTCTCATACGGGTAGGGCATCCCTGTAATTACAGATAGAAGACACACCGTGCAGAAACTAAACGCGGATGGTATTGTGGAGATAGAAAAATACATCACACACACACACACAGACACGCGCGCGCATGCACGTACAGACACACACACACACGTATGCACGCGCGAGCGCGCGCGCGCGCACACACACACACACACGAACAAACAAACAAAACATCAACCAAAAAAAGCTATGTGCTGATACATCACATAAACCCTGAAAAGACAAAGTAACACACACCACACACAGAACAATACTACACTCGAGATGTGATCCCAGAAAACAAATTATAATTCACCGTACATAGAACAACAATAGGCTCATACATCACACATACAAACCCTGAACACGAAGTATAATATACCACACACTGAACAATATCATCACATAACACTGATCCTAAAAAAAAGCAAAGTATTACAGATAAAGTAAATACATTTAATGAAACCTTAACAGATCACAAAAAGCACTAAACACTGCGTATTTTGCAAAGATATACGCACCACGAAGTACCCAAACATTATAACTCAAATGTGACGTTATGGGACGTCATTATTTCTCCTCCCTCTTTGTTGGTTTTGTTTTTGTTTTGTTTTTTGTTTGTTTGTTTCATTGTAAATTCCTGCAATTGAGATGAACTTGTTCTATCAATGTTTTCCTTTTTTTCTTTAAATCTTTTTAAGGGTGGGGGTGTATGAAAAAGTCCTCTCACTTTTTTCCCCATTTCTGAGGTCAGTCACGTCTGGAAAAGACTGCTGTATTTTTTTTCTTCTTCTTCTTCGACTGCTACTACCACTCCTACTATTCCTACTACTACTGCTTCTTCTTGTTCTTATGGCTGTTATTGTTTTGTTGTTGTTTTAACCCACTTCAGTGTGAGATGTCAGTTTCGTCAGCTATGTACATGAGCAGTTTAGTGATAAGGTTGAGAGATACAACTCTGGCATTAACTTTATTTTCTTTATACATATATTCAACTTCCGGGTGGGTTGTAGAGAGTCTGGGGAGGGGTGGTGGTTATTGTCAACTAGTTGTGTTGATTTAACAACGTCTACGGAATAAGTCATCAAATCAAAGCCAATACAACGAAATGTCTCTACCACTGACACAAAACGAAAGTGAGAGGAGAACGCCCAATGCACGTGATCAACAAATAACTCTATACATGACGTTGTGGTCATTAAAAAAATCATTCACTCACACACATACATACACTCGCGTGTGCGCTCACACACACACACACACACACACACACACTCACATACACCGATACACACACACACACGCACACATACACACAATGACACACAAAGACAGACAGACAGACACACACACACACACACACACACACACATCACCAAACACACACACTCGCTCACCTACACTCTTACAACCCCATCACCCACCTCCATCCATCACCCACCCAAACCCACGAGTGTTCACAGGATTGTACGCCACCAGGCTGTGTCCCATACAACACACCAGTCTAAATCCAATCCCTCAAGACGCAGCGAACACAGCCATGGACAACAAACACTTAGCAAAGGAGAGATAACGGGTAAGTAACATCTCTCACCTTCTGTGGGACTGCTGTGACCAATCTGACCAATGAAATCCGGCCGTGAGAATGTGGGACAAGGTCTGGAGGCATCTGTTAGTAAAAAAAAAAAAAAAGAAGAAAAAAGTAATGGTAAAATAATACAAATATTACTAATAACGATTTAAAAAAACAACAAGTACAACCCACTAATGAGGAGGAAGAGGAAAAGGAAGAGGAATCCGATTAGCAGTAGCAGTAACAGTAGCAGTAGTAGTAGTGGAAGCAGTAGTAGTAGTAGTAGAACTGGTGGCAGCAGCAGTACCAATAACAGTAACAACAGTAACAAAACAACAACAACAACGGTAACAACAACATAATAATAATGATAATGATAATATTGATGATAACAATTTCAACCTCAATACTACTACTACTATGCAGCAACAACAACAATACTAATAATAAGAACAATAATATTATCTAAAAAGGAGAAGGTCAGGATGATGAATAAAAATTAAAATGCCATCTACGACAACACGGTAGGAAAAACGCACTGTGCTTCATCCAATAATCTTGTCAACCTCTTCTTCTTCTTCTGCGTTCACTCGTATGCACACGAGTGGGCTTTTACGTGTATGACCGTTTTTACCCCGCCATGTAGGCAGCCATACTCCGTTTTCGGGGGTGTGCATGCTAGGTATGTTCTTGTTTCCATAACCCACCGAACGCTGACATGGATTACAGGATCTTTAACGTGCGTATTTGATCTTCTGCTTGCATATACACACAAAGGGGGTTCAGGCACTAGTAGGTCTGCACATATGTTGACCTGGGAGATCGTAAAAATCTCCACCCTTTACCCACCAGGCGCCTTCACCGTGATTCGAACCCGGGACCAACAGATTGACAGTCCAACGCTTTAACCACTCGGCTATTGCGCCCGTCCTTGTCAACCTCGAGGGAGGTGACATGCAAGTTAATCATCATCGTCACCATGGCCACAACCGTCAGGACCACTGTCACGAATATCATTAGAGTTATCTTGATCTTCGCAAAACAAAAAAGTTGAAAACCGTTACCATTTTACCAAGAAGACGACAATGATGATCAAACGAGAGGAGAAAGCTAAAGAACGCAACAAAATGCACAGTACATTCATTCATACAATGGGGACCAAAATCCCCACAAAGTCTAGAAAAAAAATGGACACCTGTCCTCCATCACCAGATCAGAATCAGAGTCGCCATCACCTGAGAAAGAAACAAGGCTAAGATATTTTTCAACAGAAACAAAGACACCGACAAACACAACAATCCCCCCACCCACCTGCTGTTATTTTAATTTGTTTCTTTTATAATATTCATCACTCGCACACACACACACACACACACACACACGCACGCACGCACGCACAGACACACGCACACAAACACACACACACATACGCACACACACACACACGCACACACACACACTTCAAGTGGAAAGACGTTAAACTGAAGACAACACACACACCTTCTTCCGCAACCAGTACACACTCTTTCCCCGGAAGTAGGAGACTGGAATTACGAACGCGGATGATGTGGTCGGGAGGGGGTTTGGGGGGGGGGGGGGGGTAAGAAAAAAAAAAGAAAGAGGGTGCGAGATACAATACAGCTTCCCCCTTTCACTTTACCCCCACAGGACTAAAATTTAATGACTGACCAGATCAGAAACAGAGTCGCCATCACCTGAGAAAGAAACAAAGCTAAGATTTTTTTTCAACAGAAACAGACACCGACAAACACAACAATCCCCCCACCCACCTGCTGTTATTATTTTTTTCTTTTATTATATTCATCACTCGCACACGCACACAAACACACACACACATACGCACACACACACACACACACACACACACACACCATCTTCCGCAACCAGTACACACTCTTTCCCCGGAAGTAGGAGACTGGAATTACGAACGCGGATGATGTGGTCGGGAGGGGGGGTTGGGTGGGGAGGGGGGGGGGGTAAGAAAAAAAAAAGAAAGAGGGTGCGAGATACAATACAGCTTCCCCCTTTCACTTTACCCCCACAGGACTAAAATTTAATGACTGACCAGATCAGAAACAGAGTCGCCATCACCTGAGGAAGAAACACGGCTAAGATTTTTTTTCAACAGAAACAACGACACCGACAAACACAACAATCCCCCCACCCCCAACCCACCTGCTGTTATTTTTAATTATTTTCTTTTATAATATTCATCACTCGCACACGCACACATACACACACACACATACGCACACACACACACACACACACACACACACACACACCATCTTCCGCAACCAGTACACACTCTTTCCCCGGAAGTAGGAGACTGGAATTACGAACGCGGATGATGTGGTCGGGAGGGGGGGTTGGGTGGGGAGGGGGGGGGGGGTAAGAAAAAAAAAAAGAAAGAGGGTGCGAGATACAATACAGCTTCCCCCTTTCACTTTACCCCTACAGGACTAAAATTTAATGACTGACCAGATCAGAATCAGAGTCACCATCACCTGAGAAAGAAACAAAGCTAAGATTTTTTTTCAACAGAAACTACGACACCGACAAACACAACAATCCCACCATCCCCACCCACCTGCAGTTATTGTTATTTTTTTCTTTTATTATATTCATCACTCGCACACACACACACACACACACACACACGCACGCACGCACGCACGCACGCACAGACACACGCACACACAAACACGCACACAAACACACACACATACGCACACACACAAACACACACACACCTTCTTCCGCAACCAGTACACACTCTTTCCCCGGAAGTAGGAGACTGGAATTACGAACGCGGATGATGTGGTCGGGAGGGGGGGGGGGGGGGGGGAGAAAAAAAAAAGAGGGTGCGAGCTACAATACAGCTTCCCCCTTTCACTTTACCCCCACAGGACTAAAATTTAATGACTGACCAGATCAGAAACAGAGTCGCCATCACCTGAGGAAGAAACACGGCTAAGATTTTTTTTCAACAGAAACAACGACACCGACAAACACAACAATCCCACCACCCCCACCCACCTGATGTTATTGTTATTTTTTTCTTTTATTATATTCATCACTCGCACACACACACACACACACACACACACACACGCACGCACGCACGGACGCACAGACACACGCACACACAAACACGCACACAAACACACACACACATACGCACACACACACACACACACACACACACACACACACACACCTTCTTCCGCAACCAGTACACACTCATTCCCCGGAAGTAGGAGACTGGAATTACGAACGCGGATGATGTGGTCGGGAGGGGAGAAAAAAAAAGAGGGTGCGAGATACAATACAGCTTCCCCCTTTCACTTTACCCCCACAGGACTAAAATTTAATGACTGACCAGATCAGAAACAGAGTCGCCATCACCTGAGGAAGAAACACGGCTAAGATTTTTTTTCAACAGAAACAACGACACCGACAAACACAACAATCCCACCACCCCCACCCACCTGATGTTATTGTTATTTTTTTCTTTTATTATATTCATCACTCGCACACACACACACACACACACACAAACGCGCGCGCGCGCGCGCGCATGCACTAACGCACACAGAGACACAGACTCAGACACAGACAGAAAGACAGACACACACACACACACTGATAATGATGATGAAAATGACAACGACAATGATGATGAAGATGACTATGATGATGATGATGACAATGATGATGATGATGATGACGACGACGGTGGCGTTGCCAAAGGGAGAGCAGGAACAAAAAGAAAGAAAGGAGCCACAGCACAGAGTTATTGTTCCTGTAATGACGGCCAGTCAGGCACAGTTCGCCATGTCAACGGAGAACTCGGCAGGAGAAGGAAGAGGCGTGTGTGTGTGTGTGTGTGTGTGTGTGTGTGTGTGTGTGTGTGTGTGTGTGTGTGTGTGTGTGGAGGGGTGGAGGTGGGAGGCAGGGGGGCGACTCCGTGCACACTGATTACTTTCCCTTTACCCTGGCCACGTCACGAGAGAGAGAGAGAGAGAGAGAGAGAGAGAGAGAGTATGGAGGAAGACAGAGAGAGGGGGGTAAAGTTAGGGGGAGAGAGAGAGAGAGAGAGAGTATGGAGGAAGAGCGAGAGGGGGTGGGGTGGGGGGTAAAGTTAGGGAGAGAGAGAGGGTGGGGGAGGGAGGGAGAGCGAATGATGGAGGAAGAGAGTGAGTCAATGACTGGCGGATAGAGAGAATGGGAGAGAGAGAGAGAGAGAGAGAGAGAGAGAGAGAGAGAGAGAGAGAGAGAGGGGAGAGAAGGAGAGAGAGAGAGAGAGAGAGAGAGAGAGAGAGAGAGAACTTTTATTGAGGGAGCAAGGGAGGGAGAGAGAGAAGGAGGGAGAGAAAGATGGGGAGGAAGAGAAGGAGAGAGATATGGGGAAGGTTGGAGAAGACACATGGGAGAGAGAGGGAGGGAGGGAGAGAGAAGTAAAAGAGTGAGGGAGAAAACGAGAGGGGGAGAGAGAGAGAAAGGGAGTGAGGGAGAGAGAAAGGTGTGGAGAGAGACAGAGACAGAAAGTGTGTGTGTGTGTGTGTGTGTGTGTGTGTGAGACACAGAGAGAGAGAGACAGAGACAGAGACAGAGAGGCAGAGAACAAGCGGGTGCTGAAGAAACGCCGAAAAAAGTGGACAGGAAAGAATGACGGGAAGAATGAATAAAAGAAAAGGAAAAAAATGAAGAAGGGAAATGAAAGGTGAAAAAAAGGGGGCGGGGAAAAAAAGAAACTCAAGAAAATAACACAGACATACACGCATAGGGAATAATAAATCGAACAAAAAGGAGAAATAAAGAAATAAAGAAGACATGCGGAAAAACAGACAGCGGAAAAGACGGGACGAAAACAAGAAAGACAACAAACAAACAAAGAAATAAACAAACAAAAGAACTGGCTAAAATTAGACGGGCAACAAAATAAACAAAACACATACGAAGAATTCGAAGGAAGAAAATACAAAAAGACTCAAACAAAAGAAACAAACAATAAAAGGAGAGAGAACAGAACGAAAGAAAAGAAGAAGAAGAAGAAGGGAAAAAAAGGTGAAGAAAAGAAGGGAATGTAAAAACATGAACAGAAAGACAGAAAAACAAGACGAATAAAAGAAGACAAACAAGAAGAAAACGAATAGATAGATAAAAGGAAGGAAGGGAAGAAAGAAAGAATATGTACAAAGAAGAAAAACGAATAAACGAAGGAAGGAGCAATTCTTATTCAATAAAGGCCGTGGTACATAGCTCCTCATGAAGGGGATGCAGTAAACACAGTACAAATCAAAGGAGAGAAAGTAAGAAAGAACGCAAAAAAGGAAGGTATGAATAAAAGATATCTTGAAAAGCAGAAGAAAGTAAAATAGACAAAACAAACAAACTAACGAACGAATCAAAGAATTAAAAAAAAAAAAAAAAGAACGAAGAAAAAGAAAGACAACAAAACCCCAAAAAAGCAACCAATGAATATGCTCAACCACACCTAAATCTTCACTCCACATCCTTCGAAAAAAAAAAAAAAAAAAAAAAAAAAAAAGAAGGGGGGGGGGGGGGGGGGGGGGGGGGGGGGGGTGAAAGGAAGAAAAAGGAGAAGGAAAAAAAAAAAGCAAACAAAAAAAACAACAACCCCCCCTGACCCCCCAAAAAACCCAACAAAACCCAAACAAACAAAACCAACCAAACAAACAAAAAACAAACAAAGAAAAACAACAACAAAAAAAAACCCACAAAAAAACTCGAACCGAAAAATAAGTTCACCAGACCAAAGAATCAATCCTTGTTTCACTCCCCGTGCTACCAGTATGGCCATCTTGGAGCACACACACACACACACACACACACACACATACACACACACACACATCCCCTGCCTCTACTTCTCCTCATCCACACACACACACACATTCACACACACACACATATGTGCACACACACACACACACACACAGGGTCACCCACCAATCCACCCACCCACGCACACATTCACACACACACACACATACAAACACACACACTCATCCATCAACCTCCCCCTCACCCATCCCACCCTCCGTCCCCCCTCCAACACACACACAAACACACACAAGCACGCGCACGCTCAGACGGGTCCAGCCCAGAAGGCTTCATACAAAGGGATTGTCCATTTATCGTTCCTGTCACGGCGCTCTCCACGGCGGGAGGTGTGAAAGGTGGGCTAATGATTGACTTGAAATGGAGTTGCTAACCCTCCGCTGTCTCCACGCTCGTCAAACATGGCTTTGGCCCGGATTTTCCTCGGGTAATGATGTCTCTCTCTCTCTTTCTCTCCCTCTCCCTCTCTTTCTCGCTCGCTCTCTCTGTCTGTCTGTCTCTCTTGCTCGCTCTGTCTGTCTCTGTCTGTCTGTCTGTGTCAATCTCTCGCTCTCTCTGTCTCTGTCTTTTTCTCTCCCTCTCTTTGCCGCTCGCTCGCTCTGTCTCTTTCTGTCTCTTTCTGTATATCTCTGTCTCTCTTTCTCTTGCTCTGTATCTGTCTTTGTCTCTGTCTGTCTCGCTCGCTGTCTCTCTTTATCTGTCTGTCCGTCTCTCTCGCTCGCTCTGTCTGTCTGTCTCTCGCTCGCTCTGTCTATCCCTCGTCTCTCTCTCTCTCGCTCTATCTGTCTGTCTCTCGCTCGCTCTGTATCTGTCTTTCTCTGTTCTCTCTCTCTCTGGCTCTGGTTCTCTCTTTCCGTGGCTCCGTTTTTCTCTCTGAGTCTGTTTCTTTCTCCACCTCCTCTCCCTCTCTTTCTCTCAGCCTCTTTTTCTCTCTCTCTGTGGCTCCCTGTCTGTCTCTTTGTCCGTTTTCCCGCCTCTTTCTTTATATGAATTATTCTCTTTCTCCAACTCCTCTCCTTCTCTTTCTCTCTCTCTCTCTGTGGCTCCCTGTCTGTCTCTTTGTCCGTTCACCCTTCTCCTTCTTTATATGAATTATTCTCTGTCTCTCTCATCCTCCCTCTGTCCCTCCATCTCTCCCCCCTCCCTTTCACTCTTATCCCGTCTTTCGTTCTGTCCATCAATTTTCCTTTCTTTCTCCGCACCCCCCACCCCCACACCACCGCCTTTCCCTCTTTCTCACAATATCCGGATGAAAGTGGTAGATAAGAAGAGAGAAGCAAATTGGTAACGCGCGCGTGCGTGTGAAAGAGGGAGAGGGAGAAAGAGACAATATGTGTGTGTGTGTGTGTGTGTGTGTGTGTGTGTGTGTGTGTGAAATTATCGCCGTCGGCCATGATGCAACACAGGAAACGCTGCTCTAAACAGATAAAAAAAAGTCCTTTTTTTCCCCCCACTGTAGTTGAACACAACCATATCCTTAAGTGGAGAGGGAGAGAGAGAGAGAGAGAGAGAGAGAGACAGAGACAGAGAGAGAGAGGAGAGAGACACAGACAGACACAGAGAGGCAGGGACAGAGACAGAGAGACAAAAGTACAGTGAGTTTTCCAGATAATAAACAAACTAAGAGGCAAGATTGCACTGGCTCTTAGTTCTGCAGCCTTGGGGGCGAGTTGGCCTATGAGAACCATCCCAACGCCAACTGTCCTAAAACCCTCTTGGCCGAGAGAGCGGAGATGTAACTTGGGCAAGACACTCTCCGCTATAGTCAAAGTCTAGCCCCGATATCTAGCCGAGTGGGACAGCAGTTGCCTCCTCTGCTGTTCTGATGGTCATAGTCGGACACGACTTACTATCGTACAAACACACACACACACACACACACACACACACACAGAGGCACAACCGAGATTTAATTCAACTATTCACCGAAACACACACACACACACACACACACACACAGAAAAACACCATTGCCAGCCCACACCACCACTTCTCTCCTTCCACCTTTCTCCACCGCCTTTCCTCCCCCCTCCCACCCCCATATTCCTTCTGTTCCCCAACACTCTCGTCAGACCATCCACAGTCTAATCCAAGCCGTCAAAACCTAGCATCTTTTCACAGCCACGGCGGCGACTGAAAGCTTTAGGGTAAAGAAGAAAGGAAGAAGAAGAAGAAGAAGAAGAAAAACAAAACCAAAAAACAAAGAAAAAAACGAAAAAACAAAAACAAAAACAAAAAACAAAAAACCCGCGTGCGAGG
Source organism: Babylonia areolata (assembly GCF_041734735.1). Classification (NCBI taxonomy): domain Eukaryota; kingdom Metazoa; phylum Mollusca; class Gastropoda; order Neogastropoda; family Buccinidae; genus Babylonia; species Babylonia areolata. Next base: position 10,803,494 of record NC_134890.1, read on the forward strand.
CGGGCACGACTTAATCCCTTTGTTGTTTAATCGCCCTGGTGGCCCTATCCGCCCTAAGAAACTAACACGATTTCTCCTTGATTGACAGCCACGTGCGCACGAAACACCTCCGTCGGCACGCGCACCGCTCGCGCCCCAGCGCACGTGAATGGCCCTTTTAGAAGGGAGTTGTCGGCCCTGGGGGGCTTTTGGGCAGTGACCGCCGACTGCGAGGAAACCACGATGACGTTGTTGATGATGATGATGGGAATGATAATGATGGTGGGAATAGTGTTGATGATGATAATACTGATGGTGATTTTGGTGATGACATTGATAATAAGGATGAATATGATGATGATGATGATGATGATGATAAGACTGGTGATGATGTTGATGACACTGATGATGATTATGGATGAACTATGGTGATATGATGATGATGGGAATGGAATTGATGATGATAACACTGGTGGTGATTTTGGTGATGACATTGATAATAAGGATGAACATGATGATGATGATGACAAGACTGGTGATGATGTTGGTGTTGACACTGATGATGATTATGGATGGACTATGGTGATATGATGAATGGTGTTGATGATGATAACACTCACTGGTGTTGAATTTTGGTGATGACTCTAATGATAAGGATTAACATGCTGATATGATGATGATGATGGGAATGATTTGATGATGATAACACTCACTGGTGGTGATTCTGGTGATGACACTAATGTTAAGAATGATGATGACGATGATGATGATAAGACTGGTGATGATGTTGGTGGTGACACTAATGATAAGGATGAACATGGTGATGATGCTGATGGGAATGGTGTTGATGGATATGGTGATAACACTGGTGATGATGTTGGTGAATGCACTAGTAATAAGGATGAACATTATGATGATAAGAATGGTGATGACACTGATGATAAGGATGGTGATGATGATAAGACTGGTGGTGATGGTGGTAATGACACTGATGATATAGATGGACATCATGATGATAAGAATGATAATGATGATGGTCAAGATGGTGATGAAGTTGATGATAACGCTCATGACGGGAAGAGTGGCGATGACGGTGACGGTGACAAGAATGGTGTTTGATATGACAGTAAAGATTCTGATGATGTTTGTGATGATACTGATGATAATGACGGAAATCATGATGACAGAAATGGTGATGATGTTGATGATGATGGTGATGATGACAATGATAAGATTGGTGATGATGTTCGTGATTACACTAATGATAAAGATGAATATCATGACAAGAATGGTGATGATGATGACGATAAATATGGTGATGAAGTTGATGATCACTCTCATGATGGTAAGGGTGGCGATGACAAGAATAGTGACATGATGATAAAGATGTTGGTGATGCTACTGATGAAATGGATAGACATGATAATGAAAAGGAAGGTGATGATGACGATAATGCCTGAACAGCACGTCGTGTTATGCTGCTGTCAGGCATCTGCCTAGCAGATGTTGTGTGTAGCGTAAAAATAGAGATTTGTCTGAACACAGTAACGCATCCTTGAGAAATTGAAACTGAAACTTGACTGTGTGACCCAGCCCAGTCTTCCCATTTCAGCCCCATAGCAGACTCTCAAGTTTGGACAGGAGACGACCACGGGCAAAAGAAAGAAAAATACAAGTCTGTTGGGGCTTGAACCCGCGTCCTTCCAGTCCATTAATTGGTGACGCTTGACTTACAACTTCCGTCACGGTGGCTGCACTGTTGATCAACCGTCTCTACTCGTGCAGACAGTTGAAGAGGGCTCTTCACAGAGTGAAACAGCCGTCGCCTGCTGATGATATACACACTGGCCTCCTCCTCCTCTCTTTTGGAGGAACACTGGTGTGTGCCGTGTAAACCAGCCTCTCTCAGTCTCAAACATCTGCTGACCGACTAGACTGCTGGGATTTGCATGTTAACAGGCACTGGTGGTTGGGTGTGTTCCCGGGGACCGCTACAGTAGCCGGACTGACCTAGCTGGAGAAGGGAACGCTTCACAGCTAGCTCAGTGAAGATCTCGTTCCGAGGTGTTCCTCCGGATACTTTTTTTCCCCTTTCTTTTTTTTCAGTTTCTAAAGGAAATAAATATTTTTTTTTGATTTGACTGAACGAGACATTGGTGATTTCTTCTTCTTCTTTTTTTTTTTTAACGATTGTCTAACTGATCATTTAACATTATTTTGATTCCTCTTTGACCAGCTAGTTGTAAGAACTAACGGGTAATCAGCCCTGAAAGTGTCCCTCACGTGTTGTCAGCTGGTCAAGTAGCAACAATATTTCATTTGTTGGGGTGGGGAGGGGGGGGGACAATAACTTTTAGAGCACTCCTTTGCAAAAATATTTACGCCCGTTCTAAAGTGTCATAGTTTAACAACAAAAACAGAAAATAGACGGATTTTTTAATGCCCGGGTTTGGTATTTCACTGACAGATTCAAACTAAACTGAATCTGGGAATGGCTGAGAGCATGATCAAGAGCACGAACAACAGACATGGGAGTAATGATAACAACTCAAGGTCTACAAAGATGTTTCACCGACAACGATGATGACATGAGCAACAACAATAACTTCTGGCTGTTCCAGAGTCATTAACACGAGAAGCGAGTCAGAACACGCAATACGCATTGTCCACTGGGGAAACTCGAAACCTTTTCAGCAGATGTTTTGGAACCCAAACCCCATGCTTCCTGGATTGCAGATATTGGCCTCACTTGCGCGCGCGCGCGCACACACACACACACGCACCACAACACACGCACACACACACACACACACCACAACACACACACACACACACAACACGCTTGCTCATTCCTTTCAATGGGCTCACCTTTCCGAAGATATAACATCACCCAAAAGTTGTGTGATTAATTACGTGAAAGGTGGGAAGCCAGTGCAGTCGCTCTTGGCTGCCCACGGGCCAGGCAAAGGTCTTTGCATGCACAAACAGGGATTAATCCCCTAGTGTTTCCTTGGCTCACACAGCAGGGGGCCGGACGTGGCAGGATTTACGGTCGAGTGGGCAGAGCCTCCCCAAGCGAGGAGGACAAAGGCCCAGGAGTTCAAGACATCGGAGACTGATCGCGCGCTTGCGGTCCTTCCTACCTGCATGCATCTGGTTTGGAGCTCCATTCCACCCCACGAAAGGGCGCCACATCAGAACCATGGTTTGATTGTACATTGCTAGCTGTCTGGGCTATTTATACTCAGTTCGTGTCTTTGCTCGTCTGGGCGTCGGTCGCTTACTTCACAGCTCGCGTCACTCCTTTGTTGCGAGTTTTCGTTAGCGTAACTGATTTTAGTTTTGAATCCTTTAATCGATATCTAATGTATGGTACAGTATAAAGTCTATTGCAGTTCATTATTTCTGGACATGAATGTGTCTGTTACCTGAGATCTTTCCTGGGTACTATGGATATGTACCTTCTGTGTTTGCAACATGCATTCCGTGATAGCTTTGCCATTAGAGTTATAAAGGAGTGTAAAGGAGTTTGTCAGTCTGGGTCATGTTGTGTCCGTGCAAATGTACTGAAATTTTACATCGTACAAGTTGTAGATTCTGGATGGTGATGTATCCGTATTAACGTCACGAAACCTTTCACCAAAGAAACCGAGTCGTATTACGAATCTATATAAATCCATGACGAGCAAATTTTGTTTTCGAAAATCAAGACGAAAGTCATTCACATATTTATAATATGGAGCGATAGCCCCATCATCCAAAACTGACGTCTTTTCCACAAAATAAAATCCTTAAATCGTTGGGTTCTTTCTCCTATCCTTAAATAAATCTATAGACGTATTACATCCAAACTGAAACTGCCCCCCCAAAAAAGTATTACCCTAAAAAGAGAACGGATATTACTTTACAATGTATAAAATATGTGATCGGATTAAAAATCTAATCACACATCACATGTGAATGGAACAACACCTACCAAATCAGGAACTGCGTGATCAGACACAAACATAAAATCCATTTCATAAAACGACGACGACGACAACAACAACACAAAAAAGGGAAAAAAAAAAGGATAAATTATTCGACAAAACCACGTCAAGTTCAGAACAAAAGTCGCTGTGCCGATTACACGTGATAAACAACACAATCATGTTACAATAATAAGAGAACAAACGACACGAGATTAAGGTGTGAAGGAGGAGAACACACACACACACACACACACACACATAAGAAAAAAACCCGTTCGAACATTCAGACGGAAACACGCGCGTGCAGGAAACGTGCGCGGCAGCTGCCGACGTTTTTGATTGGCGAGGAAAGTTTTCCAATGAACGACCGCGTGACAATTGCGCCGGACGGCAAGGCGACGGGGCGTGACTTTGGTCAGAGATTAATTTGTCATATCGTGACAGTTCAGCTAATCTCTTTGCAACCTGCCCCCCACCCCCCGTCCCCCCGAAGGGATCACTCCCACCCACCCCCTCTTCCCCACACCACCACCTCCGTTGGGGGTTTGGGGGGGGGGGGGCTGTGGGCGGATTCTCAGCATATGGCAGGTGAGGTGGTGATTAACGTGATGTTTTCTGATGAAGTCCCAGACAAAAACCTTACAGAATGGAGGAGATGGTCTGAGCGGGAGGATAGGAGGTGGGGGAAATGGGGGGGAGGGGGGCGGGGGGTTGAGGGGGGAGGGGAGGACAGAGGTGGGGGACGGGAAGGTGAGAAGCGACTGGAGAAAAAAAAAGGGGGGGGGCGAGAATGTTGGTAGTCGCAGTGAGTTACAGAGAGCAAGGGAGAAGAAAGATAAGATAAAAAAAGAAAGAAAGATAAGAATAGAAGAGAGAAGAAGACAGGGTGGGGGAAGATAAGATAAAGAGAGAATAAGACGCGGTGAGGAAGAGATGAAGAGAGGTGGAAGCTGAAGAGAGAGCGAGAGAGAGAGAGATGGGGGTAGTGACAAACAGAGAGAGAGATGGGGGCAGAGACAAAGAGAGAGAGAAAAAGATGGGGGCAGAGACAAAGACACAGAGAGAGAGAGAGAGAGAGAGAGAGAGAGAGAGAGAGAGAAAGATGGGGGCAGAGACAAAGACAGAGAGAGAGAGATGGGGGCAGAGACAAAGACAGAGAGAGAGAGAGAGAGTGATGGAGGCAGAGACAAAGACAGAGAGAGAGAGAGATGGTGACAGAGACAAAGACACAGAGACAGAGAAAGAGAGAGAGATGGGGGCAGAGACAAACACACACACACACACACACACACACACACACAGGGGAGGAACAGATACACATTAGAGAGAGAGAGAGAGTGAGATGGGGGCAGAGACAGAGAGAGAGAGAGAGAGAGAGAGAGAGAGAGAGAGAGAGGAGGAACAGATACACATTAGAGAGACAGTGTGTGAGTTAAGGGTGGGGGTAGGGGAAAAAAGGGGAGGGGAGGAAAGAGGGTGCACAGTGCAGAAGGTGCTAATGGAAAAAAAGGATGAATACATATACATCTGTGCATGTACACACACACACACACACACACACACACACACACATATATATATATATATATATATATATATATATATATATATATAGAGAGAGAGAGAGAGAGAGAGAGAGAGAGAGAGACAGAGAGACAGAGAGAGAGAGAGAGAGAGAGAGAGAGAGAGAGAGAGACATACAGATGTGTAGTACTGGACGTGAGTGATTGTCCTCTGTGACTGTCAGAATCTACTTTTTTCCGGTGGACTACAGCTCTCACATTTACTCGCGGGGCAGTTTTTGTTGTTGCGTTGTTGTTGTTGTTGTTTAAAATGTATGATCCTTTTTAATTCTCAATACAGGCAGCCGCACTCCGTTTTCGGAGATGTTCATCTTGAGTATGTACGTGCTTCCATTACCCACGGAACGCTGACATGTGATACGGAATCTTAAACGTGCGTATTTCTGATCTTTTGTATGTGTACAAATAAGAGAGAGATTAAGGCACTAGCAAGTATGCACCTAACTATGTTGATCAAGGTGGAAGACACACACACACACACACACACGCACACACACACACAATCTCCACCGTGCGCCTATATTGAGATCGAACTCAGGACCCATACACTGAAGATCACCCTTTATGTTGAACATTTCTGTTTATCCTGGCATTCAGTATTCTTGTTCTTCGCCAACAGTTTACTTCATTTTCAGTGCGTGCTTCATTCCGTAAACTGGGTTCTATTTTCTCTAAACTCGCTCTAGCGTGAATACAGCCTTTGAGGAAAAAAAAAAGAAGAAGAAAGAAGAAGAAAAAGATGAATTATCTGACCGTAACGAGTTCTGTCTCTTGCGTGAATGCAACCTTTAAATAAACCCAATAAATATTCGGACGGTGACGCCTTTCATTTGCGAGCTTTCTTTGAAACTGAGAAAGACATGCATGGTAAAGAAACAAATTAACTCCGTCCTTCCTTCAGTCACCACCTCTTGACAGAACTAAGGTTTCATTTGAACGACAAATTATCCACTGGAGGGACGGGGAGGGGGGCGGGGGCGGTGTGTTTTGTGTGTGTGTATGGGAGATGGGGGGCCAAAGTGCGTGTGACCGGAAGACGGATATGTTCAAAAAGGAGTACCTTCCCTTAAGCTGCCTTTCGGGCAGACCGGAAGTGTTGAAAACAGGGACAAACGGGACGTCACGGGTGTTTACTCGCCGCCCCAAGTACTTCCGCTGTTGCGCACGCGCCGAGGGCGAGCCGCGGCTCCGAGATCACACACGCCGTCCCGGCCCGAAATAAACAAGGGTCTATGAATGAGATGGGAACCTGGCTGCAGGACTCAATGAACAATTTGTACACAATGTTCTGGGGGCTAAGGGTTTCTCTTGGCGTAGGGTCATCTGTCTTTCCGGCGTCTCTCCACTTTCTTGCCGCTGAGCCCAACAGCATGCTTGTTGCGAACTGAACCGAGCGGCGCAGCAAGTCCGAATCAACACCCTCGAGGAGAAGAAGATACAGGTTACTTTCTTTTCTGTTCTTTTCTTTTCAAAGGGGAACAATGTCGCAACGCCTTTGCTTTAAAAGAAACAGAAGGGTTCTGCTATGGTTTGAAAAACAACAGTATCTAGCGTAAGGGGAGGGGGGACGCGCACGCACGCACACACACACACACACACACAGACACAGACACACTCAGACAGACACAAACAGACACACATCCACACACATCTTAACACAAACACACACACACATCCTAACACACACACACACACACAAACATACACACACGCACGCACAAAACATAATAGTTACTTTCTCATCCCCTTTTTATGAGAGGGATAGGGAAAGAGAGAGGAAAAAATAAAAGAAAAAGAACAAAACAGATCTCCTCATCCCCAACCGGAAGTACTTGTCTTACTTTCCCTCCTTTCTACTTGACATAGAGTGGAAAGAGAGAGAGAGACAGAGAGAGAGAGAGAGAGAGAGAGAAGACAGACAGACAGACAGACAGACAGACAGAGCAAAGGATCTTCAATTCGCCTCATGTAAACACTGCAGCTTCCATCAAACCCTCTTCACTCCCAATGTTCCGCAATCGAAAAGGAGGCCAAACCATGACAGGGTTCGCTTTTCGTGTAAACTGCAAAACAGTGATGACATCTTTCGATCCCATCCTATTGCCCCTGTTCTACTAATCAAGCGTGCAAAAAAAAAAAAACACTGTCTGCACGAAATGATAAAGTAAGTGGAAACATATACAAACTAAAAATAAATAGCCCAGAAAAAAAAATTAACCCACCCAACCCCAAGAAGAATGCGAATGAACTTAAAAAGAAAAAAAAGAAAAAAGGGGGTGGGGAGGGGGGTTGGGGGGGGGAGGGGGGCGAAACGGAAAGGTACTGTACGTGAGATGACGGTATTTGATTAAGTTCAGTCTTGCGAAACTGTTCCTGTTCCTGCACTACGATACACAGGAATAGTTCGCAAGACTGAACTTAATTAAATATTTTGAATGAGCTCAAATTCGCAAGAATGACACTGAATGAAACACGTGTTAAACCGAGAAGAAAGAAAATCCATAATATAAGAAAAAGCCATGCTACCTCTCCGTTACCATCACCCCCACGCCACCCGCTCCCCTCTCACTCCATTCCCGTTCTTTCTTTCGTACACACAGAAACAGATAAAAATCAGAGACAAACACTCCCCCCCCCCGCCCCCTCGACACACACACAGAGTGGCAGAAACACAGACAGACACCTACCACCCACCTCCACCACACTTCTTACCATCACAATCATCCTCACCCTTGCCAACAACCCCAAAACAATAACTTCAACACCCATCCCCACCCACCACCACCACAACAACCATAACAACAACTACACCACCCACCCGAACCCTCCACCACCACAACCACAACAACAACCATACTACCCTACCCCACCCTCCAAAACCCATCACAACTTGACCACAGCTATACCACCCATCCTCACTCTCACCACCACCACCACAACAACAACTATACCACCCACCCCCACCTTTCAACACCACCACCACCACCACAGCAACAACAACCATACCACCTCACCATCAACCACCACCACCATCGCCACTACAACAACAACAACAACCATACCACCCCATCATCCACCACCACCACCATCGTTACTACAACAACAACCATACCACCCCACCATCCACCACCACCACCATCGCCACTACAACAACAACAACAACCATACCACCCCACCATCCACCACCACCACCATCGCCACTACAACAACAACAACCATACCACCCCATCATCCACCACCACCACCATCGCTACTACAACAACAACCATACCACCCCAACATCCACCACCACCACCATCGCCACTACAACAACAACAACCATACCTCCCCATCATCCACCACCACCACCATCGCCACTACAACAACAACAACCATACCTCCCCATCATCCACCACCACCACCATCGCCACTACAACAACAACCATACCACCCCACCATCCACCACCACCACCACTACAACAACAACAACCACACCACCCCACCATCCACCACCACCACCATCGCCACTACAACAACAACAACCATACCACCCCACCATCCACCACCACCACCATCGTTACTACAACCACACCACCCCACCATCCACCACCACCACCATCGCCACTACAACAACAACAACCATACCACCCCACCATCCACCACCACCACCACCATCGCCACTACAACAACAACAACCATACCACCCCACCATCCACCACCACCACCACCATCGCCACTACAACAACAACAACCATACCACCCCACCATCCACCACCACCACCATCGTTACTACAACCACACCACCCCACCATCCACCACCACCACCATCGCCACTACAACAACAACAACCATACCACCCCACCATCCACCACCACCACCACCATCGCCACTACAACAACAACAACCATACCACCCCACCATCCACCACCACCACCATGTATCTGCCCCAAAACTGACCGGACTCGTATCCTTTGTCGTTCGGCTCCTGCTTGACGTTGACGGCAGTTCCCTCCCCTACTGGACCGCCGACAGGGGGCGCTCCCATTCCGTACCCGGCATGCCGCGCGCTGGCCGGAAGCATGTTGAAGTTCCGGTCATGCGCGTCAGGGGGTTTTCCAAGGGTCGAGTGCAGCGGTGGGTTGTTATTGTTGTTGTGGCTGTTGCTGCTGCCGCTGCTGTTGCTGTTGTTGCTGTTGTTGTTGCTGCTGCTGCTGTTGTTGTTGTTGTTGTTGTGGTAGGATGCTGTGATGGCGTGGTTGGCCGGGTACGGCTGCTGCTGCGGCAACGGTAGCTGGGAGGACGGGGGAGGGGGAGGAGGCGGGGGAGGAAGGGGGTGGTGGTGGGAGGGGAAGAGGGGCGCTGGGAAGGGAGGAGGGTGGTGGTGGTGGTGGGTGAGGGGAGGGTCGGGGCTGGTAGCCGGGTAGGTGGCGTTGATGGGTACCGAGCGAGGACGCGGGTACCTGCATTGACACACACACACACACATACACACAAACGCATGAATGTCCGCACGCATGCACGGAAGCACGCACGCACACACTCACAACACACACACACACATACAAACGAAACAATCACCACACACACAATACTACTACTACTACTACTATTCTTCTTATTATTATCATAAGCCACAAACAAAAAACCAACACCACACAGACACAAAAAATTATAAAATAAACCACACACACACACACACACAGCTGAAATAAACCACACACACACACACACTCACACACACACATACGCGCGCACACACCACATTTCATGCCACGCTTTCTATCAAACATTCACTCACAGATACGACAGCATTCGCACGGTTCACCCTCTCTGTCTCTGGTTTAAACAATGTAGTTTCGAAATGTTACAGCACAAATACAACGAATTCGACATGACAGCACGAAAGTCACATAAACTCTCTGTCTCTGTCTGTCTTTCTGTCTGTCTCTCTCTCCCTCTCCTTGTTTCTTTCTCTGTGTCTGTCTCTTTCCTTCACACACACACACACACACACACACACACACACACATGCCCTAAGGTCAGGTCCAGATGAAAATGGGGATCGTCTTCACGGCTACAAATTGTCCTCACTTCTCCACCGCACAGCTGCTGCAAAGTCACATCACTGAGAGAGAAAGAGAGAGCGAGACAGAGAGGGGAGACAGAGGGAGACAGAGAGAGACAGAGAAAGTGACAGAGAAAGACATAGACAGAGACAATGACAAAGACAGAGACAGAAAGACAGACAGAGAGATAGAGACCATGAAACACACACACACACACACACTACATATGAAACATTTTGTTCTGACTGCAATGTGGCTTGTATGTCCCCCTACCACGGTTTAACAGGAACTGTGGGGTCGTCAATAAAAAATTCGCATTCTCTCTCTCTCCCCCGCCCCCTTCCCCCCCCCCACCCCCCGAAATTGCTGAAATTTTTCAATGAAATAACATACAAATCCATTCACATATCAACTCTTGTTTATTGACTGCATCGATTGCGAATTCAGCTTTGTATTGACGTTCGGCACTATTTCAGAAAGTGACACTCGTGTACTGTTTTGTTGTAGATCTACTCGTAACGTTTACATGAACTGAACAGTGACACGCACACAACTCTTGATATCGCTATCGCAGCCCTCTTTTCATCGCTACCATCGCCCCCCCCCCCCCCCCAACCCCCTCGCCGAAACCAAAAAATCAAAACAAAAGAAGAAGAACAACAACAAAGCAAACAAAACAAACACACAAAATTAAAAAAACAACGACAAACAAAAACATAACAGCGGAGTCTGAACATCCCTAATTTCTCCAAAAAGGACCTTAACTTAAGGCGGGCGCGCGCACGCGTGTGTGTGTGTGTGTGTGTGTGTGTGTCGCAGAAAGGGAGAGAGAGAGAGAGAGAGAGAGAGAGAGAGAGAGAGAGAGAGAGAGAGAGAGGTATAAAGAGAGAATACACGTCTAATATCACTTAAAATGAAAAGACGATTACATTAAAAGAGCACACACACATTCAGCGAGAGAGAGGGAGGGAGGGAGGGATGGAGAGAGAGAGAGACAGAGATAGAGACACAGAGAGAAAGACACACAGAGAGAGTGAGAGACAGAGATACAGAGACAGAAGAGTATATAAGACTTTAATGTCGAAACACGGGCTCTACCCACACATAACCTCTCCCCCTCCACCCCCGCCTCCTCCCTCCCACCCAAACCGTCCCCGCCTGCCTATTTTGTCACTTTTCCACCCTCACCCCCTCTCTCTACTCCTCCCCCACACTCTTCCCCACGTCTAAACCCCCACAGATTCTCCCAACAGAGCGCTCCTCCTCATCTCTACTCTCACTCTGACATCTTTGCATCTCTCTCTCTCTCTCTCTCTCACTCTCTCTCTCTATCCTCACCACCTCCAACCTCTCCATCCCCATACCCCTTAACCATCGTCCCCCCACATACATTCTCTCTCTCCCCATACCCCTCACCCACGTCTTCTCTCTACGCATCCTGTACCCACCCCACCTCCCCACCCTCCTCAATCCCTGTCTTTTTCCACTACTCATTTCCACCATGCATCTATGTCGAATCTAATTCTTAAGACAGTGTGTGTGTGTGTGTGTGTGTGTGTGTGTGTGTGTGTGTGTGTGTGTGTGTGTGTGTGTGTGTGTGACTGACAGTGTATGTGTGTGTGAGTGTGTGTGCGTGCGCACATATGTGTGTATGTGTGTGTGCGTGTGCGTGCGTGTGTGTGTGTGTGTGTGTTTGTGACTGTATGTATATATGTGTGCGTGTATGTGTGTGCGCGCCCGCGTGTCACAGTATGTGTGTTTATGTGCACGCGCGTGTATGTGCGCGCGCGCGTGCGCACGCGCGTGTATATGTGCGTGTGTATGTGTATGCTCATGCAAACGTGTGTGTGTGTGTGTGTGTGTGTGTGTGTGTGTGTGTGTGTGTTTGTGTATAATTATGTGTTGTGTGTGTGTGTGTGTGTGTGTGTGTGTGTGTGCTGGCCGAGACAGAGATGAGTCCGAGAGCGCCACCGTGCACCACTATCACCACCATCACTGTCATTTTCTCGCCGCGGTCCCAGCCAGTAGGAGAGATAGAGAGGGGAGTAGGTGGGGGAGCAGGGGGGGAGGATCGGTAGCGGGGGGTGAGGGAGTGACGGGGTCGGTTGGGGGTCGGGTGCTGGGGGTTGGGGGGAAGGGGGGGGGGGGCAAAGTAGCGTTGTCATGACGACAGAAAGCCATCAGAGTTGAGTTGGTGTGGTGTCCAGAAGGCCAGGACGTCTGTCTGGTATCAAGAGAGAGGTGAAGTGCATGTGACGAGACGGAGGCCCCCCTTGGGGATAGGGTGGTGTGTGTGTAGGGGGGGGGGGATTGGGGGGTGCAGGGGGTGTGTGGGAGGGAAGTGAGGGGGTGGGGGCTGCTGGGGGGGGTCAAACAACTCTCTAGGCTTTTCTATGTAGAACTGACAGCAGCCATCATGGTAGTGGCTGGATAAAAAATGGTTAGTTGGTTGGTTATTTGGTTGGATGGTTGTGTGTGTGTGTGTGTGTGTGTGTGTGTGTGTGTGTGTGTGTGTGTGTGTGTGTGTTTGTGTGAGTGCGTGCGTGCGTGCGCGCGCGATATATTTATTCTCTGGTGGTCTGGATGTTAATCTTTCGGTCGAGGGAATGAATAAACCAAGTCCCTGTGTGGGCATCATGCATGCACTGCGCACGTAAAAGAACCCACGGTGACAAAAGGGTTGTCGCTGGCAAAACCTTGTAGAACAATCCACTTTGATAGTAAATAAACAAATACACACGGACATGGAATATATATACATACATATACATACAAATATATATATATAAACGTGGCGCTACACTGTTGCGACGTGCTCTCCATGGCGAGAGAAACCCGAATTTAGCACTGACAAATCTGTTGTGACAAATCATAATCAGTGCATTAATACACTACAATACAGTACAACACACCATAATACAACACAGTGCAATACAATACAAACGAAAGAATGATGTCAAACCTTGCTGAATGAAAATTCCGCATATATCTATTATCGCGCTTTCTCCTTTTTCGGACCTTTGTTTATTATTTCATCTCCCACTTAACAACTAGAATATCACACCTGTCCCTCTTTTTAGATAATAAATAGCTATCATGACTGATCAACTAATGTAGTCTGTATGTCGAGCTTTCGTATGTATTGTATTGTATTGTATTGCTCTTTTTGTCACAACAGATTTCTTTGTGTGAAGTTCGGGCTGCTCTCCCCTGGTTGGGTGAGGGCGTCGCTACATTGAGAGCGCCACCCCTCTTTTTATCTGCCTGTAGTTCTATTTGTTTTCCTATCAAAGTGGATTTTTCTACAGAATTTTACCAGTTGCAACCCTTTTGTTACCATGGGTCCTTTTAAGTGCGCTGAGTACATGCTGCACACGGGACCTCGGTTCGTCGTCTCGTCCGAATGACTAGCGTCCCGACCACCACTCAAGATCTAAGTGGAGGGGGAGAAAATGCTACCGACCGTGGGATTCGAACCAGTGCGCACAGGTTCTCTCGCTTCCTAGGCGGACGCGTTACCACTACGGCGACACTCCACAACGAACACTGTTATTGTGTCAACAAACTGACAGTGGTAGTGATAGTTTGGCCCCCTTCTATTCCTTCCCTCTCCCCACAACCCTATCCCACAATGTACGTGAAGGCGTTTTTCATTTAATGATGGAATGACTGTCTTATTCTTTAAAATGACTATAATTTAAAAATAAGTTTTATTTATTTATGTATTTATTTATTTTACGACGGCTTACGAAGAGCCTGAAGGCGAATTTCTGAACTCCTGTTTCGGACAATAAAGTTGATTAATTGATTGATTGATTGATTGATTCAGTCAATCATTCCCCAAGTGACGGGCGCAACAGCCGAGTGGTTAAAACGTTGGACTTTAAATCTGAGGGTCCCGGGTTCGAATCTCGGTAACGACGCCTGGTGCGTAAAGGGTGGAGATTATTCCGATCTCCTAGGTCAACATATGTGCCGACCTGCTTACGCCAGAACCCCCTTCATGTGTATACGCAAGCAGAAGGCTGAATACGCACGCTAAAGATCCCGTAATCTTTTGTCAGCGTTCGGTGGGTTATGGAAAGAAGAACATACCCTGCAAGCACACCCCTAAAAACGGAGTATGGCTGCCTACAAGGCGGGGTAAAATCGGTCATGCACGTAAAAGCCCACTCGTGTACATACGAGTGAACGTGGGAGTTGCAGCCCACGAACGAAGAAGAAGAAGATTGATTGACTGATTGAATCTTTAATGAGTAAAGAATTAGGCACAGTAAAGGCCTTTTTTTTACAATTCTGCCCATTTAACGACACAAAACATAAAAATAAAGAAATAAATTGAAATAAAACAAAATAATAAGAACGACGAATAAGAATAGTAACTGGAATAGTCTATTAAAGGTAACAAAGCGATGAAAACTGGAACAATTGGTACATTACATGTACGTACGTACTTACACACACACACACACACACACACACACACACACACACAGAAGAAGAAGAAAAAGAAGAAGAAGAAGAAGGAGCCCATGAACGAAGAAGAAGAAGAAGAAGAAGAAGAAGAAGAATTCCCCCTGTCTTGCCACGCTCACCTCTCCATATGCGGGTACATCTCCGCCGCGGGGCTCGCTACATAGGCGTTGACCGGGTCCCCTGGGGCCGTCGACTCTTTGGTAAAGCTGCCGCAGGAGCCGGACTCTTTCCCCGAGGCGGAGGAGCACACGGAGTCGGAGGGCGAAGGGATGGCTGTGTTCTCATAGGGACTACTTGCGAAGGGCTTCTCCGCCGCGCTGCCGCTGCCGCTGCTGCTGAAATCGTACTTGCCGGACGTGTCCGGCAGGGGGCGCTTGTTCGGGGAGAGATGATGATGACTGGTCAGGGCCGAGGGCGGTGGGCAGTCACCGTCCGGCTTGCTGGCTGGAGGCTTCAGCTTCAGGTAGGCGCTTTCTGGAGAGACAAAAAAAAAAAAAAAAAAGAAAAAAAAAAAAAAGAAGAAATGTATTGATAATACATAAAA
Organism: Babylonia areolata; assembly: GCF_041734735.1. Classification (NCBI taxonomy): domain Eukaryota; kingdom Metazoa; phylum Mollusca; class Gastropoda; order Neogastropoda; family Buccinidae; genus Babylonia; species Babylonia areolata. The sequence goes on from NC_134890.1 coordinate 10,819,092, forward strand.
ACCAAACGCACACACGCACACATACATCCACACAAAACGAAAACAGAAACGTATTGAAAATACATAAAAATGAAACTAAAAATAACAACCAATGAATAGATTTTAAAAAAGGATTAACGGACCGCACACACGCGCACACACACTCACCCCCCCCCCCTTCTCCCCGCCCCTCCACACATACCCACACACAAAGAGAGAGAGAGAGAGAGAGAGAGAGAGAGAGAGAGAGAGAGAGAGAGAGAAAGACAGAGACAGAGAGAGAGACAGAGAGTTGAGATTCAGATTCATGCGCTCGCATAAAATTAATGGAAATTAGTGTGTAACCAACTGGCTGAAAGAAAGAGAGAGAGAAGGGAGAGAGAGAGAGAGAGAGAGAGAGAGAGAGAGAGAGAGAGAGAGAGAGAGAGACAGAGAGAGAGAGAGAGAGAAAGAGAAAGAGAGAGGCAGGCAAAGACGCTAAAGAGAAGGCAAACAGAGAACTTCCAAACAGGGGACGTTTATCAATGTTGTTACTGTTGTCTCCCGACCGTGGTCAACATAATGTCAAGTACAATTCATTCATTCATTCATTCGTTCGTTAGTTCATTCGTTCGTTTGTCCATTCGTTCGTTCATTCAATCAATCATCCATTCATTCAGTCAATCGTTGACTTAACCATTCATTCACCCATTCATCCGTTGACTCAGTCGTTCATTCATTCATTCACTGACTCACTTAATCATGGACTCGTTCATTTCATGGACTCACCCATTCATTTATTCATTCGTTCACTGATTTCAGTCATCCATTGAATTATTCACGAATCATCCATTCATTGACTCATCCATTGACTCGTTCATTAAGTCACTGACCCATTCGTTTATTCATTCTGTCGTTCGTATAATTCATGTCCCGGCCTTGCCCATGAAATTTAACAAACATAATTCATGGTCTTGATTCACATCCCAGTACGAATCGACCTTACTTACATATTCTGCCGCGGTTTACAACCTCTGGTTTTCATCTTTCCAGCAACAAAGAACACACACACACAAACACACACACACGAAGCATAGCAAAATATCTATGAAAAAAAAATCAAAACGTCTTTGAAAAAACAAAACAAGAATGTTTGTGGGGGGAAAAAAAGGAGAAAAAGGCACAAAAGAGATGTTCGTGTATAACTCCGGCGACAGAATTCTTTCACTCTTTATTCATCTACTCCTCCCCCACCCCCTTTTTTTTCAACAAGCAGCGTAAATATTACCAGGGGGATAGATATGATGAGTGATCAATAATCAGATCGTTAAGTTCAATCTTAAAACGTACGTTCAGTGCATGCGGTGCAAGAGGATAGGGTGAGAAAAAATGATAAAAGAATTATACGATCAGAAAACAACCAGACTGTCCTCGTCCAGATATGCTCTCTCTTCCTCTCTGTCTTCCTCTCTCTCTGTGTTTCACTCCGTCTGTCTCTCCCTCTTTCTCCGTGTCTCCCTCCTTCTCTCTTCGTTCCCTCTCTCCTTCCACCTCTCTCCGTGTCTCTCTGCCTCTCTCTCGGGGTCTCTTTCTCTCTCTCTTACACTTCCTTCTGTCTCTCCCCCCTCACTATTTCTTCCGTCTCTCCCTCTCCTTCCGTCGCATCCCCCCCTCTCCGTATTTCCGTCTCTCCCTCCCTCTTTCTCCGTGTCTATCTTTCCCTCTCTCTCTGTGTCTCTCCCTCCCTCTCTCTCCGTCTCTCCCTCCCCTTCTCTTTCGTCTCTCTCTCTCTCCCTCTCTCTCTCTCTCACTCGCTCTCTCCCCATCCTCATCATTGGCGTAGTCTTGCGGCCAGCATCTCTCTCTGTCTCTGTCTCTCCATCCCTCTCCGTCTCTCTCTCACTCCTGTCTCTCCCTCCCTCTCAGACTCTCGCTCGCTCTCTCCCCATCTCTTCCAGCATGTCTTTCTCTCTGTCTGTCTGTCTGTCTCTCTCTCTCTCCACCCCTCTCCTCCCCCTCATGTCGACCAACTTCGATCCCCGCCCAATCCTCTCTGCCAGAACGTCAAAACCTTCCCAAACCCCTCTTCCGTCTGCTGCCTGCCTGCCTATACCCCATCCCGACCACCACCACCACCACCATCCTCCCCCCCAAAAACCTCACTCCACCCTGAAACCCCAACAATACCCCAACTCCTCCTCCTCCTCTCCCTGTCTCCTCCTTCTCCCTCCTCTACCCCCCCAACCGAAAAGAAAAGAAGAGAAGAAAAAAGAAAAGAACACTAGACAGACGAAGTAAACTCATCAGAAGAAGAAGAAGGGAAGAGGGGTGGGGATGGGGGGGTAGAGGGGGGGGGGGGGGGGGGGGGGAGAGGAGGGGGGCGAAAGGGAGCTGAATAAAAGAAAAGAAAACGGTCTCATCTTTCATTGGACTAAAGCCGCATAAATCCTGCCCAACGCAGGCGGCAAAACCGGCGGCTTGGATGGCGGGGGGATGAGGGCGTTGGGAGGGGGGGGGGGGGAGAATATGGGAGAGAGCTGTCAGTGGCTGCCTGGACAGGCCGGCATCCCAGTCAAAGGCAAGGCAAGCGGGGACCTGAACCCCCCCCCCCCCCCAATACCCCCCACCCCCCCAAAAAAACCCTTCGTCAAGTGGCCTGCTGCATAAAAAACGGTAAGGAAGTTCCGGGAGTGACTTGTCATCGCCAGAGGTCCGGTCCGGCATACAGAAAGAGGCTGTGGAGACTGGGATGGGAAGTGTGATGTGGGGTGGGGTGGGGTGGTGTGTGTGTGTGTGTGTGTGTGTGTGTGTGTGAGTGTGTGTGTGTGTGTGTGTGTGTGTGTGTGTGTGTGTGTGTGAGTGTGTATGTGTGTGTGTGAGGGGTGGGTGGTGGTGAGAGTGGTTGAGTGTCGTGGACGGAGGAAGACGGGAGGAGACTGTTTTCGGAGGCGGGGATGTTAGGATTTGCGTGTGTGTGTGTGTGTGTGTGTGTGTGTGTGTGTGTGTATGCGCACTGTGTGCTAGTGTGTGTGTTAGTGTGTTACTCTCTCTCTGTGTCTCTGTCTGTGTGTGTGATTTCTCTTTCCTTTCATTTTCTTAATCGCAATCCAGTAATCGAACTTCGGAATTACATACCACTGATTTTCCTTTTCTCTAATTAAGAATGAACCAGTCACAAATACATCGCAAATATCTGTTTTATTTCAGGTGACCCGTATACCTGCATTTATTAAAATACAGTTTTATGCTTTACTAGAATTTTTTTTTTTAAGCTGAAGAAAGAATTAAAGATGACTCTTTTTTTTTTTTTTTTTTTTTTTTATATATCCTGGAAGACCACACGTATTTCCACGAAGATCTTTTTCTTCGTACAGAAAACGACCCACACTGTTCAAAGGAATCAATTTTTGTTTTTGTTTTTGTTTTGTTTTTGTGCACGTGCCGTGTAACTATTGAAAGTTTTCTTTGCCATTGGTAAGCAGGCACATTAGAAGTGATTGATATCTTTTTTTCCACAGAAACGATACGTCACTCGTACATTAATTAAGGGATCTGTATGTGCCATGCTTTTGCTGCAAACAAGTGAAACAACCACAGAACTGTCTTCAGAAGTGTTCGTGAAAAGCTTTGTGGTTTTTACGACAGAATCATCTTGTTCATAGTTTAACTTTTTTTCCCCTTTTTTTGGAAAGAAATGTAGCTTTCTACTGTTCTCTCGGCACGAGCTCAAAAGCTTTCTTTGCTCATGCTTTTTCCTTGTCGTCTCTTCATTTCTCTCATTTCTGATGTACCGAGTGTCTGGGTTTTTTTGTTGTTGTTGTTCTGTAATATATATATATATATATATATATATATATATATATATATAAAACACGCTCTGCTTCTATCAGGGTCTGATAACTGGACGCTTTATCACGTTGTTCTGCAGAGCCCAGGAAAAATAATATGAGTCTTTAGTTGACACGTTTTAACTGCGCATAATTGTTTCATAAAATGAAAATGGAAAGACAAAAACTGACCGTCCAGAATTAGTCAGTCTGAATAGATCGTGTTGAGGCGTGGTTCAAAAATTAAAAAAAAAAAAAATTAGTTTCTTTCCTTTATTCAAATACATAGCACTTCCGAGTCGAATCTGGAAACTATTAAAAGAAATAATACTTCTGACTGTTTTGAAATATCATACTCCTGACTCTCTCTGTCTCTGTCTGTCTGTCTGTCTCTCTCCCCTCTCCACCCCCTCTCTCTGTTTTGTTTTTGTTTTTCCTCAGATTGTTATTTGTTATAGTTAAGATTTTTTTCTTCTGACGGGGTCCCTTTTTTTCATAAGGAGGAAGACTAGGCAATTACATGATCATTTGCTCATAGTACTGGTGGATGTTTATTTACATCATTTGTGTGTGTGTGTGTGTGTGTGTGTGTGTGTGTGTGTGTGTGTGTGTGTGTGAGTGTGTGTGTGTGTGTGTGTGTGTGTGTGTGTGTGTGTGTGTGTGTGAGTGAGTGAGTGAGTGAGTGAGTGTGTGTGTGTGTGTGTGTGTGTGTGTGTGTGTGTGTGT
>NC_134890.1:10828602-10831102 GCF_041734735.1 Babylonia areolata
GGATGGATGTGGATGGGGTGTGTGGGGGTAGACGAACAGGTGGAAGCCCGGGGGATGGAAGAAAGCAGTGCTCTTTCATTATGTTCTGATTGAGCGTCGGTGCATGGCATTCACGTTTTTTGGACTTTTTGCATTTGTGTGATTTTTTTTTCTTATAGTGTGTTGGTGTGTGTGTGTGTGTGTGTGTGTGTGTGTGTGTGTGTGTGTGTGTGTGTGTGTGTGTGTGTGTGTGTGTGTGTGTGTGTGTGTAAGTGAGTGTGCGTGCTTGCGTATGCGTCACTATTGAATACACCGTTCGTCCCTGCCGAGAGGGAAGACTCCGAGTGGTCAACCTTCCCGAACCACAGCTAATTTGACCTCCTCACGCGAAGACACACACAGAAAATAGTCCTTCTTCTCTCTGGTTCTTTCTTCCTCTCTCTCTTTCTCACTCTCTTTCTCCTCCAAAAACACATGCACAGCGGAGAGAACCCACACAATCAAACACACCAACACCACCACCACCACCCACCACCATCGCCCCGCCCATCCCAACAACCCTTCCCTGCCCTGCACGATGATGCACGTGCGCTCGCTACGTCAGTGACAGCACCCCTGTCGTCCGCTAAATGGAAGAAAAGCGCGCGGCCAGGCCCGCTGCTCCCCAGGTGGCGCCCTGCTTCCCTCCGCATGCCCCTCCCCTCCCCTCCCCATCCCCCCCCTGTCAAACTCTCGCCTCATCACGTAGCTTCTCGTTACAGCCGCTGTTTGCTTTAGCACGTGAGGCACGAGGCGAACTGTGCAAAACGACAACGAGGAAGGGGGTGGGGGGGCGGGAAGAAAGTGTTGATGACGTGACGCCGCCGTGCCACCGTTCACTAAACCCGCATGAGGGTGGCGGGGTAGAAAAACGAAAGACACACACACACAAAACAAAAACCCCAACAGTTTTGGGGTCTGATCAGTTACAAGAGCAAGCGGGTAAGCCTGTCATCTCTCCTCTATACCAAAAGGAAGAATGTGGGGGGCCGGGAGAGAATGGGGGGGGGGGGGGGGGGGAGCAGCGATCAAAAAAAAAGTATCGGGTTTGTTTCGATTGTAGCCAGTCAGTGAAGTGCTCACTCGTCGTTTAATTCGTTACATTCGGGTAATGAGGAATCTAATGATCCGGAGTGAAACGACGGCCTGAAATGGCATAGGATATGGGGGTAGGGGGTAGAGAGGGGGGTGCGGGGGGGGAGGGGACTGTGGGATGCTTTCATGTTGAGTGAACCGTGTGTGAATTTTATCATGCGATGCACGGACACGGCGAAGACTTGTTCTTTATTATCATTTTTTTTTATATACATTTTTTTTTATTTGATGAAAAAAACAGAGGAAGCCATTATTTCCCTCGATTAAAGAAAAAGAAGGAACATATCACAAAAAAGTTGAATTAAGAAACTGGAAAACAGAACAAATTATAAAGGTAAAATCTTGTACCCATACAGTCTGCGCATAAAGAGCATACTGACTTTATAACGCGTGTGTACAAGCAAAGTACTCACCAAATCTACATATTGTATAATTACGATTCTCATTATTCCCCCCCCCCCTCCCCACCTCGTTCCCCCCCTCTCCCCCCGCCTCCACAAGGAAAATGTGCAATGACCGTGGCCGCAAATCGGCAATGACTCATTCACTCCTAAGACCAGTCGCACACGACGTATCTAAGCGTTCGTTTTCTATCGAAGCGTCGACGCGTCCACTGAAGCCACGCGGCACTTGCAGCATTGTACATGGACCACATGGAACATGTCTGATTCTTTTTTTTTACACACACACACACATACAAACACACACACACACACACGCACGCACACACACATAAGCCTTCACATTAATCAAAATGTATATGTCAAAACATCAAATTTTCTCAGCTAAAATCCTTCGATTTTACTTCGGTCAACTGAACCATTAAATGATTTTTCTATTCACGGGAAAAGGGATCTCAGTGTTGTTGTCGGATAGATAGATCGATGGATTGCAATAGACAGACGGACAGACAGACGGACAGACAGACAGATGTGCAGACATACTTACACGGACAGACAGGCAAACAAACAAGCAGATGAGCAGACAGGCCCTACGACATATTCAGATAGGCATACTGACAAATATGCATACATACATAGAGACAGCCATACATGCATACACGCAGACATAAATACAGACAGGCATACAGACAGACGGACAGACAGACAGAAAGACAGACAGACAGACAGACACACACACACACACACACACACACACACACACACACATATATATATATATATATATATATATATATATATATATATATATATGAAAAACAAATAAAACTGCACGCAGTAAAAAAATATATAAAGTGGGTGGCGCTCTTGTGTAGCGACGCCCTCTCCCTGGGGACAGCAGCCCGAATTTCACACAGAGAAATCTATTGTGATAAAAAGAAATACAAATACAAAATATACATACACATATATACATATATACATAT
>NC_134890.1:10836102-10838602 GCF_041734735.1 Babylonia areolata
TGGGTTTTAAGGCCAGACTTGAAAGAGCTGAGTGTGGAGACTTGACGAAGCGAAAGAGGAAGTTCATTCCAACTGCACGGTCCAGAGACAGAGAAAGAACGGCGGTCAACAGCAGAGTATTTGAATCTGGGTATGCGTAAACAGAGTGGATCCGAAGCTGATCGTAGTGAGCGAGATGGAGTGTAGAGATGAAGGCAGCCACAGAGACAGGAAGGGGCAGATTTGTGAATACGAAGCACATCTCAGATCCTCGCGACGGTGATGTGATTTTTAATCGAGTGACAACACACTAGCCAAGTAGCATAAGAGTCGTACAGCAGTCCTGGGTGCCGAGATCGTCACCTCAAGGAGGAAAAATTTTGTTTAATGTCCCTTCAAACATATCGGTGATTGAAGACATATTGTTAAAGTATTTATGAATACAGTTGAGTATTATCGGTTAGAAGGCGTGGACGATGTGAATGAATGGAGGGTTGGGGGAAACTGGGCAAATGAGGGTGAAATTTGAAAATAAAATGTAAATACAATTACAGGAAATCACTTAAAGGACTTCGTAAAAGAGAAGTCGTTAAACTGACAAGCGAAACAACTGATAATGAATGCAGAAAGTCAAAAACATCAACGTTCTCAGTCACTTGTGAGGACACACTTTCGTGTACATAAGACTTCATCAAGCTACAGTCAAAGATTATATACTTAATTGTCAGTTACTAAAGCATATGCACTTGACATCAGAACAATAGTTGGTCCGTAATGAATTTGATAATAGTCTGAGAGATAAACTCAGAATTGGTATGTGAATCGGACCAAAGTCTGAGAGTCAACTGACGAGGTTTTAGACTTGAATTCAAGCACCTATAAAAGTCTTTTTCTAGTATATTGCTTATTTCCTTGTATTTCCTTCGTCACCTCAAGACTTGGTCGACGTGTGGTTGTCAGATAGATAGCTGTACGAAACAGCCCTTCGTCTTGAACTTGACTTTGGTTTTGACGGGCGCAATCGCCGAGTGGTTAAAGCGTTGGACTTTCAATCTGAGGGTCCCGGGTACGAATCTTGGTAACGGCGCCTGGTGGGTAAAGGGTGGAGATTTGTCCGATCTCCCAGGTCAACATATGTGCAGACCTGCTTGTGCCTTAACTCCCCTTCTTCTGTGTACGCAAGCAGAAGATCAAATACGCACGTTAAAGACCCTGTAATCCATGTCAGCGTTCGGTGGGTTATGGAAATAAGAACATTCCCAGCATGCGCACCCCCGAAAACGGAGTATGGCTGCCTACATGGCAGGGTAAAAAACGGTCATACACGTAAAGGCCCACTCGTGTACATACGAGTGAACGTGGGAGTTGCAGCCCACGAACGAAGAAGAAGAAGAAGAAGAAGAAGAAGACTTTGGTTTTATGGTATGAACATGGTAAAATACTTCTACATGAGACTTGATTTACTTTCAGTTCTCTTCTTCGTTACATTTGTTACCTTTAAAAAATCGTTTTCCTTTGTTTTGCTTGTTTAGTTTTTTTTTTTTTTATTTTTTTTTATTCCTTCCTTCGTCTTTTTATTCGAGAGAGACAGAGAAAATGAGATAGGTCGCAAGATAAATGGATTTATATAAAAAGATACTGAGATACAGGGAGACAGCGACAGAGACAGAAGAAATGAAAACCTTCCTTCCACCTTTTCCAAGGAGTGTAATTTCATTCCTTCTTCCTCCGGCCATCCCCCTTCCTCAGCATCCTACCCCCCCCCTCCCCCGCACACACACACCCCGCACAACTTCTTCTTCCATCCACCTCCCCCCCACCACCTCCACAAACCCCTCTCTCCTTCTCCTCTCCCTGGTTTTGAAGTCTGGGGGATTTGAATCCCCCCCCCCCCCCCACTGGCCAGTGTGAGGTCTTCCGCCTGTATGCCTGTTCCCTGTGATTGTCATCTGATTCGCTGAACCTTCGGTCCTCGATGGCTAGTTCGCCACAATCCACTGTTATTTTTTTTTCTCTCTTTCCTCTTCTTCTTTTTCTCCGGTCTTCCAATGCGTTGTCTTTTCTTTTTTTATCTGTCTGTCTGTCTGTCTTTCTCTCCGTCTTTCTCTCCCAAGGACAGATTGGGAGAATAGGCCATGCCTAAATTCTTAAATTCTTGAATAAAAAACGTTTAGAGTCCCGAGTTCTCTCTCTCTCTCTTTTTCTTTGTCTCTATCTCTACCTCTGTCTGTCTGTCTGTCTCTCTTTCTGTCTCCATCTGTACTATGTCACACACACACACACACACACACACACACAGACGGAGAGACAGAGAGAGACAGAGACCGAGGGAGAGAGAGTGAGTGAGTGAGAGAGAGAGAGAGAGAGAGAGAGAGAGAGAGAGAGAGAGAGAGAGAGGCGGGATGGTCGAGAGGAGGGGAGAGGAAAAGGAAGAGAGAGAGAGAGAGAGAGGGAGGGAAAATTCAAAATGAAAATACATGTTTGAATAACATGTCCTTTGTCCAATAAAACGAAATATAAC
>NC_134890.1:10841102-10903602 GCF_041734735.1 Babylonia areolata
CTTTCATATGTATATATATATATATATATATATATATATCCCTTAAAGGGATGGCAGTGACTGCACACACACAAACACACACACACACACAGACACGCACGCGCGTTATTGTGATTGTTGACAGCAGACAGCAGACTGAAAAAAAAAAAAAAAAAAAAAAAAATCCAGGAACAGAAGTGCGACAAAAATACTCTGGGGCCCCCTAACCCCCCCTCTCCCCCCCCCCCCCCCCCCCCTCGCCGCTCCCCTCCTCCCACCAATACACAAAGCAAAGAAAAGAAGAAAAAAAAGGGATAAAACTAAAACACAATGGAGATGTCCAAATAATACTGTGACATACTAAAGCTCGTTCTTCTAGGATGTCAAACCTACAAACAAGCATTCCCCGAGCGCGCGCATGCAGACAGTCAATGTACTGTTCAAAGTTCACACCTCGTCTGAAAACACGCTCGCACCCCCCACCTCCCCTCCCCCCCCCCCCACACACACACCCCCACCCCTCCGCCTTCATTTCCCTCCCCCAACCCCCGCACAAACACGGGCCCTCTTCCGGCAACACATACATAAAAAAAGTGTTCACAAAAAACAACAGTTAAAGCCAATCCAATTCAAAAACGACACAGCGGTTGAACACTGGTACCTGCTGCGAACATTAGTGACGCGATAAAGAAAGAGAGAGAGAGAGAGAGAGAGAGAGAGAGAGAGAGAGAGAGAGACAGAGAGAGACAGAGAGAGAGACAGGGACAGAGGCACACACACACACACACACACACACACACACACACACACACACAGGCAGACAGACAGTCATACTGACAGACAAAGACAGACAGACAGAAGAATAACAGAAACAAACATTGATGATTTTTTTTTATCCTCCTTCTTCTCCTTCTTCTGTCCACATCATGCCAACCCCACCGCCCACCCCCACCCCGCCACCCTCGCCCCCTTCCCCGCCTTTTATTTCTGTCCAACCTGTCGCGTGCGCCGGTGTGAAACGGATAGTCAACGTCACGCATCGCTGCCTAACAGTTCCAGAACGCTGCCCGCACGTGCACGCGTGAAAGGTGAACACGACAGATCGACCTCACTGCTCCTCGCCTCCCTGTCTCTTCCCCCCCCACCCCCCCGACCTCCCCTCCCGCCCCACCTCACTCTCTCTGTCTCTCTCCAGCAGGTGATACTTGAAGCGAAACGGCATTGAAACGGAATGGACTGTGCTTCGAATAAAATCAATACTGTTTTACGATAATAGAAATAGTAAATTATGGTAAGCCGAGGTTTCCAAAATCTGCTTTGATTTACGTTTTCAGTTTCTCAAGGAGGCTTCACTCAGTTCGGACAGATCCATATACGCCACACCACATCCAGCGGCTGGGCAGGTGTCTGAAAGCACCAACGCGCTTGTGCAGGCGCGCGCGCGCGCACACACACACACACACACACACACACTATATATATATATATATATAATACAAAGTTGAAAAACCAACACCTATTTTGTTACAAACAAAACAAAAACAAAAATACAAACATAATATATACGTCATCTGTCGAAGAAATCCGTTCTCACACACACACACACACACACACACATCTCTCTCTCTGTGTGTGTGTGTGTGTGTGTGTGTGTGTGTGTGTGTGTGTGCGTGCGTGTGAGAACGGATCTCTTCGACAGAGGACAACACTTTTTTGTTGTCATGGGTTCTTTTTCAGAGCAGCAAGTGTGTGCTACACACGAGACCTCGGTTCATCGTGTCATGAGAATGACCAGACGCTCAGTTTGATTTTCCAGTCGGCAAACTTGGGGAGAGAGAGCGAGGGCAAGAGCGGGATTCGAACCTCGACCCTCACGGACACTGTATTAACAGATAAGCAGCATATTCACCATTCCGCAGCCTTCTTCAAATCACCGGATTAAAAAACAAAACAAAAAAACTCCACATGATTTATTTTACAGAATGTGTACGCCGCAATTTTACAATGTGAATCTATTTTTGTTATACTTCACCTCGATCCTATCCACTCCCCGCCCCCCCACCACTCCCCTCCCTACCCTTCGGCTCCTTCTCCCCCTTCGAAACGAAGAGATGGGACCGAATAGATTGAATATTGGTGTGTGTGTGTGTGTGTGTGTGTGTGTGTGTGTGTGTGTGTGTGTGTGTGTGTGTGTGTGTGTGTTCTTGTTTAGGTTTTTTACGCTCTGAGGATGCGAAATCAATAGATAAAATATCATAAATATTTATGACTAAAAAAGATCACGTCAAGTTATATAATACTAACCGGGCGTGTTGTGTTGGTATCAAAGCAGTCCATCCACTCTGACTTATATTTTCTTCTGTAGTATGAAAAAAGTTGACTGGTTGTTTAAAAAAGAGTTATAAGAACGGAAGGATCTGTGTCAATTCACGGACTATCTGAGTGCATGTGTGTGTGTGTGTGTGTGTGTGTGTGTGTGTGTGTGTGTGTGTGTGTGTGTGTGTGTGTCTGTGTCTTTGTTGGTTGTGCGTGTGCGTGTGAGTGTGTGTGTGTGTTTGTTCTTGTTTAGATTTTTACGCTTTGAGGATGCGAAATCAATAGATGAAATAACATATAAACAGCAAAGCAAATAAGCGTTTAAACGAATAAACAAATAAAGTAACGAGTAGATAGTATAGAGGAACAAAACAAACAAACAAGCTTACAAACAAATAAATCACCCAGACTCCCTAAACAAGGACTCACGATGATCTGCTCTCTCTCTGTCTCTCTGTGTCTGTCTCTCTCTCTCTCTCAGTGTCCTCTCCTACTTTTGACACCGAAGCACGTACGCTAAATTGAACGAAACACATACATTTTGGTCCTCTTTCCCTTATCCCTGCAAGCCAAACAACCGCCACACCCCCCTCAACCCTAGCCCCCTTTCCCAAAGCCATCATATCGAGGCCTCCTTCCAAACCATCACCCCTCTCCTCCCCACCCACCCCCCACACACACCGCCATCTCAACGCCCCCTCACAGTGCCCACTTTCCAATGAAACAAGCCAACACGGTTCTAATTGGTCGCCTACGGTCAGATCCCTTATGCCTCAGAAATGGGGGAACGAAATGGGGGCGGTGGGGGGTGAGGGGGCACGGGATGGTGGATTTGGAAGGGGGTGTTGGAAGGGGGCCGGGGGGGTTGAGGGGGGGTGTGTGTGAAAGATGGGGAGATGGGTCAGGGTGTAGAGGTGGGATGATGGTGGTTGGGTTGTGGTGGTGGTGGGGTGAGGGGTGTGGGGGCGGTTGGTTGGGGGTGGGGGCAACACTGGCCAGTACACCCCCGCTATCTTCTGGCGCCGTTGTAAACCTGTATATGATTATTATCGTTACCATCATCATCATCATCATCATCTCCTTCTCCTGCCCACACTTTCCCATCCATCCCCCTCACCCACCCCTCGTCCTCCTCCTCCTCCCCGTTCTTCACCCACACCCCTCGTCTCTCGTTCGAGGCCCCCCCACCACCTCCACACCCTGTCCACCCCCACCCTCTTCTCCCACCAGCCACCTCCCTCACTTTACCACCCGACCCCCCTCTGTCTCTCCCCTTTTTCTTGCCGCTGCTGCTGCTGATCCCTATTGACCTACAATAATCTACGGATACGTTGAGTATCTGGGGCATATATCCAGGAGGGGTGGGGGTAGGGTTCGGGGTGGGATCGGATGTCGTAACGTGAGGCGTAGGGAGATGGGGGGATGGGGACAATAAGGATAAAGAAATAAAGAAAATCAAACAAGCAAACAAACAAAGTTCCCTTTCCACCCAAACCCAGAACCTGAGAGACAGAGAGAGAGAGAGAGTGAGAGAGAGGATGGGTGTGAAGGAGCGAGAGAGAGAGAGAGAGAGAGAGAGAGAGAGACAGACAGACAGACAGACAGACAGACAGAGAGAAGAGAGAGGATGGGTGTGAAGGAGAGAGAGTCCAAACATCCAGTACAAAACACCAAACAACAGCTTAGAAACAAAAAAACAACAACAAAACAAAACAAAACAAAAAAAGAACCTACACAGACAGACTATGCATGACAAAGTGGTAGTAGAAGAGATGGCGTATAGAGGAGAAGCATGACAAAACACCAAATACAAAACAACATTTTTCTTCATAACAACCTTAACAATCAACGCCCTAAACCTCCCACCCCAATCCCCCTCCTTACCCAAATCATACGAAGGATTGGAGGAGGAGTACAAAGAAGAATAGCCAAATCTCGACACAATACAACAACAACCTTCCACCCTCTCCCCCCTTCCTACGTGCCCCCCTTCCCCCTTCTATCCAATCTGACAATTAAATCCTCACCTTCAACACCCTACCCCCTGCACCTCCTCACCCCCCCGTCCCCCTCGACAACCCTCCATAAAAAAGGGGAAGGTAATGCGATGTACAATCCCCTTCCCTGACACATATATCACGGGTGCCGAAAACCAGGAACAGGCATATCCATGCGGTCTGACCAAACTTGAGCCTAAGATCATCATCAATGAGACCGACGACGATTCTGATACACGGTGGGTGGAGTGAGAAAGCAGAGAGAGAGGAGGGGGGGGGGGGGGGCGGAGGGGGGGGGGGGTGGGGGAAGAGTGAAGAAGAGCGAGAGCGAGCGAGAGAGAGAGAGAGAGAGGGCCAAACGTGAGCCCAAGATCATCATCACCATCACTCCAACATGGCTGTGGGCACTGGTGAGACGACGACGATTCTGATAGACGGAGGGAAGGTGGAGTCAGAAAGTAGAGAGACAGGGAGAGAGAGAGAGAGAGAGAGAGAGAGAGAGAGAGAGAGAGAGAGAGAGAGAGAGAGAGAGAGAGAGAGAAATAGAGAGAGGGGGGCGGGTGGACAGAGAGATGGTGAAGAGAGAGAAAAAAGGAAATGATAGAGACCAACCGACACACAGACAGACAGATAGATAGATACATAAAGAGAGAGAGAGAGAATGAGATGAGAGAGAGAGAGAGAGAGAGAGAGAGAGAGAGAGAGAGAGAGAGATGAGAAACGGGGATAAAAATGAGAGGGTGAGAACAGAGAGAGAGAGAGAGAGAGAGAGAGAGAGAGAGAGAGAGAGAGAGAAAGAGAGAGAGAGAGAGAGAGAGAGAGAGAGAGAGAGAACGATTGTGGGAAGGACAGAAAAGATAACCGAAAGGACCGACCTTTCCTCTAAGGGTGGGTGGGGGTGCGGGAAGAAGAGGAAGAAGAAAAAGTCTGGGGCATGGGAGGAGACGGACTCTTGGGGCTAGGTAAGGGAGGGGGGGGGGGAGGGGAGGGGGAAAGAAAGAAGAATAAGAAGAAGAAGCAGAAGAAGAAGAAGACGCAGAAGAATGAGAAAGGGGCGAGAGGGGAGGACGAGGAGGAGGGGGTGAGCAGTTCCTTTTCAAACAGCAGTGCCATAATTAAAACGGGGCATCAGATGTTTCCAGACCCTATCACGGCATTACCCAGAGTTACGGCCGGCTCAAGATGAGGGTTGAGTTTCGCCCAACCACCGCCAGAGGGCAGGGCAGGCGTCGTTAGGGACGCGGAGAGTGGTTCCCTCCCTTGTTTGGAGTGCTAAGGCTCAGGGTTTTTTTTGCGGCGGGGAGGGGGTAAGGGGGTGGGGTGGGGGGGAGGAGGGAGGAGGTTGGCTAGAGCGGGGATCGAAAAAGCCTGCAATTGTGTTCTCTGTACTGTCTTTTCTTTTTTTTTCTCTCTCCTCTTTTTCCTGCCCTCTTCCTTCTCTTTCTTCACATCTCCTCCCCCCTTCCATACCCCCACCCCCTACTCAATCCGCTTCTTCCTCCTCCTCTCCTCCGTCCTCAACTTGCCGAAACTCCTCTCATCAAACAGCCTTGTGAAAACGTTGAGGAGGGGAAAAGGGAGATAATGGCACGTGGGTGGGTGATAGGAGGTGTAAAAGGGATGAGGGATGGAGGTGGGGGGTGGGGATGGTAGCGCGTGTGTGAAAACTCAGCTTGTTGCACGTGAACTGTAACGTGACAGTTGAAGACACTGGTAAAAGGGACAAAACAAAATAGAAATAAAAATGATTTTAAAAGGTGTGAAGAAATAAACGGAACAACAATGTGAATAAACTAGAAGGAAAAAAAAGAGAGAAAAAAGTGAAGAGGAGCTACGAAAGAGAGTTTGAGATGTGAGAATGGTTGTGAGCAAGCTGATAAAAGAAGAGGGATATTATGTGCGTGTGTGTGAGAGAGAGAGAGAGAGAGAGGAGGAGAAAGAGAGAGAGAGAGGGGGAGAGAGAGAGAGAGACGGACAGACAGAGACAGAGAGAGACAAAGACACGGATAGCTCTGGGCCACGCGACGTTTAAACAGACCAAGCATCGCTTTTCCAACGTGTACATGGCCACACACGCACACCGCAAGCGTTCACCCAATTACTGGAAGCGAACCTTGATAATTTACCGCTCCGCTTCGCTGGGACCTATTAAGGTCACACAGGTACAATATGTTGGCTGAAAGAAAATCATATTCCGAATAAAACCACGCCGCCGATTAAAACGGATAGGAGGAAGGTTTAAAGGGGGGGTGGGAGTTGGGGGTTGGGGTGTGGGGGGGGCGTAGTGTGGTGGGGTTGGAGAGGGAGTGTCGTGTAGGAATGGGGTGGGGGGGGGGAGAGAGAAAGGAGAGAGAAGAGAGAATAGACAGAGAGACAGAGAGAAATAGGAGATAGAAAAGGAAGAGAAGGAGGAGGATAGAAAAAGAGGAGGGGGAGGAGAGGAGGAGGGAGTGAAAAAAGGAGGTAGATGTTGAAGAGAGAGAGAGAGAGAGACAGAGACAGAGACAGAGAGACAGAGAGAGACAGACAGACAAACAGACACACAGCGAAGTAAGAAAGAAACACAGAGAGAGATATGACTGAATGATTGAGGAGACACACAGAGCGGGGAGAGAGAGAGAAAAAGAGAGAGAGAGTCAGAGGCAGAAAGAGAGAGAGAGAGAGAGAAATAGACAGACTGAAGAACTGAAAGTCAATTACCTTAACTAGCAAGCAACCTCTGGGACTGTCAGCATTGGAAGAAAGAACGCGAAACGTGAAGCAAAAAAAAAAAAAAAAGAAAGAAAAAAAGAAAGAAAAGAAGAAAGAGAGAGAGAGAGAGAGAGAGAGAGAGAGAGAGAGAGAGAGAGAGAGAGAGAACGAACGAACGGACGAACGAAATTGTTTTAATGAACTTTGGCCATGGACCACAAATCAAAACCAGGGGACTGGAGGGAGAAGAGAGAGAGAGAGAGAGAGAGAGAGAGAGAGAGAGAGAGAGAGAGAGAGAGAGAGAGAAGGAATTGATCTTTTTCAGTGAGCACAGAACAACCAAGCGCGACGATTGACTCTTTCTCTGTGTCTCCCTACTCCCTCTCCCCCCCCCTCTCTCTCTCTCTCTCTCCCCACACACACACCCTTCTTTTCTTTCAAACCCCACCTTCTGTTCTTTTCTCCCTGGTGTTCAGCACTACTGTTTCTTGGTCCAACAATGGCCGGGTTGTGAGTATGACTGATGAAAACTGAGCAGCACCCAGAGAACGATTAACGAGATCGATGCTAATGCACCCAGCAAATAGCCGTGTCCTGACTGAAACCTTTCTTTACTCCAAGACGGTGAGTAGGAGAGAGAGAGAGAGAGAGAGAGAGAGAGAGAGAGAGAGAGAGAGACAGACAGACAGACAGACAGACAGACAGACAGAGACAGAGAAATCGCACACTAACAAATTGCATCATAACAACAACGAAAATATTTGTTTGTAAAAAAAAAAAAGAAAGAAAAAAAAAGAGATTTACTCGGATACTAGCAAGTCTCACACGCACAGACAAACACACATGCGAGCACGTGCAACATTTTGTATCGTATCGTATCGTATCGTATTTTACTTTGTACTGAATTGCACTGCGTTGTGTTGCGTTGTGTATTACCAGTTCCCCTCCAAATGAATCCTTGGTCACTCGAGCACCAGTCCCGCAACGGCAGTACAGATGAACTAACTAACCAAATGAAACAACAACAACAACCACTAAAAACCCCCCCAAAAAAACCCCAACAACACACTTCTATCACCACAGACTTCCACGCGTGAGACAAGCGGAGTGCTGGCCCAGTGGTTACGCGTCCGCCTAGGAAGCGAGAGAACCTGAGCGCGCTGGTTCGAATCACGTCTCAGCCGCCGATATTATCTCCCCCTCCACTGGACCGTAAGTGGTGGTCTGGACACTTAGTCATTCGGATGAGACGATAAACCGAGGTCCTGTGTGCAGCATGCAATTAGCGCACGTACAAGAACCCACGGCGACAAAAAAGGGTTGTCCCTAGCAAATTTCTGTGGAAGAATCCACTTCGATGGTAAAAGCAAATAAAATCGAAGGCAGAAAAGAAAAAATGGGTGGTGCTGTCAGTGTAGCAATGCGCTCTCCCTGGGGGAGAGCAGCCCGAGTTCCATCCATACAGAGAAATCTGTTGTGACAAAAACGAGTTATTCATTATAACACAATACAATGCAAGATACCGCTTTGCCCAGAGAAAGTGCATCGCCACGGCACAGCACCTAGAAACTTAAATCAAATCATGCTGCAAATAAACAAAGCTGATCACAGAAGGAGCCATTTCAGGGCTGATCACCCGTCCGATCTTAAAACACCTTCAATGCTACGCAAGAATCGCATACGTAAACAGTGACATCACTAATGACGTCATCAGAAGAAGGGAAATAAATCTGGAAGCCTGAAAATTCGCACAGTTTATCTGGAGTGATATATCTCCAGACCAACTTATCAGTTTTAGGCTTATTGTTTTGGATATTGTTTTATGACTTGAAACACCATTTTCTACTGATTTTTTGTTTTTTCGCTTGGCACTGAAGGGGAAACCAATCAAAGAGAAACCAAGAATAATGTCAAAAGGTCAATTAAAACTTTTTTGAAAGAAAAAAAAGGAGCAAATCATCCACGCCCTGCTCAGTTTCAGTTTAGTTTCTCCAAGAGGCACCACTGCGTTCAGACAAACCCATACATGTTTCACTTCGCCACATCTGACCAGCAGCATAACCAGCCCAACGTGCTTGTATTGTCAGGCCTTGAGTGCATGTTTACATATTTGTGTACCTCTAAATGCATTTCTTTTTTTTTTTTTTTTTTTTACATAATTTTGCCAGAGGACAACACTTTAGTTGCCATGATTTCTTTTTTCAGGGCGCCAAGTGCGTGCTGCACACGGGACCTCGGTTCTTTGTCTCATCCGAAAGACTAGACCGCTCAGTTTGATTTTCCAGAGAAAGGGCGAGAGCGGGAGATTCGAACCCAGACCCTCACTAGACACTATGTTGCCAGATAAGCGTCTTAACCATTCATCCACCTTCCTCGTCTTCTTCAATCCACGTAAACTGTAAGCCGATTAAAAAAAAATAAAAAAATAAAGTGCTTGTCTCTTTCTTGGAAATGAACTACAACAGCCGGAAGAACATATCGAAACAGGGTCTTCAGGGAGGCAGCTGTGAAATGTTCGTGCCCGTTATCATACAGGTCCCAGCAGTCGATCAGCAGATACTTGATACTGCTATGATGCTGGTTGCATGGCACGCACCATGAGGCTTCTTCACTTAACCTCCCCACCCCCTACGCCCCTCCCCCCCGAACACCCCCTCCACCCACACCCTCCCCACACACACTCAAAGCTGAAAGAGGACAGGTGAAAGATTGGGGAGTGGAGGGGAGTGGGAGTGGAGAGTTGGTGATGGCTAAAAGACATGGTAGCGTAGCCCCCAGTCCGATATGCACGCCATGTCGATATATCGGGTCACCACCATTCCCGTCTTAGTGGGTGGTTTCATTTATTTATTTTTCTTATGTATCTGTTCACTTTGCAACTTCACATCAGATGGTCGCGGTCCTACTCTCTGCAAGACCATGCAGCCGAGAGACCTGTAGTTTCCGTGAGGCCTGAGACACTGTTTTCTTCTACCTGTAGCGTACCCCCCCCCCCCTCCACTCCCACTGTACTGGTTAGTTTGGGCTGTTACTGATAGGCTTTGGCTGACTGGGGTCGGTGTCATGATTGATATCGCTATTGGATTGTGTTGGCTTACAAGGCTGTGGCCTTTGATGTATGGCACCCCGGCATTCTCTCTCTGTCTCTGTCTCTCTCCCCCATCTCTCTCTCTCTCTCTCCCGCCCTCTGTGCCTCTGCCTCTCTCTGTGTCTCTCTCTGTTCTATCTCTATCTCTATCGAACGTACACGCCGCTTTCCTTTCAAACATTCACGCACACATACACATGCACAACACATACACAAGCACGCATGCACGCACGCACTCACATTTACACACGCACGCACGCAGGCACGCACACATACACACGCACGCACGCACACACACACACAAGAACGCATAAACATATACACGCACATAAACACACACGCACACCTACATATACGCGCGCTCACACACACATAGACACACACACACACACACACACGCGCGCGCGCGTGCACACACACATACACACACACACACACGATGTCCACTCCTTCTCTTCTCGAGAAGCAACCACCCCCACCACGACACCACCCTATCCATCTCCGACCCCCCAACCCCCACCCTCACCACTCCACCTTACCTTACCCCCATCTACCCCACTTTACCACCATCACTATCCGACACACACACACACACACACACACACACACACACACACACACCACCACCACCACCACGACAAAAACAAAATGGCCGAGCTGTAAAGACTTCCATCTCCCCTCACCCTCACACGCCCCCCCAACCACCACCCCCACCACCACCTCAACAACCACCACCACCACCGCCATCACCACCACCACCTTCCCATCGTGGGCTGACCCCCACCCCCACCCCTTACCTCCTCCCCCTAAGCTAAAGGGTGATCACTCCTCTAGTAGCGTCTGCCCCCAAGAGAGTGCTCCCCCCTTGACTTGGGAGGCTGGTGGGGGTCTGGGGGGGAGTAGAAGGGGGGGGGGGGATCGCTGTGATGCAGGTGCACTGTAGGGCGGTCCGGGAGCCTTAATTGGGGAGTTGGGTCACGGATGATGCCAGACTCCTCTGTCTCTGCCCACCTGCCCCTGCCCTGGACTGCTTCTCTCCCAGGACCAATTAGAGGCCGCCCGGCCAGCCCCCCCCGCACGCCCCCCCCCCTCCCACCGCCAACCCCTCACAACCCTCTCACCCTGAGTTGCCTTTACTTGGCTTGGCTTGCTTGGCTTGCTTGCTTGCCGCGGTGTGTGGTGGTTGTGGTGGTGTATGGTGTGGTGGTGGTGTGTGTTGTGTGGTGTGAGGTCGGGGGTAAAGGGGGTGTGTGGGTGTGGACGTGGGTGGGTGTGAAGGTGTGGAGAGAGGTGGATTGTTGGGTTGTTGGGTTGGGGTGGAGTGGAGGGTGGATAGAGGTGGAGGGACGAAGGGGAGTAGTAAGGGGAGTGGGGTACAGAGAGAGAGAGAGAGAGCGAGAGAGAGAGAGAGAGAGAGAGAGAGAGACAGAGAGACAGACTGAGACAGAGAGACAGGCAGGCAGACAGACCGAGACAGGTAGACAGAGAAAGTCCAAACGACAAAGACAGAAAAGGTGGGTCTTAGGATTAAAAAAGATCTGTATCACTATACAACGAAATACAAACTTTCAGACTACACAACTACAGCGAACGAAGCAGAGGCAACAACACAACCAAGAGCGGGTGAGTCATTATCAGTAGTCCTCGACTCGGGGTCAGGGGAACAATCTTGTTGAAAGCTGGTCTTTCTGCTCTTTCTTTCTTTCTATCTTTCTCGTTCCACCGTCAAGCTTCGCTTCGCACACACACACACAGAGAGAGAGAGAGAGAGAGAGAGAGAGAGAGAGAGAACAAAACAACAGCAACAACAAAACCGATCACGCTGGCGCAAGTTGTCTAATCGTTCGATTGTACAGCAGCATTATCGACTGATCATTTTTAAAAAGCATCTGCTGCAGGCATGACACATCCCATGGTTATCCGTTCATCTCGTGGTGTGCTGGTGCGCTTGATTAACCATACATTAAAAAAAAATATTTAAAGAAACGAGATCTGAAAAACGTCAGGCAAAAGCCCCCCAAAACAAAAATAAAACAACAAAACAAAACAAAACAAAAAGAACATCTGATTTTGCGTTTCACGGACTCCCACTAAACTGTTAATTCCGCGTTTTTAGCACTGGAGTGTCAAACCTTCACCGATAGCAATTCATTTTCAAGTTCCCAGGTTTCTTCTTTGAGTTTTGTTCTCTCTCTCTCTCTCTTTGAAGTTGATTGTCTTTGTTTTTTCTTCTTCTTCTTTTTCCTTTTTTCTATTTTTGTTTTTTCTCTTTCATGAATATTGAACGTTGGTGAACCCCTGCTATGTATGCTGGATTCTGTTATTGAATCAAAAACTAAACAGATTTCACAAGATTTTATCAGTGCTTTTATCTCAGGGAAGCGCAATGGGGGGAAAAAAAGAAAGAGAGAGAAAGAAATGAAAGGGGGAAACGGGTATGTGTTTGTGACCGGAAAAAAAGGGACATGAATGAATGAATTGATGAATATGGAATTGAGGAAACTTGTATTTGGCTGCTGTATCTGCTCTCTCTCTCTCTCTCTCCTTTCCGTGTGTGTGTGTGTGTGTGTGTGTGTGTGTGTGTGTGTGTGTGTGTGTGTGTGTGTGTGTGTGTGTGTGTGTGAATGAATTTCGTCTCTTTCGCAGTTGAATGTCAGTCACAACTGTAGTTTAGTGCGTTTTGTTTTGTTTAGTTGTATCGCATCGTATCGCATCGCGTCGTATCGCGTCGCGTCGCGTCACGTTGCGTTGTGTTGTGTTGCGTTGCAGTGCGTTGTGTTGTGTTATGCTTCTTTTCGCCACATGAGATTTTTCTGTGTGAAAAACCGAGTTGCTTTAATCCTTGAGTGGTGGTGGTCTGGGTGTCTGTCCTTCAATTCGGATGACACGACAGTGTGCATGCACTAAACTCGGCAAAACAACCCCACGGCAAAGAATCATTCCCTGTAAAAAAACAAACAAACAAACAAAAAACCCAAGACAAAAACAAAACGTATGTTGAAAACTCCACTTTGGTGGGAAAACACACACACTTGCTGACTTTTTTTTTTGTTTCGTTTTTCAAAGGGTGGCGCTGCACAGTGGCGACGCGGTCTCCCCGTGAAGAAGGACTCGAGTTTCATTCAGAGAAATCTGTCATGATGAAAACAAATAAGTACAATACGATACGACACGATACAATACAATACAATACGATACGATACAATACAACACAATACGTTACGATACAATACGACACAATACGATACGATACAATACAATACGATACAATACAATACGACACAATACGATACGATACAATACAACACGATACAATACGATACGATATAATACAATACGATACGATACAACACAATACAATACGATATAATACAACACGATACAATACGATACGATATAATACAATACGATACGTTACAACACAATACGATACGATACGATACGGTACGATATGACACGATACAATACGATACCATACGATACAATACAATACGATACGATACGACACGATACAATACGATACGATACGATACAATACGATACGATACGATACAATACAATACGAAACAACACAGTCATATTGGTCAATCAAATCATCTGGAGTTTTTTGTTGAAAAAAAAAAAGAGAGAATGTGTCGCATTCACAACCACGCAATACATAGGGAAAAGGGCCAGTGCAGATTCACAGGACAGTCGCACATGCTGACCACACTATCAGGCTGTACTGTCAGTTCTGGAGGGCTGCCAATAATCATAGACCGCTGGCTGTGATCGTTAATTGGGGTCTGGTGAAGAGATGATGATGATATCAATGTCAATAGTTCACACTCTGATACCAGCTGACGAGCTGGCGTTTGACACGCTGTCGTGAGCCGAGTGATACGGGGCTTGTTTGAGTGGTTTTTATCGTGTGTTTTTTTTTCCTTTCTTTTTTTTTTTTTCTCAGAATAATCCGAGGCAGTGTTATGGATCAGTTTCCTATGTTTTGAGCGTGTCCGTATATTTTCATGAATGAATGAATGATATAGGACTACTTATATAGCGCCTATTCCTGGTCGGAGACCGAGAAATCATATATTTTTTTATGAATGAATGAACGATATAGAGATACTTATGAAGCGCCCCATTCTCGGTCGGGGACCAAAAAATGAGTGGGGGTAATAGGTCATAATTATTATTGATAGAGCATGCGTTAATTATATGTTGTATTCGAGAACTGGTTAACGTTAACACAATTCATGTATTAGTTGTTTTACAGGTTTATTGAGATTTTTTTTTTTTTTTTTTCATTTTCTTTGTTAACCCCCATGGCCCTAAGGCGAAGAAAGAAAGGAAATTAAATCCTAAATCTTTCTTCTTCTTGTGGCTTTGGCGGTTTTTTTTTCTTTCATGTTGGTTTAAATAGTCTTTATTCAGTTGAACCATGTCACAACAAATACCTGTATAAATCTGACAGGACAAGAAGAGGAGTCTTATATAAAAGTCCTGACGCATAACAGCAAATATTGTAGCATGTAACGGGCAATTTTGCATCATATGATAAACACTAGAATGGCGATAATAATATCAAACTTGATGACTAACACGCAGATCGCATGCAGCGTGAATGATAGAGAGAGCAGATATAGAAAAATGAAGGCAACAACAACGACAAAAACAGAAAAAAAACAACAACAAAACCCATGAAACTGAAAGCTTGTGGTGTTGAGGAGAAAGAATCGTCACGGTTAGTTTAAGTGGTACGTTTTGTGCTCGGAGTTCGGAGGGACAACCCTTTTGTTGCCGTGGGTTCTTTTACGTGCGTTAGTGCATGCTGCACACTGGACCTCGGTTTATCGTCTCATCCGAATGACTAGCGTCCAGACCACCACTCAAGGTCTGGTGGAGGGGGAGAAAATACTGTCAACTGTGCCGGGATTCGAACCAGTGCGCTCAGATTCTCTCGCTTTCTAGGCGGACACGTTACCTCTAGGCCATCACTCTACTAACAGGCGACGTACATTCACTCAGCGAGCAAAAAACAACAACAAAACAAAACAAAACAAAACAAAAACCCCAAAAACTACAACAGCAATTTTGCATCATATGATAAACACTAGAATTTTTGTGCTCGGAGGTTCGGAGGGACAACCCTTTTGTTGCCGTGGGTTCTTTCACGTGCGTTAGCGCATGCTGCACACGGGACCTCGGTTTATCGTCTCATCCGAATGACTAGCGTCCAGACCACCACTCAAGGTCTGGTGGAGGGGGAGAAAATACTGTCAACTGTGCCGGGATTCGAACCAGTGCGCTCAGATTCTCTCGCTTTCTAGGCGGACACGTTACCTCTAGGCCATCACTCTACTAACAGGCGACGTATATTCGCTCAGCGAGCAAAAAACAACAACAAAACAAAACAAAACCCCCAAAAACTACAACAGCAACAAAAACAAACAAACAATCAAACAAAAAACAAAACGGTAAACAAAAGAAAAAGAAGATTATATGTGATTCAAACAATCACGATCATTATTATCGTGAGAAATGATCAAAATGAATTTTTTTGTAAGTTTTATGATCCACAAGGTAAACTGCACAAGGTAAGGTTGTTTTCATGTTTTGTCGTGTCTGGTGTGTTAAGTTTTCTTTGTTGATGTTGATGATGATGATGATGATGATGATGATGATGAAGCTCCTTTCATTTGTTTTACGTGCACGAAGAGCATAATGCAGACAGAACGTTACTTTACCGGATTTCATCCGAAGGACTAGAACCCACAATAATGTTCATGATCTAGCGGGCACGCCGGATGGAGATGGTAGGTGAAAAAAAAAAAAATCCGCCATTGCGTGTGCTGTACCCCGACCCCTCGCTTCCTGATTCTAAACTTAGTTTTTTTTTTATCACTGTCATTTCAATTAATCTAATTAATGTTTACGTTTCTTACTCAATCAACCAGAAAAAAAGATTAAAAAACAAAACAAAACAAAAAACCCCAAACAAACAAACAAACAAAAAACAACAAAAAATCACAGTGTGTGTGTGTGTGTGCATCTGTGTGGTTCCGGTCTGTCTGTGTATGCGCACAAGCACTTGCAAAGCATAGTTAACTACACCTCTTTTCTGTTCCACGAGTAGATATCTTATGTTTTCTATTGTTCCCGTTTATGTGCCACTGTATAAAAAACTCAACCTCCTTTTGTTCTCTTCAGTCTCCTTTTGGTGACGGGCGCAACAGCCGAGTGGTTAAAGCGTTGGACTTTCCATCTGAGGGTCCTGCGTTCGAATCTCGGTAACGGCGCCTGGTGGGTTAAGGGTGGAGGTTTTTCCGATCTCTCAGGTCAACATATGTACAAACCTGCTTGTTTCTGACCCCTCTTCGTGTGTATACGCACGCAAAAGATCAAACACGCACGTTAAATATCCTGTAATGCATGTCAGCGTTCGGTGGGTTATGTAAACAAGAACATACCCAGCATGCACACCCACTCCCCGAAAATGGATTATAACTGCCTACGTGACGGGTAAATAAATAAAACGGTCATACACGTAAAATGTTACATGTCTGTCTGATGAGTGTGTATGTGTGCGTGCCAGAAATCTGACTGTATGACACAGGAAACGAATGATGAGCGTCCAATGGCAGCCGTCAGTCGACCCTACCGAGGTAGGCAGCCTGTTGTGCAAATGACCCCTCCACTCCCACCCCGTGTTTGTAAAGCGCTTAGAGCCTGGTCTTCGACCAAGGACAGTCGCTATATAAGTATCCACATCATTCATTCATTCATTCGTATTCCCTTACATGATGAATGCTGTGCCCGTTCACAGTAGAGCGTAGAGATGGCCATGATATGGTTGGTTATCTTGTCCGGCAATCTCAACGGTTCGCCAACTGGGAGCAAGTAGAGAGAGATTGTAACAGCTTGATTGGAACTTTGATTGGGTGCAGGTGCACAACAATATGACTGCATCCCTCTCCCTCTCTCTAAAGGTAGGCTACATAACCCGTTACTTAATTGTTATTGTGAACTGAAATGCTCTCTCTCTCTCTCTCTCTCTCTCTCAAGGTACGCTACATAATTCCGTTAGTTATTTGTTGGTGTGAACTGAAATACTGTCAAACATTCTTCCGACCACGCATCCACTTGAGGACAGGTACCCTTATGCGCACCCCCTCATTACACACACACACACACATAAGCGTGCGCGCGTGCACATATGCTCAAATATATTGTCTCTCTCACATCTCGTACACAGTCCCACCCTGACCCCCCCCCCCTCCGCCCCCCCCCCCCCCTCGTCCCCACCCCTCCTCCTCCCCTTACCTCGTTCTGTTCCTCTTCCGGAGACTTTGACGCTCGTGAAAGAGGTATGTATTCATTATGTTGAAAAAATCAGTAACAGGTCCACTAAGTTAGACTATACTATTCAGTATTCAGTTACACTTTTCGCCAGTGCATTCAACAAAATGACGTAGGTATTTCCTTACATTTAAATGTTTTGCATAAAACAAAGAAAAAAAAAGTCTAAATAGTTTCAGCCGTGACTGATATTAATACTGAGAGTTTAAACCAAAAAAGGTGAAATGTGTATTCAGTTGTTAGATCTCACAAATCTAAGAAAAAGAGATAGAGAGACAGGCAGACAGAGACAGAGAGAGACAGAGAGAGAGAGACAGACAGACAGACAGAGACAGAGAGAGAGAGAGAGACAGACAGACAAAGAGAGAGAGAGAGAGAGAGAGAGGTGGGAGTACCACTTTGAAAAAAAAAAAAGCAAGCAAAAAAGGGAAAAGAAAGCACAAAAATAGCTGAATGAACGTTATCATCAGCAGCGCCATCTCTCGGACGCTGGCCTCACACAGGGGAGACAAACACAGCTGTTGCACCACCCTCTCCACCTCATCTCCTCCCCAGCTGTGCACTATCAGTGTTTGTTGAGTCACCAGACTTTAACGTGGTATGCACGACAGCAGTGACAACATCAACAGGATGCAGAATGCCTCTGTCTGTCAGTCTGTCTGTCTGTCTGTTTCCCTCTCTCTGTGGTTTTAATCTGTTACACACACCCTCCAATGTTCATAATGACTGGTGTTCAAAATATCCATTATTACGGAATATGTATCTGTTCTGTGTCTGCGCTTTAACCCCCCCCCCCCCCCCGCCCCTCACCCCCCCCCCCTCTCTCTCTCTCTCCCTGGGAATGTTTGCCTGCTTACGCACGTGCGTGTGTGTACGTTTGTATGCGGGCGCGCGGACGGTGATATATATATATATATATATATATATATATATATATATATATATATATATACACACACACACATACGTACAATCGTGGTTTTCTACATTCACTTATTTACAGTTTCTGTGTTCTTTGTCCCAGTTTCTGATTAAAAAAATCTTGGAACTTTACTAATGAATCTCATGCATTCGCGGTTTAGTTCTGAAAATGATAGTGACTGTTTTCAGATTCCTGAATAGTTTATCAACACGTTTATTGGTAGGTTTAACTGGACGTTTGTGACACTCGTTAATGCTCTCGTTTGTGAGCATTTCAAATGGTTTCGAATTTTCTTCAAGCTTGTCCCTGTCTCATATCTAGCTTGGGGAATATTTTCGGTCAGCTCAGAATGATACGTGCTCATTCAAAGTCCGAAACTGTTCCACAAGAATAATATCAACATCCACACAGAAAACACAGATAAACCGGATGACAAAACTAACTCACTCTGCATGCACGCTTGAGCCAAAAAGGACTAATTCAAAGTGCAACTTCGAAAATCATAGATAAGGGTGGGTCTACATTACAGTGAAGATTTCTGTTCTCTCATTTCTGGACCGCTCAAAGTTAACAAGCTTATCGAGGTTGATGATGAAAGCGTTCCACCCATACCCCCATCATCGCGCGTGTACACAGCAAACGGGAGTGTCACGCCCCTGAACTTGGCATGCCTGATTGGCTGAAATACGGGCACTGACACAGACATGTGCTGCAGGCTATCATCACCATCACCATGACAGAAACCCCCACGACCTCATCAACGCAAAAATGACAACAGTCACCGAACTTCACGGGCACAATTTGTTGCCATCCGGATCGCCACCCGGGGTGGATAAGACCGCGTAAACATCCTCATATCTGACAAGAGCGAAGTGTACGGGTTAGCGGGTGGTTGAAGTGGTTGGGGGGATGTTTTCGGTGGTCGGAACTCTTCTTACAGGGCGTTAAAGAGCTTATCATTGCATGGGGGGTTTTAAGGAGTAGTTTGGGTTCGGGTCTGTTTTATTTGTCTTGGGAGTGTGTTTGGAACACTCGGCTTGGCGTCTAATCATTTCTCAGCCAAAAACACGACCAGGTGTTAAGTGGAGCCCATGTCTTGCACGATGCTTAACTCGCGTTGACCTTCCTCCCCCACCCGCACCCCGCAACCCCCTCCCCCCAACTCTATCGCCCTCGAGAAGAGCTTTGCGTGTGTTCTATCCTAGTCTGACGGTAGTAACTAATAAACTGATACAGTAGTAATGTTGCATGTTTTAAAATCATACGAGGGAACACGACTTTAGAGAACGTTTTTCATCGTTTGTTTCTCAGTATCTGCTTGTGTGTCAGCTATCCTAGCTATGTGTGCTAGCTGTATTCTATGAGCTATATACTGTGCACTGTCTGTGTGCTAGCTGTGTCGTTAGTTTGTATGCCGAGTATTATCTGTGTGCTGGTTGTGTTGCTAGTTGTGTGCTATCAGTGTGCTATTAATTTTGTGTGCTGTGTATTAACAGTGTGCTGGCTGTGTTGCTAGTTGTGTGCTAGCTATGTACTAGATATGTGTAGATTGTGTGCAATTTGTATGCTAGCTTGTGGCAGCTGTGTGCTAACTGCATGTTTCTGGTGTGCTGTTGGGAGTCGCTTAGAAGCAACGCTGACACTCTGTGTGTGTGTGTGTGTGTGTGTGTGTGTGTGTGTGTGTGTGTGTGTGTGTGTGCGCGCGCGCGTCCGCTTTGTAGGCGTGCACGCGCGCAGGCGCGTATGTGTGTATGCATGCGTGCGCGCAGTGCAAGCAGAATAAAACAGTGGAGAACCTTAACACTTTGGAAACCCCAAAGGGAATATCACATGCGCCCACAGAAAGATACCAGTATCCTTTCAGGAGAAAACCGTTTCCTTAAAGAAAAAACAAACACACAGACCCTTTTCAAGAGAGAGAGAGAGAGGTGTTGGAAGGGAGGGAGAGATTAAGAGAGACAGAGAGATATAGCCAGAGAGACACAGAGACACAGACACACACACACAGAGGAAGAGACAGAGACAGACAAAGGGGGCGAAAATTCATTCCCTTTACCTTAAGTAAAAATTTTCCCGAACATTGCACACAAAAACAAAGAAAAACGTAAATACGTAGTGTTTTTATAGACAGAATGGATTTTTTTTTTATGTATATAGAATTCTAAAGGTGTGGTTAAATAAGCACGTGAGTTTTTCTAACTTTATCCCAGCCCTCTGGGCTAAAAAAACAACAACAGAGCGACAGAAAGAAGGAGAGGAAGAGGCAAGTGACAGAGACAGAAAGCGGGTGAACCTGGGAGCATGCAAAAATGTGAAAAAGAAAAAGAGAGAGAGAAGGGTGAGTGTGTGGAGATATAATAGGAGTCCAGCTTTTGCCCATAGAAAACAAATACTCACAAACTATTTGTATCCTTCGCGTAATGAAGGATTAAAAAAAAAAAGTTCAAGATCACAGATTCTTTATTTTTTCTTTTTCTTTTTAAACTACACTTCAGCTTCGCTTCATGAGAATTGCAGCCAGTTCCACACTCATGCTCTAAAGACCCAGAGAAAAATGATTTTTTAGAAAAAAGACAATTAATCATTTTTCACTGCGAGAGATTCTGATACCAGGTGTCCGGGAAACATTTGTAGGAAAGTCCTTTCTCGGAACGAGAGATTCCAATTCCTTGCCTTTAAGACAGAGTTTCTGAAACTCTAAAAGAGAGTGTCTCATTAACTTTCAAGACCCAGAAGGATAAATATAAAGACAGGGGTTCATTCTGCTTTTCAGGGCCAGAGATTCGAATTCACTGTCTCGTGGAATAAATGATTCATAAACACCATTCTTCAGAGCAAGAGGATTCAAGTTTCCTGTCTTGAGGAAATATTATATGGAAACGCCGTTCTTCAGACTGAAATGATTCTAATTTCCTGTCTTCTGAGGGGAAAACCCAAAAAAACACATTTGTTCTGATCCAAAGATTGCAACTAGGTATATAAAAGAAGAAACGAAAAGTACAAGAATCATACACACATCTTTACTGTTTTTCAGAACCAGTGTTTGTAATTCCATGTGCCCAAGACAGAAGTTCAGAATTCTCTAAAGGAACGAAAGCGTGTGTCTCTAAACGAAGAAAAGACAAGTGCTTCTACGTGGATACTACACATCTACATGGGGAAGGGTGCAAGTTGTCACAAGCATCAACTTACGATCGGTACCCGGAGAAGGCTCAGTCTGCTCGGCAGCAGGCGATACCCGAACTACCCGAGCTGTAACAACAGCACCAGACAAAAAAAGAAGTCCGTTAGTCTTAATTGTTGTTGTTGTTGTTGTTGCTGTTATTGTTGTCATGGGTATTCTTTCAATGAGGCAAGGGATAATTAAAATAGAATACAAAATATATGTAGAGAGAAAATGTTGAGGGTTTATCCACTGTATCAATTCTATGGTTAAATGCCGCAGACATGGAGCAATTCTGAAAGGGAAAGATTGCGTGTGGTTTTTGTTTTTGTTGTTGTTGTTTTTTCACAGATAGAGAGAGAGAGAGAGAGAAAGAGAGAGAGAGTCAAGTCAAAAAAGTATAAAAAAAATTTAATGTCAGGCCTCTGACCCATAACATGAGTGATGACATGTTCTGTGTGCAGGGGAATGTCTACATTATTGTAGCTTGCACCCGCACATTCATTGCTTTGTCAACAAAACTAGACAGCTTAGATAAAACAGATTCATTAGTACTAGACATAAGCAGAATTTAAACATGCATGGATTTCGAGAATACTTTGGCGGAATAAATTCATTTCTTATTTCATCATACTTGGGGCATATAAGTAAAAAGTGAAGTCCTGATTCTAATGTGTTCTTGCAAAAAGGGGCATCATTTATTTCTGTCCTGGCTGGGTTTATATTGTACAAAGTGTGAATTAAGAGGTGACACACCAATTCTAAATCTTGAAAGTGTTTTGCGCTATTGGACATTCTTAACAAGATACAAATAAGGGCTGATCATTGGGGTATGTCTGAACTGAGAACAAACATAATAGAAATCGTGGGACTGCAGCGAATCATGACTGAGCATAACAATCGATAAGCCTTTGCTTAAATTCCTTGACAAACATATGAATGTTACCAACACACTGTGCTTCCCAAACCACCCTATAGCCATATGTATATAAAATATTGCGAATTTTACACACCCACGTGATATAGTTTTGATTTTCCAAAGACAGAAGCATGTTATATATATATATATATAGAGAGAGAGAGAGAGAGAGAGAGAACAAGCAGTTGTCAGACAGAGATAAACTCAGAGAGATAAAAACAAATGTACAAGACAATCAGGTAGAAAACTTTTTCTTTTCTTTTTCTTTCTTTTTTTTCTTGCAATAAACAAAACAATGAAATAAAAACCAGCAACAGTATATATACACTTACCACAGCATGCGTTTTCAAATCGCTTCCCGAAGTTTATGACCGGAACTACAAGTGTTTGTTTGCTGTTTTGACAAAACAACAACAACCTCACTTTGGTTTGGTTTGGGTTTTTTGGGGTTTTTTTTTTTTTTTTGGCCCTCGTTTTATTAATCACTTCCCGCATTGAGAAAACAAAGTGGTGTACTGCTCTACCTTCTATCAAGTTTTGAATTGTACTGGGTTGGGTTGTTGTTGTTGTTGTTGTTTTTGTTGTTGTTGTTTTGTTGTTTGTCATCCCCAGCTCCCCTCCCACTCTTTCGGAAAAAAGTGTGAAATTCGGGATTTTTTTTTTTCAAGGGAGGAGGAGGAATTTTGTTTAATGTCCCGCCACACATGTCGGTGATTGAAGACATTTTGTTAAAGTATTTATGCATACATTTGAGTATTATCGGTTAGAAGGGGTGGGAGATGTAAATGAATGGAGGGTTGGGGGAAACTGGGCAAATGAGGGTGAAATGAGGGTGAAATTAAAAAAAAATCTAAATACAATTACAGGAAATTACCCAAAGGACTTCGTAAAAGTGAAGTCGTTAAACTGACAAGCGAAACAACTGATAATGAATACAAAAAGTCGAAAACATCAACGTTCCCAGTCACTTGTAAGGACACACTTTCGTGTACATAAGGCTTCATCAAGCTACAGTAAAAAAAAAAATTATATGCTTAATTGTCAGGTTACTAAAGCATATGAGAGAACGTCTTCATTCTGTATCACCATCGTACATTTTTTTCTGCTTCTTTGTTTTTTCTGTCTACAAGCACAAACGGCCTTATAAACCAGCGCTCGCTGTTTCTTTGTTGTAAACCTATCTATTCCATCCATCTATTAACAGAAAATAACAAAACACACTTCTGCAATAAGTTCTCTACAGTCATCTCACGGTTGCATTTTTAAGAAATGTAATTTTCACAAAACTAAGCTCTTTTGTTTTACTTATTGACACATTGATTAATGGCGGTCAGTTCATCATTTAACTGTTAACATGGCAATTTATGCTTACTATGGAAGTTACGCTGTTACTGCAAACATTTCTTTGTCTAAAAAAAAACGCACTGCCTTTTTTTTTGTCTTAAAAACATCACACACGTGAAATGTATTCGTGCTACTGGCGTGATTCCCTTTCTTTTTGAATCTGCAAACGGAGGACCACATAAGAATACGAATTAAAAGAGTATTATATCAGCGTAACTCTCTCTCTCTCTCTCTCTCTCTCTCTCTCTCTCTGTGTTCCTATTTCAAACCCACACAAGAAATAAAAGACACAGACAGAGACATCCAGCAAACGAAAGAGACAGGAATTTTCAGCGAGCGATAATAGAGAAAGAGAGAGAGAGAGAGAGAAAGAGAAAGAGAGAGATAGACAGACAGGCACAGACACAAAGACAGATACACAGAAGAAACAAAAAAACAAAAGAAAAAGAGACCAAGAACTAAAGACTGAACGACTGAATAAATAAATGAACAAACACAAACAAACAAACAACCCAACAACCAACCACACAGACTGAGAGATACAGAAAAACAATGACAAGACAAAGGCGAAGCTACGAGGCTGAACAAAAGCCCACAGCACAACCCGAGAAACACAGCAGGCGAAAAGTCAGATGCTCCTGCTGCTGCTGAAAGGAAGTCCCCTTTTTGATTCCCCCCCCATCCCACCCCCCGCCCCCCACACACACATTCCCCATCCTCTCCCCCCCCCCCCACCACCTCCCCCATCAATTGTTTTTTTAAACCACTGACAAGGCAAATCGCAGCGACCTCTATCGGGCCCAAATTCGCCTGTGCACACATGTTGACGTGTCTTCAAATTGATCGGCGCCCGTCCACTTCCTGTTTGAACGGAAGTGGAGGGAGGGGGAAAACAATGCGGGGGGACAACTCTGAAGTATCTGTTGTCTGTCACCCCCGCCGGTTGTCTCTCCGTCTTTCCAAGGCTTTTTGCCCGGGACAGGGGGGGGGGGACAGGTTAGAAGAGTCCTTGTGTCAATTGAGCAACCCCTCCTCCCTCCCTCCCCCACTCCTCCCGGCTTTTTTTTTTTTCTCTTCTTCTTTCTTTCTTCTCCTTTTCTATGTGTTGGGTTTTCGTGATGCAGATCACAATGAAACGTGAGTTATTAAGATTTAAAAAAAAAAAAAAATCCCTTTTCTGGTGCAGGTTATTATGAAATAATTAGTTAATGAGTGTTGTTAATTTTTTTTTTTTGTAGTGGTGGTCAGTACGAAATAATTAGTTGTTAAGTGGTTTGTTTATTTGTTGTTGTTTTTAATTCCTTTTGGGGTGGTGTTCTTCACGAAATAATTAGTGATTAATTGGTTTACTTTGTTTCATTCCTTGCGAAGCTTCGTCTTTTAACAGTAGCTTGTCTTTTACCACCCACCCCCTACCCCTCCTCCTCCTCTCTTAGCTTGTCTTTTACCACCCACACCCTACTCCTCCTCCTCCTCTCTATTTACAATATGGGTGTGTATGTATATACTCAGTAAACAGGATTTGTGCTTCATTGTTTTCCTTTTCGTTAAGACCGACCGGACAGCTGGAAACGCCTGAAGATAGTTTTATGACGCGTAAAAAAACAATAAAATATTTCTGCATTTGAATTTAGTTTTATGATGTGTAAAAGGACAATAAAATATTTCTGCATTTGAATTTAGTTTTATGACGTGTAAAAAGACAAAAAACAACTTCTGCATTTGAATTCAATAATCGTCATCAGTATCGAGGTAATAATAAAAATGGCACACAACAAGAACGACAATAATAATAATAATAATACAAATGATGATAATAATGGTGACAATAACAGCAATACTGATAGTGACGATAGTGGTGGTGTTGATGATGATGATGATATGATGATGATATTCACACTAGTAACAGTGGTACAGCAGCAGTTAAATAGATACCAATCAAATAGAATATGAAAAACTTCAAACTACATTTTCCGCTTGAGAAACAAAGATATTAGCTTGAAAAAAAAATCAAAAAAATCGATATCAACTATCTTAAAACAATAACAACGACAATAACACAATACTTCAGGACTAAAAAAAAAAAAAAAAGACAACAAACAAACAAAAAAACACCCCCCAAACTACAGGTGACCAAAACCCGGGGGATCACAACACACAGGTATATGTTGAGCAACCCCTGCCCCCCCCCCACCTCCACCCCTTCTTCTGCCGCCGCCCCTCTGATTCTACCTTGCACCCCCCCAACCCCCTCCTCCTCCTACTTGTCCTGCCCATGATGGGCCGATTAACAAACTCCTGAGGTTTGCCAGCCAAGGCCTGGAGGTCAGTGAGATGGGGAGGGCCCCGCACTATTTGGGCAGCAAACAGGGCAACCCTCAAAGACACGGCCACAATCTCTAGCCAAACACCAGTGGCGGGGCAAGTGACATCGTCATCATCATACTGCTCGGGCCGCGCACCACACCGTGTGTGTGTGTGTGTGTGTGTGTGTGTGTGTGTGTGTGTGTGTGTGTGTGTGTGTGTGCGTGTGTGCGTGCGTGTGTGTGTGTGTGTGTGCGTGGTGTGTGTGTGTGTGTGTGTGTGTGTGTGTGCGTGCGTGTGTGTGTGTGTGTGTGTGTGTGTGTGTGTGTGTGCGTGCGTGGTGGTGTGTGTGTGTGTGTGTGTTTTGCGGGAAGGGGCAGGAGGTGGGGTTGGGGTTGACAAGAGTTGTGGGGCGTTGGGGAGGGGGTTAGTGGTATGGTGAATTCATGTACTGGGCCCGCGCACATACACACGACGACATGCTCGCTCGTGTGCACGCACGCACACTCGCGCGTTAGCAAGCGCGTGCGCGCGTGCGCATACACACACACACACACACACACACACACATACACACACACGCACGGTAGACAGACAGAGAAAGAGAGAGAATGAGGGGGGCGGGGAGATTGAGAAAGAATGAGAGAGGGGGATACAGAGAAACAGGGAGGCAGGGATGAATAGAGAGAGAGAGACAGAGGGGGGTGGGTGTGGGGTGGGGTGTGGGGTGGGGGTGGGGGGTAGAGACAGCAGCTGGAAGAAGAGGATGGGAAAAAGAGAGGGGGCGGGGGGAGTACCAGTTAAAAAGAATCAAACGGGAGGGGGGAAAAAACGAAGACAGAAATAGTTT
Organism: Babylonia areolata; assembly: GCF_041734735.1. Taxonomy (NCBI): domain Eukaryota; kingdom Metazoa; phylum Mollusca; class Gastropoda; order Neogastropoda; family Buccinidae; genus Babylonia; species Babylonia areolata. Next base: position 10,868,017 of record NC_134890.1, read on the forward strand.
TTTTGGTCTTTTTCTCTCGTCCTCTTAAGAAGCAACAGATGATGAAGATTGTGAACCACGACCAGGACAACGAAAACAATTATCAATTAATCATGAATGAATTACACTAATAGTTCTTCACGGAATGAAATATCAGACCAAAAAGAAGAGACAAAGGCAACTGGCAAAAGGCATCGTGTTTTGTCTGAGGAATAAATAAACCAAAACCCCTGTTTATAGACAGACAGAAAGAAAATGACCAGATGACAAAAACAAGGGGAAAGTTACACACACACACACACACACACACACACACACACACACAGAGACACACTGAACACACACATACACACACACTCACTGAACACACACACACACACACACTCACTGAATACACACACACACACACACACTCACTGAATACACACACACACACACACTCACTGAATACACACACACACACACACACACACACACACACACACACACACACACATATCTAAAGAGCTGCATTCATTGCTATGATTTCGTTTTCAATCCTACCCATTAACGATGCTGGCGTATGAAGACATCCATCGTACGATATACCCATACTTGTCAGTCAATGACATGACTTGCTGAAAGATTGTTTTTCTTTCTTTCTTTTTTTTTTCTTTTTTTTTTTTTTTGCTGTCCTGCCTGTTATCCGCATTTTAGCTACTTTATTATCACCATTTGTCATACGCATTTTTGCTACTTTATTTTAATCTTTATTCTAAAATTTCATTGTTAATTTTTTTCATTTCTTGTGGTCTTGATCATGTTTTAAATTATTTACTTATCCTCTGCTTCATTTATTCTGTTTCATATTATTTTGTTTGCTCTCAAGGCCGAACGAGCGCGTTGTGTCTATCCATACTATGCCTTAGGCATGGCACCTACTGTCACCCCTCATCAACATTTACTATTTTTTAAAGTCAAAGCATGTAGCATGATGTGGATCAGTCTGTACGCTTTTGACACTGCCTTGTAACTGAGACTATTGTACGAACGAACAAAAAAACCAACCAAAAAAAAAAAAAAAAAAAACAATTAAAAAAAAACTATAAAAAAAAAGAGAGAAAAAGATGACGTCTGGACCTTTTAAAACAAAGTTGAAAATAACAACAGGTAGTGCGAAATCAAAGATACCTTTCAGGAGAAGTGATAGGTACCTTTGATTATACACCACCACCTATCGTTACTTATAACTATTGTACGAATGTGTATTTACAGTGGCATGTTGGAAATAACTGTTTCAACAAATTAACCCCCGCCGCCCCGAAACCCCCCCCCCCCCCCCCCCCCAAAAAAAAAACAACATAAAAAAATAAACAACAACAAAAACAACAACAACAACAAACAAACAAACAAACAACTACAAAAACAAAAATAACAGAAAAAATGTAACAGAAGAAAATGAAAATGCAAGCAAACGACCCAAGGATCAGAAACGTTTTAACAAGCTGAGGGAGCAAATCATTGACCAAGTGGAACGGCCACCACGTATATCTGACAACAGGACACCAAGATCGAACTCCAAACGCTGCACAGATCATCCATTGCTCTGGTTTGTCTTGAAAAAATGAAAAAAAAGGTGCACGCTTACTCATCCTTGGATCGCAAATGAGTTAGGTGATTTTGAAAAGAAAAAGTTTTGTTTTGTTCTTTCAGAAACAGATCGCAAAGATAAACGAAAAAACAGAAAACAACATCGAGATATCGATAACAATACTTAGAAAAGAGAGAGAAAAACAAGCGAGCAATAAATATATATATATATATATATATATATATATATATATATATATAAAGAAAGAGAGACAGAGAGAAAGAGAGAGAGAGTATACGAAAAACGACATATCACGGCACACACACACACACACACACACACAAGCACATTTTGAACACACACACACATTTTGAACACACACGCGCGCGCACACACACACACACACATACACACACTAACACACACACACACACACACACACACACACACACACACACACACACACACACACATCCATCCTGCTCAACCCGTATATCCCTTTGCTCCCTTTTCCTCTCTAACCCCCAACCTCCCACTCACAAAAAAGACACACACACACACACACACACACACACACACACACACACACAACCACACAACCACACACACACGCACAAATATTCTCTCTCTCTCTCTCAACCATCCAGCTCCCACTCTCAACACACACACACACACACACACACACACACACACACACACCAGTATTTGCTCTCACTGCGCCGTCAAGCAACAGAGAAACAAGTCCCGAGAAACGAGAGCTCGAGTGCTCACACCAGGTCTCAGTTCACAAGTGAAGAGCGATCGAGTACCCCACAACCGAACTTTGCAGTCGCCACAAACTTTGCTTGGCAAAGAGAAAGGGGCAGTGAACCTGGCCTCATCAAGCAGATCAACCCCTGGTTTGGGTTAGAAAATCTCGGGAGGAGAAGGAGGAGGAGGAGAGGAGGAGGAGGAGGAGGTGAAAATTGTTGGTGGTGGTGGTGGAGGAGGAATTTGTTTAATGTCTCGAATTTGTTTACTGTCTCGTCGTCGTCACATGTACCGGTGATAGTAGACGTTTTGCAAAAAGTATTAATCCACACATGTGGAAGTAATCATTATAAGATAAATTATCAAACAAGAAAGGTAGTATGCAAATCCTGTCAATCATTAGACTCTATCGGGTCGCCAAGGAGCGAGTAAGGGGGAAAAAAAGAAAAAGAATTTAAAGAAAATAAAGAAGAATAAAAGTGGGAAAAAAGAAAACGAAATAAAATAACAACAAAACAAAACAAAGGAAATAAAGAGAGGCTTTGGAAAGAACCGGAAAGAAAGGGGCAAAAAACAACAACAACAACAAAAAAACACACCAAAAAAACAACGACGAAAAGAACCGAGGAAAATGCAAGAAAGTAAGCGAAAGAAAATTAAAAGAAAGAATTAAAGCAATAAAAGAAAAAAGACAGAAAAAGAAAGCAAGAAAGAAACAAACGAAAACGAGGGAGCGAGCGAGCGAGACAGAGAAAGGGTGGGGTGGGAGAGAGAGAGAGAGAGAGAGAGAGAGAGAGAGAGAGAGAGAGAGAGAGAGAGAGAGAACACAGAACTCAAATCGCTTTTTATTCAAGGATTAAGACTTTAGACATGGCCTATACTTCCAATCTGCCCGAGAGAGAGAGAGAGGGGGAGAGAGAGAGAGAGAGAGAGAGAGAGAGAGAGAGAGAGAGAGAGAGAACACAGAACTCAAAACGCTTTTTATTCAAGGATTAAGATTTTAGACATGGCCTTACTTCCGATCTACCCTTGAGAGAGAGAGAGAGACAGAGAGACAGAGAGACTTAGTATCGAGCAAAGTATACATCTGTACAAGAGCTGACTTCACTGGTGAACATGTAGTCCAAGACAAAACAATAATTCATAATCACCATTTCTTAATTTCTTTGACCCGAATGACCAATTCATTCTGATTTCGATTTTCTTTCTGTTGGTTTCTGTCGTTGTTGTTGTTTCCTTTCCGCAGCGACAAGATGCGAAAAGCAAAGCAAAAGAAAATTGTTTTTTTTTCTCTTCTTATTACAAAATGAAGGAAAAGCAAAAAACAAACAGAAAGACAGACAATAACGCACGGCTTCAAAATTATTCACAGAGATAGGACTGAACACTTCTTTGTATTGTCGATAAATACCTGCATATGATAATAATGATAATAATAATGGTATTTATATAGCGCTGAATCTTGTCCAAAGACAAATCAAAGCGCTTTCGCACCAGTCATTCACACGCATGCATAACACTAAACCTGTAGAAACTAAAGACAAGGAAGGGCAGGCAAGGGAGGCTATCTTGTGAAGAGGCGGGTTTTAAGGCCAGACTTGAAAGAGCTGAGAGTGGAAACTTGACGAAGCGAAAGAGGAAGTTCATTCCAATCGCAAGGTCCAGAGACAGAGGAAGAACGGCGGCCAACAGTCGAGTGTTTGAATCTGGGTATGCGTAAACAGAGTGGATCCGAAGCTGATCGTAGTGAGCGAGATAGAGTGTAGAGGTGAAGGCAGCCACAGAGATAGGAAGGGGCAGTTTTGTGAATACATTTATAACATAGAGTGCTGATCTTGTACTTTATTCGGTGTGAGAATAAGACACGATAATATTCAGTACAACTGATCAACAGTAAAATATGTTTTTCTTAAGGTTTACTCTATTTGCATCGATGCTACTTCGAGTTATGTCAATATCCAGCTATTTTGCCATTCCGCATCCACCCCCGCCCCCCTCTCCCTACCAACTCCACCTCTCCCCCCCCCCCCCCCAACCCCCCAAACTCTCTTCTCCAAGCACAGGCTTACACAAAAAAAACTTCAAACTGACACTGTGCTCTCGGCCTGAGCCAGTTGCATCGCTCGGACGGAAGAGCCTCTGTGTGCAGTTTGGGGGGGGGGGGGACTGACCAATGGCGTAGTTCGGTCAACGTTGGCATTTCGTCACGTGTAACTGTCAAAAAAGTTAGAACCAAGCAATGCAACTGGCACCAGCTGAAGAGCTCATCATGGACTTACAACTATATCTAGTGGAGTGATGGCCTGGAGGTAACGCGTCCGCCTAGGAAGCGAGAGAATCTGAGCGCGCTGGTTCGAATCACGGCTCAGCCGCCGATAATTATTTTCTCTCCCTCCACTAGACCTTAAGTGGTGGTCTGGACGCTACTCATTCGGATGAGACGATAAACCGAGGTCCCGTGTACAGCATGCACTTAGCGCACGTAAAAGAACCCACAGCAACAAAAGGGTTGCTCCTAGCAAAATTCTGTAGAAAAATCCACTTCGGTAGGAAAAAACAAATAAAACTGCACGCAGGAAAAAAATACAAAAATTGGGTGGCGCTGTAGTGTAGCGACGCGCTCTCCCTGGGGAGAGCAGCCCCGAATTTCACACAGAGAAATCTGTTGTGATAAAAAGAAATACAAATACAATATCTATAAGTCTGTGAGAGCTCTACCGTCTTGTAAACAACAACAACAACAACAAAGACAAAAACAAATAAACAACGGAAGAAAAACATGCCCAGGGTTGTCAGCTGCATGGACTGGCGCTTGCTGAACATGGCATGACAGTCCAGTCTTGTCTGTCTGCTGGAATTGCGACGTGTACTTTAAGTGAGGTGGGTAGAGGGCCACTGAAGAGATTCGCGTTGCTTTTAACAAAGCGTATTCACAGCTTCTACGTGCATCGGATTGGAAGAGCGGGTGCTTGCTTGCTTTTTTTTTTGTTTGTTTGTTATTGTTGTTCTTGTTGTTGCAATCCGAGAGAGTGAACGTCGGAGTTGGCGGCAACAATGTGAGTTACTTTTTTGTTTAAAAAAGGCCAGACGATATGTGAGAACGTGGCAAAGGTGTGTATGTGTGTGTGTAGGGGTGGGGGTGGAGGGTGGAGATAGAGATGGTAGTGGGAGAAAGAAATGGGGATGAAGAATACAGTGGAAGTCTCTCTCTCTCTCTCTTTCTGTTTTCCCCCACCTCACCCTCTCTCCCCTACATACACCACTCTATTTCCCGGCCTCTCTCTCTCTCTCTCTCTCTCTCTCTCCTGTCTCTCTCGTTCGTTCTTGCCTTTTGTCACTTTCACTTCTACAGAAGCACAAAATAATGGAGACTGATGAACTATGGCTATGATCATAATCACGTCTCTCTTTCTTCCACTGCCCTTTCCTTTCTTTCTCGGTTACTTTTTTCCCTCTCTCCCGCTTGTGTAAGGACAGAGAGATGTGTGTGTGTGTGTGTGTGTGTGTGTGTGTGTGTGTGTGTGTGTGTGTGTGTGTCTCCTCTCCTCTCCTTGAAGGTCTGGGTTCGAATTCCGCTCTCGCCCTTTCTCCAACTTTGGCTGGAAAATCAAACTCAGTGTCTAGTCATTCGGATGAGATGATAAACCGGGGTCCCGTGTGCAGCAAGCACTTGGCGCACTGAAAAAGAACCCATGGCAACTTCTTCTTCTGCGTTCGTGGGCTGCAACTCCCACGTTCACTCGTATGCACACGAGTGGGCTTTTACGTGTATGACCGTTTTTACCCCGACATGTAGGCAGCCATACTCCGTTTTCAGGGGTGTGCATGCTGGGTATGTTCTTGCTTCCATAACCCACCGAACGCTGACATGGATTACAGGATCTTTAACGTGCGTGCTTTATCTTCTGCTTGCATATACACACGAAGGGGGTTCAGGCACTAGCAGGTCTGCACATATGTTGACCTGGGAGATCGTAAAAATCTCCATCCTTTACCCACCAGGCGCCGTCACCGTGATTCGAACCCGGGACCCTCAGACTGACAGTCCAACGCTTTAACCACTCGGCTATTGCGCCCGTCAACCCATGGCAACGCAAGTGTTGTCCTGTGGCAAAATTCTGCAGAAGGCATCCCACTCTGATAGGAACACAAATACATATGCATGCACTCAAGATCTGACTAAGCGCGTTGGGTTATGCTGCTGGTCAGGCATCTGCTTCGCAGATGTGGTGTAACGTATATGGATTTGTCCGAACGCGCAGTGAAGCCTCCTTGAGAAACTGAAACTGAAGCTCTCTCTCTTTCTCACTGTGCGTGTGTCTAGTCTGTGTCTCTATCTGTCTCTGTCACCCCCACCCCTCTCTCTCTTCCTCTTACCCCTTTCTCTGAATAGATCTCTCTCATCCATGCCCCTCCTGCTTTTCTCTCTCTCTCTTTGTGCCTCCCTGTTAAGGTAAGAATATATTCGAACAAACATATGACAGAACCCCCCTGTCCCCTCCAAAACCCCATCTCTCTCTTTCTCTCTTGCCCTTTCTCTAAAAATGTTTATCTTTTTCTCATTTCCCATTTCCCATCTCTCTCTCTCTCTCTCTGTGCCGCCATCTCAGGGTTGGTAGAAAACATTCGAATAAAGTTGACAATCACTTTCTTTTTCTTTCCATTCCCCCAACCTCTCTCCCTCCCTTGAACACCCCCTCTCGCTCTCTCCTCTCCTTCTCTCAAAATAAACATCTCTGTCTCTCTCTCTCCTCTCAATATAAACATCTCCCCTCTCTCTCCCTCTCTCGCTAGTTCTCCCACATTCTCCTTTTCTCAGTATAAACATCTCTCTCTCTCTCCTCCTCCTCTCCTCAATATAAACATCTCTCTCTCTCTCTCTCTCTCTCTCCTCCTCTCCTCAATATAAACATCTCTCTCTCTCCTCCTCCTCCTCTCCTCAATATAAACATCTCTCTCTCTCTCTCTCCTCTCTTCTCCTCCTCTCCTCAATGCAAACATCTCTCTCTCTCTCTTTCTCTCTGCCTCCTCCTCTCCTCAATATAAACATCTCTCTCTCTCTCTCTCTCTCTCTCTCTCGTACTCCCTCTCCTCTTCTCAACATAAACATCGTGAAATACCCCACACACCCCTCTCTCTCTCTGTCCCCTCTCTCTCTGTCCTTCTCTGTCATACAAACATCTCTCTCAGCCTCCTCCATGCCACACCCCTCGATCCTTGTCTCCCCACTACCCCTCTCCCTCTCCCTTTCCCTTCCATCCTTTCCATTTCCCCCTCCACACCGCTACCCCCGACCCCTCCCCCCCCCTACACACACACCCAGGTTGTCTGTCTGAGCGTCACCCCGGGGGCTGTTAATTGGGTCTCATCAGCTGGGCGAAAGAGCCCACTTCCCTGCCACGGGCGCCATTACAGCAGCGGTCCCCCACCCTCGGTCCGCCCTCCCCCTCCCCCCTCCCCTGTGGCGCGCATGCGCAGCAGATGTCTCTGTCGTGTTGGATTACGAGAGCCTTGCGATCAGCAGGAATTGGTTTGTTGGAAAAGGGGGTGGGTGTGGGTGTGTGGGGTTGGGTGGGGTGAGAGTGAGTGATGCGGAGTATGAGAGAGAGATGGGACAGAGAGGGAGGGGGGTGGGGGTGGGGGGGGGGGGGGGTAGAGAGAGACAGAGATAGATAGATGGATAGAGATGGGTAGTAAAACACATAGACAGATACATAGACAGGCAGATACAGTGAGAATGAGAGAGAGAGAGAGAGAGAGGGTGGGGTATTTCACGAGGGTAGTGTAGTAAGCATAGCAGCGTTAAAAAAATTACATCATGTCCATTCGGACAAAAACTGAGCGAGCGAGCGAGCGAGCGATATATATATATATATATATATATATATATACACTCACACACACACACACACACAGAGGGGGGAGAGAGAGAGAGAGAGAGAGAGAGGGGGTGTATTTCACGAGGGTAGCAGAAAAAGCAAAACTGCTTATTTTTAATTTTACATCCAGCGCTCAAGGGAAAAAAAAAAGGAAAAAAGAAAGAAAGAACGAGCGAGCGAGCAAGCGAGTGAAAGAGAGAGAGACAGACAGACAGACAGACAGGCAGAGAAAGAGAGACAGAGAGAAAGAGAGAGAGAGGACAGTGAGTGAGAGAAGAGCAAGAGCGATACACCCGGGTGCCAAGTTTGCCCCAAACCCAACACCACAGAAGGACCAAACTTCCGCTAACGGTCCTCGGTGGCTCGTCGCACCCGATTCCTGCACACACGTGTTCTCTCTCCCCCAACACCCGGAATGGGATTCGATTTACTAAAGATACCCCTGTTTTGGTGCCTTGCCGGCCTGCGATACATTACATACCCCCCATATACCCATCCCAACGATGCATACTTACCCATATACCTATCCCCAAATAGTACACATATACAGACATACCCATATACCTACGCTACAGGTTTCTGTTAAAAAAAAAAAGTGGGGGTGGGGGTGGGGGGGGGGGGGGGAGAAAACTATAATGGACTTGTTCTGACAGTCGAGTTGCTGAATGCAAATGTGGTTTAAATGAGAAACGTGGTCTAGCTGTGTGGGCAGTTCTGTGACAGATGAGAGATGAAGATGACGGCGAACCAGCAGTAAGCCAGCGAGCATAATGGGTGTGATCGTGCAGGCGAGTGAGTGAAAGACAGACTCACAAACAGACAGTGAGGGGGGACTGAAAGAGAGAGAGAGAGAGAGGGAGAGAGAGGGAGAAGAGAGAGAGAGAGAGAGAGAGAGAGAGAGGGAGAGGGGGAGAGAGGGATGTTTGAGAGAGAGATAGAGAGAGAGAGTCAAAGTAAACAAAATGTTTTAAATGTCAGGCCTCTGGCCCATAACAACGAGAGAAGAGAGAGAGCCGGAGAGAGAGAGAGAGAGAGAGAGAGAGAGAGAGAGAGAGAGAGAGAGAGAGAGAGACAGACAGACAGACAGACAGACAGACAGACAGACAGAGACGTACAGATCAGAGACAGGTACGGAGAGATAGAGACGTTTAACGCTTTAATGACATTGGCCATGAGGACAGTTTCAGTTTCAGTAGCTCAAGGAGGCGTCACTGCGTTCGGACAAATCCATACACGCTACACCACATCTGCCAAGCAGATGCCTGACCAGCAGCGTGCCCAACGCGCTTAGTCAGGCCTTGAGAATAAAAAGGTGAATAAATAATAGATAAGCGTACATAAATAAGTAAATAAATACATAAATAGATAAATAAATAAATAATAATTATAATATGAAAAAGGTAGTAATAATAATAATAATAAATAAATAAGACAACAATGATGATAAATAAGCAAATAAATGTAAAAAATGAAGAATGCATCAACATACTTTCATTGCACATCAAGACATTAGAATAAACTAATGAAAATCGTAAATGCAAATATTTGAAACAAAACAAAGTTCTTTCCCTGAAGAAAAATCGTAGCAACCAACCGGCCACCCAGGACATCATAACTCCGTTCAAACCTACCTGACTACGCAGTTTGTATCTGTGTGTTGTGATTTTTGTCTACTCTTCAAAGCTTCTGACATAAAGTTTCCCATCAAGATCATCCCTTCGTGATCTTCTGATGTCAACATGCTAAAGAGATCCTTTCTTTTTGCAAAATTCCTTTTTTTTTTTTAAAAATCACTCATTTACTTCTCAGATCATCATAAAATTTACAATCAAACATAAAATGAATTTCATCATCAACTGTGAAGTCACACAAAGGATATGGATAATTTGTGAACGTGTACCTCGTATGAACCATTTTTGTTGGCATGAATGCCAAGAGTTTCAATCTTAATTATTGGGCAAGTATTGTACGATGCCATTTATTCGTAATAACAGTTAGGAGTTTTTCAGCTTGGACTATACTTTTTAAATGAATGGAACTAGCTGTACTTATTACTTTCTATGTCTGTATTATAATTTTGTTTATATATACCTAGTATGAATTAGATTCTCAGTTAAAAGTTTGCTCATACCCTATACCTTGACAAATCCACACAATTGCAAAACCTTTCTCTGCCAAAACGTTTCTTACACAAGAAACCTAATTGTCTTTTCCTTTCTCTATCAAGGATAACATCATCTGTTTACAAAAGTCTACTCTGAGGCAATTTCAACATTTTAAACCAATACGTAATACACTTTACATAAGTTTTCATATATAAAGAATACCTCCCGGTTTCACCACACAGAACTTTGAGGCATGTACTGAAACACCTAGAAAACGTTTACGGCAAAAGTATGTACTCTCTCCATATGTTCGTTTTGGTATAATCCTCAAATTTCAGCTGCATATGTAAGTACTGGTTCTTCTTCTTCTTCTTCTGCGTTCGTGGGCTGCAACTCCCACGTTCACTCGTATGTACACGAGTGGGCTTTTACGTGTATGACCGTTTTTACTCCGCCATGTAGGCAGCCATGCTCCGTTTTCGGGAGTGTGCATGCTGGGTATGTTCTTGTTTCCATAACCCACCGAACGCTGACATGGATTACAGGATCTTTAACGTGCGTATTTGATCTTCTGCTTGCGTATACACACGAAGGGGGTTCAGGCACTAGCAGGTCAGCACATATGTTGACCTGCGAGATAGGAACGGAAAAATCTCCACCCTTTACCCACCAGGCGCCGTTACCGAGATTCGAACCCGGGACCCTCAGATTGAAAGTCCAACGCTTTAACCACTCGGCTATTGCGCCCGTCTAAGTACTGGTTCAATCTAGATATCAAACATTCTCCAGAACACATTAAGATCAATACAGTTTAACTTTCTCATTGTTTCCTATACACCTTTCTCACCCTTACAAGTTTCATCCCATACCAACTTCAGGCTTAATTCGGTTGTAAAAAGTAACCCAAGTACTTGTAAAATATACAACTTTCAGTTCTACGTTATCGCAATACCTTTTCTCACAAGTGGACAATTAAAGTAATTGGGAGAGTGAGACACAGAGAAAGAAGAGACTGAGTCATGCAGACAGACAAATTCAGAGGCAGAAAGAAAGAGAGGTGAAATATCCCCCCCCCACACACACACACCCTCCTCCACCAGCGCACTTAAAAGGATGGAGTGAAAAAAAGAGAGTATGGCATGAGTTTTGAAAACTCCATTCAACGTTCGAAACAATACGCTTTGTGTTCTGTCTACGAAGCCGAACAGCTGAGGTTTCAAAATCTTTCTTTCTTGACCTGTCTCATCTTTCTTGTGGTGGTGTCTTGTGTGTCCGTTTGAGCGTCTGTCTGTCTGTCTCTGTCAGCTTAGCTGTCTCCCTCCATCACACACACACACACACACACACACAGAGTAACACACAGACAGACACAGACAGACAGACAGACACACACACACACACATACACACACATACACACACGGAGGTATCCTAATCTTGATACCTGCTTCTCATGTTTCACAAATATTCATGCGTGCAGGTACGCACACACAGACACAGACTCACACAACACAACACACACACACACACACACACAAACAGCAGCAACACCTCTACCTTTCCCCACCCCTCTCTCACAATCTCTCATTCTCCAAGTCACCATAAAAACAAAACAAAAAAAAACACCACCTGAAAGCCGATAGGGTGAATCTGGCCCTTTAATAACAGCGGTAAGCAATCAGCACTTCACAATTTCTTGCTCACTGTTGAAGAAGGCCCGAAAAGTCAAAGCGTGTATTTACGGCGTGGTCCACCCCAGACAAATTTACTCTGGGTGGATTCAGAGGCAGAGTTTGGTCCAAACTTTCTCGGGAAGCGCTAAGAGAAACCCCCTACACCCCACCATCTACAACATCGGTCCCCTCGCTTTCTTTCTTTCAAGTCGTCTTCAAACACGCGCGCACGCGCACACACGCTTTTAATCGTTTTCTTTGATGCTCCTTATCGGAACGCTGTTTGAGGCAAACTCGCAGCCACGGTCTTCAACGCGCGCAAGCTTTGTCTACGTCACGACAACATGCGGTCTATCTTGGGAGCCGAGAGAGGGGCCCTGTTGGGGGTTGGCGAAGCGCCGTTGCCAGGTTGCGAAAGGAGCGAAATTGGTTGAGAATTCATGGGAAGGATAAATAAGGAGCCGATAAGGGGAGGGAATTAGCGAAAGCGAGAATGTGTCCGTTAACCTTTTCACGTGAAAGGGCTGGATCAAACGGGGAATCTCTCTCTCTCTGTGCATCGTCCGGCTTACCCACCACTGTCGACAAAATTAATGGCGTTCCGGTTTTCATGACTGACTCCGCCTCCTCTGATCTTCTTTAAGGCGTGAGCATGTGCACACTCGCACACACACACACACACACACACACACACGCACTCATATGTGTGTGTGTATACATACACACGTTCATACATACATACATACATATATATATTATATATATATATATGTGTGTATACAGAGAGAGAGAGAGAGAGAGCAAAACCATGTAATGTGTATGTATACATGGAGAAAGAGAGAGAGACACAGAGAGAGAGAGAGAGAGAGAGAGAGAGAGAGACAGACAGACAGACAGACAGACAGACAGAGACACACAGAGAAGACAGAGACAAACAACAAAACCAAACCACGTACTCTCTGCTCCTACTCCCCTCCCCTCTCCCTTCTGATTCCCCCTCTCTCTCATTCTCCATACTCTCCGCCCCGTAATCTGTGTGTGTGTGTGTGTGTGTGTGTGTGTGCGTGCGTGCGTGCGTGCGTGTGTGTGTGTGTGTGTGTGTGTGTGTGTGTGTGTGTGTGTGTGTAGAGTTTAAGTTAGGTGATTCATTCTGTTTGTGCACTCCACTTGTAAAGGGCCAATACCTATACGATTAAACCATTTTGTGACCTTGTGTCTTCTCTCTCTCTGTCCCCGCACCCCACCCCCCCCCCCACCCCCCCTCTCTCTCTCGTAGTTTCTTCGCTGTCAAACAAAAGCAGCAACAGGAAAGTGGTTAGCGTCCTCAGCATGGACATCTGCAGCTGACTAGGACGTCTGACTGTCCAGGCACACACACAAAAAGATGATTATAATGACAATAAATGGAAGAAGTAAGCCAGGAGAAGAGGACACACACACACACACACACACACTGAGAAAGACCACACAAACACACACACACACACACAGAGGAGAGGACACACACAGATACACACAGACACAGACGCACACACATACACACAGAGACGCACACACACAGAGGAACCCGCACACACACACACACACACACACACACACACACACACACACACACACACACACATTACTGCAGATCTATTACAATTTAATCTCATTCAAAAAGTAGACAAATAAGGAGGGAGGCAGACCCTGGACTGCTGCCTAACTCACTTCGATTGTACTCAACAGTGTCTGCTCTGATTTAACATACTGAGGACAGCACCCACTCAAACCACTATGCCTCTCCAACAGCAGTCTGTCGACACCGAAGACCTTACTCAAAGGGAACTCACATGGACGTGGAGGCGGACTGAAACTGTGGTACTGAGGATTGATGATGAATGGGAGAGAGAGAGAGAGAGAGAGAGAGAGAGAGAGAGAGAGAGAGAGAGAGAGAGAGAAGGGGGGACGGAGAGAGAGACAGAGAGAGAGAGAGAAAGAGAGAGAGAAAGAGAGAGAGAGAGAGACACACACACACACACACACAAACCAGAGGAGATACACACAGATGCTCAAACGCACGCGTGCGCGCGCCAGCACACACACACACACACACACACACACACATACACACACATCAAGCATGCACGTGCGCGCGCGCACACAAAACACACACACACACAAACACACATCACACACACACACACACACACACACAGGCAGGAGGTGTTTAGCTTAAACAAAGAAGGACAAAGAACACATTCTATACAACCGACAGAATGACAACAGACAGAAACAGATACACAGGAGACAGAAGTGCCCCCCGCCCCAACCCCCGTGCCCGCACCCTCCTCCCCCCACCCCCACAAAAAAAAAAAAGTAGGAACAGAGAGCACAATCCTCCCAACCGGTCAAATACAGACACAGACAGAAACAAAAGATACAGAAAGGACGGGCAAGAAAAAGAAAAAAAAAGAAAAAAAAAGAAAACAAAGGACAGAGAACACACACACACACACACACACACACACACATTCTCTTGACCCTCAGGACCAGGAGCCGAGGAGTGGAGTGTCCGCTCCTTTTGTTCCTCAACATCCTGTCCACTTCCCTTCATTAGCATTCTGCAGTCTGGCATTGTCACCACCATGTTTGGGTTTTTTCCTCTCTCTCTCTCTCTCTCTCTCTCTCTCTCTCTCATCCTGTCATATCCTTTCTTTCTTTCTTTCTTTGTTATTTTCGGTATTCAATATCGAAAAACTATATTCACGACAGGTTTCAGTTGTTGTGGACACACCGCATCTTTCTTACCTTGATGATGCTATTGTAGTTTGGTTGGTACATGGGGGCGTTGGGTAGGTTGGGAAATGTGTGGGTGATTGTATATTCTGTGTGTGTGTGTGTGTGTGTGTGTGTGTGTGTGTGTGTGTGTGTGTGTGTTTGACATGCTGTTTTGAATTTGACAATACTCGCATAATTTGCGTCCGAACTTTTTGATATTTTGCGGACTTGTTGATAATACCCTAAGGTTACTGTGAGAAAATTTTCAATGAATTCGGTTTTTCTATCACTGAGAAAATACTTATCAAAGAGCGGTTCACTTTTTTGGGGGAACAACCGATATATATATATATATATATATATATATATATATATGCCGTCACATTGTCTTGACACTGATTTCATTTCCAATCGGATTGATAAGGATGTATTTCTAAGTTGAAAGCGACATTTATTTGATGTGGCAGAGAACTGTTGATGACGTTTTAAAATTTACGACTGCTCTTCACTGGCTCGGCCTATTCTGTGATGAGTTGGGGAGTGTTTGGTGGGCGTTTCTCTGTCTTTCTTTCTGTCTCGTAATCTGTCTCTCTCCCAATATCTATCTATCTATCTATCTGTCGGTGTTTGTGCGTCCCTCTGTATGTGTGTGTGCGTGTGTGTGTGCGCGCGCGCGCGCGTGTGTGTATGCGTGTGTGTGCGTGCGTGTGTGTGTGTGTGTGCGTGCGCGCGCGCGTGTATACTGCTCTCTCTCTCTCTCTCTCTCTCTCTCTCTTCCTGTAAACTTCGTTTTGGTTTTTCTAGTTTTCATGTTAACTTTGTTTAATCTTCATCCTTCTTCTTTTTTCTTCTTCTTCTCAACCCTCTTGCGGGGAAAGGCAGCATGTAAAACAGTCACAGAACAAAAACTTATGTTCATCTCTTGTTCATAAGGATTTTTTTGTCTTTGTTTTGTCTTTTATTTGTCTTCCACTATAGTTGGACACAATTCTGCAGGACTTTTGTTACTGTTTCACTGTGATATTTATTCTTATTTTTTTGTATATCACTTTGCTTGTATTTTGTGTTTTTCTCTAAATCTTGTAAACTGATGATTATTTATTTGCATGATAACACACGTGTGTACACACACGCGCGCACTGACACACACACACACAAACATTTCACACCCAACACTTGCCTCTCTATACAAACGCACACACACCTACACCTACACTCACACCCGAACCCACCCACTCATAAACACACACACACACACACATTTCACACACGCATTCTCTCTCCACCTCTCCTGTTCCATCCGACCCACCCCTCTGCTCTCCTCCCATTCACCGCAACCTATCCACCCCACCCCAGCCACACAGAAACACACGTGCATCAGAGCGACATCTTTCATGCACAAGCCCCCCCGTCCATCCATCCATCCATCCATCCAAGCCAGCTAGCCAGCCAGCCAGTCACTCGGTCTGTCCACAGCAGCTTATGTAAGGGGCCATCCTTGTCCAGCCGCCCCTACCGACGCGGACAGATAGCGTTGCCATGGCGATGTCAGCCGCACGTGCAACGCGCACGCGCTCCGGCCATCCGTGCTTGTGCTGTGCTGTGCTGTGTGTGTGTGTGTTTGTGTGTGTGTGTGTGTGTATGACCAGGTCGGCCTCTTCACAGTGGTGTGTGGATGGGTCTGCTTTGAAGGTCTGTTTATGTGCTTGGTTTCGGTGTTTCTCTTTCAGTCAAACCACCAGTTTGAAAAAAAAAGAAAAAGAAAGAAAGAAAGAAAAAAGATTTGGATGAAAGAAAGATCAGGGGTGGGAAAGTGGGAGGCGGGGGGAGGGGGCTATAGCTAGATACGCGCGCGCACAGGCAAGCGCGTACATGTAAGCGAGCACACACACTTATACACATACAAGCATACATACACACACACACATACAGATAGATAGATACATACATACATACATACTAATATCACCTAGAGTGCAAAGGCGTAAAACTGAAGACTACAACAACAACAACTACGACTACTAGACATGCAGAGAAAGAGAGAAACAGACAGACAGACAGACACACACACACACACACACACTCACAAAATCCTCTCACTCCATCACGATTCAAAGCTAACTCAGTAATCAAGAGTTTTCTCTGTTATACAAACAGAAGGTGACTCAGTATCTGGTTTGGCAGCAGTGTCTTACCATCGTTTACATGGAACCATCTTTGTTGACATACCTCTACCACTCCCATTCCCCAGCCATCGCCACCACTATCACCCCCGCCCCCCAACCCCCACATCACCCCCACGACCCCCGAACATCATAAACAAGATGCACGTCAAATTGGAATAAGATCCAAACAAGAACCAAAACACACAACCAATTTTTTTATGTCACACACTCTGGTATTTTGGTAATCTATGAATTGTAATTGTATGCCAACTTCAAAATCTCAGTAATGCATTCATATTTTTCTGTCTTATACCTACTTGAGCCCTTGCAATGACAGTCATTTTCTTTGAAATAGGTGCGTGTATATCACAACATAATCAGTTCAAGACAGAACATCGGTTTTGGACAATGGGGGAGGGGGGAAATCAAGTCAAAGGATTAACTCTCTCCATACGAACGGCGAAAGAGACGACGTTACCAGCGTTTTACCCCAATTACCATCATCAAAATATTGCAAGCGGAAGGCTCTTATACTGAAGACGTGAATGTTGACAAAGAATACCACAATTCTGACGACGGAAGCTAAAGGTTGGGTCATTCAGACACCCACTGGACATCCGAGGTGTCTGTGTAGAGGAGAAGAGAGGACTGGCCGTACTGAGTGAGTTAAAGAATGTTTCAAAATAGCCACAAAATTAGGCCTAAAGCAAATCACAGGTGTCCGGTCTTTTTTTGTTTAACTACTTCAGTGTCAACCACAGATGCACATTAATACAAAGAGAAAAAGACACCTACTGGCAAACAAAAATAGAAAATATATGGAAAAACAAATCAACAAAAATAACCATGGACCGTTTTCACGACAAGTTCTTGAGATATCTTCGCAACTTTGTTCCGTTAAAATCGTACCTAGAAGACAGAAAACAAATCAACAAAAATAACCAGAAGCCTGTTTCACGACAAGTTCTTAAGAAGTCTTTGCAACTTTATTCTGAAAGTCGTTCCTTGGCCAAAATCCAACGTAGCTAAGACTTCGTTCATAAATCAGTTTTACGGCCGGCTTCACTCACGACACACCCAAGAATTGTGTTCTTTGCTTCGTGCGGCACCGCTACGTGTACCCCCCATCCCCCCCCCCCCCCCACACACACACCGTTTTCATTTTTTAATTTCTAGAACACATACGATGGAACTGAATGACCCTGTACATGTTACCTTCATACAGAGATACATACAGGAAATGGCGGCCAGTGGGAACAACAACGATCAACTGCACCCAAAACACGCACGCCACGCCGACTTATCCCTCCTCCCCTCTCTCTAAGTCCCTCTTTCAGTATCCCCCACTCCCTCAATCCCCCCCCCCCCCCCCACGCTCTCACGATGCACGTGAGATTCCAACCCCCGTCCCACCCCACCCACCCCACCACCACCACCACCACCACCACAGCGCTTTAAAATCCTAAGCAGTCACAGCAGCAGTCAATGCGCCATCATCACCATCACCGTACGTATCTACCCAAACCAAACCAAACTAATCAACCACCCCAGCCCACGGCTACCCGAGAGCACCCACCCCCCCACCCCCATCCAACCCCAAACCCCACCCTTCCCACACCCAACCCCCGACCTCTCTCTAGTTTCACCAGCAATTAAAACAAGCAATTTCTGGAACCGGAGAATGATTAGTACAAAGTCCTTCTTCCCTGTCGTCCGTATACGAACGGCAGGCACAAGACGTGATCCTGCGCTCCGGACAGGGAGACAATACACACAATGCACGGTGTCGGAGAACGGACGACGTAGAAACCTGATGTCTTACCATTCTGCCAGCACAACATCCGACGTCGAGACCAGACTGGGAGTGTTGGGTTGCTGATTCTTTTTTCTGTTTTTTTTTTTTTTTTGCTTGATGGGCAGCGCAAAAGGGGGTGTGGGGGGGAAGAAATTATCTTGATCGTTTCGGGGTTAGGTTTCATGTTATTTTGTTGTTGTTGTTTTTTTGTTTGGTGTAAGTGTTGACTTAAAAAAAATTAGGAGGAGGAGGAAATCAGCTTTAGTACTGACGTACATTCGATCGTGATGACTGATTAGTTTGCGATGAATCTTTTTTTTTTTTTTTTTTTCGGTTTAGTTACCGTTGGGTGTATTTTGAGCTGTCACGATGCGTATATATGTATGTATGTAAAAACGGCGGACATGAAAACGTGCGCCGTGCAGAAAGCCGCGATGATCTTCTCCATGCACAGCATGGGAAATGAAATGAAAATATCAGTATCAGTAGCTCAAGGAGGCGTCACTGCGTTCCGACAAATCCATATACACTACACCACATCTGCCAAGCAGATGCCTGATCAGCAGCGTAACTCAACGAAATGAAAGACAGAGAGCGAGGGAGAGAGAGAGAGAGGAGATAGATCACTGATTGACAACAGATGGACGGGTGGCAATTTCCCATGAACTGTCATGCTGAAATCCAGACCACTTCACGCTTTGATCAAAAGTGGCAACCGATTGAAACATATAACGTCCAGAATACAGGAAACAACCGTTGATAATTATTAGCTGTCAAGTGATATAAATAAGAGAATCTATCAAGATTTGTTGTTGTTGTTGTTGTTGTTGACTATCCATAACATGTAAAATGAAGGTGCGTACGGATTATGCTCAACTGCTAAAGCTGTGCAATTAACATGGAATGGAAAAAAACAACAACAACAAACAAACAAAAAAACAAAGCACAAAAAAGCAACAACAACAACCCATCTTTCCCTTGATCTGCGCGTTTAACTTTCGTACAATAAACGTTCTCCCCTTCTTCCCTTGTCAGCCTGCACTCCCCCCCCCCTCCCCCCTCCAAACCACTTCCTCTGTCCATCAGTCTGTCTGTGTCTATCATAAAGGTACAATGACCATCTGCAATATTAAATAACCTGAACCCGCCAGTCCTGGTAAAATAAAGGAATATTCATTCTCTCTCTCTCTCTCTCTCTCTCTCTCTCTTTCTCTCTCTCATTACCTAAAATTCATTCATTCATTTTCATTCATTCGTTCATTCTCTTTCCCTCCTTCTTTCTCTACTCCCCCCCCCTCTCTCTCTCTCTAATTCCCTCTCTGTCTTTCTGTCTTTTCATCCCAATCCACTTCCCTCCCCTCCCCTTCTCCCCTATCACCCCCTCCCTCAACCTCCTCACTATCTCCTCCCTTCCCCCGGTCCCCCCATCCCCCAACACCGATCCCCTGCCCTCCCCCATCCACCCCACCCCCCACCTCCAGCACCCCATTAACACCCAGCGTGATGACATCTGCATGGAAAAGAAAAACATCCTCCTTGACCCCTCCCTCTTGTGCATCAGAGAAACACCGCCTCCAGTCCCCCCTCCCTTCCCTCCCTCAATTCCCTTGCTCCATCCTGATCGCTTCGCTTGGCGCTAGGGTGAGAGAGAGAAAGAGAGAGATGGGGGTGGTAGCGAGAGAGAGAGAGGGTTAGAGAGAGAGGGGGGTAGCGAGAGAGAGAGAGAGAGGTTAGAGACAGAGAAAGAGAGGGGGGTAGCGAGAGACGGGGTAGAGAGAGACAGAGGGTTAGAGAGAGAGGGGGGTAGCGAGAGAGAGAGTGAGAGAGAGAGGGGGTAGCGAGAGAGAGAGCGGGGGTAGAGAGAGAGCAGACAGAGGGAAAGAGAGGACAGTGAGAGCGGAGAGAGAGGGGGATAGAGAGAGAGAGGAGAGAGACAGAGGGAGAGAGGAGAGGAGAGAGAGGGAGACAGGGAGAGAGAGGGAGCGAGAGAGTGATAGAGGATAGAGAGAAAGGAGAGACAGAGGAAGAGAGTGGAGAGAGGGGGTAGAGAGAAAGGGGAGACAGAGGGAGGGAGCGGAGAGAGAGGGGGTGGAGAGAAAGGGGAGACAGAGGGAGAGAGCGGAGAGAGAGGGGGTGGAGAGAAAGGGGAGACAGAGGGAGAGAGCGGAGAGAGAGGGGGGTGGAGAGAAAGGGGAGACAGATGGAGAGAGCGGAGAGAGAGAGGGGGGTAGAGAGAAAGGGGAGACAGAGGGAGGGAGCGGGGAGAGAGGGGGTGAAGAGAAAGGGGAGACAGAGGGAGAGAGCGGAGAGAGAGGGGGTGGAGAGAAAGGGGAGACAGAGGGAGAGAGCGGAGAGAGAGAGGGGGGTGGAGAGTAAGGGGAGACAGAGGGAGAGATCGGAGAGAGAGGGGGGGTAGAGAGAAAGGGGAGACAGAGGGAGAGAGCGGAGAGAGAGAGGGGGGTAGAGAGAAAGGGGAGACAGAGGGAGAGAGCGGAGAGAGAGAGAGGGGGGTAGAGAGAAAGGGGAGACAGAGGGAGAGAGCGAAGAGAGAGAGGGGGTGGAGAGAAAGGGGAGACAGAGGGAGAGAGCGGAGAGAGAGAGAGGGGGGTAGAGAGAAAGGGGAGACAGAGGGAGAGAGCGGAGAGAGAGGGGGGTAGAGAGAAAGGGGAGACAGAGGGAGAGAGCGAAGAGAGAGAGGGGGTGGAGAGAAAGGGGAGACAGAGGGAGAGAGCGGAGAGAGAGAGGGGGATAGAGAGAAAGGGGAGACAGAGGGAGAGAGCGGAGAGAGAGGGGGGGTAGAGAGAAAGGGGAGAGAGGGAGAGAGCGGAGAGAGAGAGGAGGGTAGAGAGAAAGGGGAGACAGAGGGAGAGAGCGGAGAGAGAGGGGGGGTGGAGAGAAAGGGGAGACATAGGGAGAGAGCGGAGAGAGGGGGGGTAGAGAGAAAGGGGAGACAGAGGGAGAGAGCGGAGAGAGAGAGAGGGGTAGAGAGAAAGGGGAGACAGAGGGAGAGAGCGGAGAGTGAGAGAGAGAGAGAGAGAGAGAGAGAGAGAGAGACAGACAGACAGACAGACAGTAAGAGAAACAGACAGAAAGACAGAGAGACTATGATCTC
The DNA here is from genome assembly GCF_041734735.1 of Babylonia areolata. Classification (NCBI taxonomy): domain Eukaryota; kingdom Metazoa; phylum Mollusca; class Gastropoda; order Neogastropoda; family Buccinidae; genus Babylonia; species Babylonia areolata. The sequence continues at coordinate 10,889,804 of NC_134890.1, forward strand.
CACCGGGTTCCACCCCTTCTTCCCCCCTACCCCCACCCCTCTCTTCTCATTGTATTGGATATTGACCTCAGAAAGCCCGCCAGTTCCTCCTCCTCTTGTTAAACGCACAGCTAATTTCGCCCAGCCGCCTTGCCCTCTGCTCCCCTAAAGAAAAAAAAAAAGGTAGGGGTGGTGGGGGTGTGGGGTGGGGTTAGGAGGATAGGGATGGGGGGTTTGGGGGGGGTGGGGGTGGGGGGTTGGGGGATCAAAAGTTGGCTTGCAGTTTCAGCTCGACTTCCTCGGTAGTATGAGCCAACTCCCTTTTCTTTTTCCTTGCCGCTTTCCATTCCTGATCCCCTCTCTCGCCCTACAAGTTTGAATCGTCATTTCTTTCGGTTTCGTTTCGTCTCCTTCTTTCTATCTTTCTTTCTTTCTTTTTTGTCTTCCAGTGTAATTTTTAAAGGTTCTGTTCTATTTTTGTTTTTGTCTGAATGAATCAATCTTCTCTCTCACGTCTTTTCACAGTGGTGGTTTGCAAGGAAAAACAATGATGCAGACCCGTTTCGCTACATTTTTTTTTTTAAATCGGGGCAAGGGGGGAATGACTGTCGATCGATTAATTTTATTTAGAAATGTGACGAATGAATGGGTTTTGTCGTTTGAGCAAAGGCGAGTTTTGTTCGTATTTTACCGCGTTTAATTAAAAAGGTGAAGACATTGCGAAGTTTAGGTTGAAGACAGGGTGCGTGATTGTTTTGTTGTTTTAACTGGGATAAAGATGACTGGGTGATTTGATGAAGCTTTTACCTGCACGAAAGTGTTTCATTTACACGTGACCGCGAACGTTGATGTTTATGACTCCTTGCATTCGTTACCAGTTGTTTCGCTTGTTCATGTTCAGCGACTTCTCTTTTACGAAGTCCATTAACTCACTCAGTACGGCCAGTCCTCTTCTCCTCTACACAGACCCCTCGGATGTCCAGTGGGTGTCTGAATGACGCAACCTTTAGCTTCCGTCGTCAGAATTGTGGTATTCTTTGTCAACATTCACCTCTTCAGTATAAGAGCCTTCCGCTTGCAATAATTTGATGATGGTAACTGGGGTGAAACGCTGTTGACGTCGTCTCTTTCGCCGTTCGTATGGAGAGAGTTAAGTAATTTTCTGTAACTGTACTTAAATACTCATTTCAGATGCCACCTTCCATCTACCAGGTTTCCCTTAACTCGCCATGTATCCCCCCCCCTGCCCCCCCCTTCTCTCCTAAGTGGTAACACTCCAATGCAAAAATCGATACTCTGACAAAATGTGAGACGGGTACATTGATTAAACAAAAATTCATCATCATCATGTGATGAAGATACTGGCGGGCTTTGTTGTTTTGTGGAGAGACGTGGGTGGTTGTATTTGTGTGTTACTTTTTTTTCTTCTGATCTTTTCTTCCTCAGAAATGTTTGTCTTAACTAGACAGTTGGTGTAACTATCGTTAGGTGGTTTGTGGTTATCTCTTGTATTTGTATGTTACTTTTTCCTTCTGATCGTTTCTTCCTCAGAAATGTTGGTCTTAACCAGACAGTTGGTGTGGCTACTGTTAAAAAAAAGGGGAAAAAAAGCACAATACCAAATATATGATTAATATGTGCATTATTTACAGGGAACATGTAACATTTCCATGTGCCCATACAGAGTTTCCTGAAATAAACACGTATTGTCTTGTTCTTGTCTTGTCTTGTCTTGACTTGACTTGCTAGTGTTGGGGGTGTGACGGCTGTTCTGGAGGGTGCCCCACCCCCACCCCCACCCCCCATCCTTTTTTTTTCTTTCGTTGGCGTCTGAGCGAAAATGTCATTCCCGCTCTGTGAAAGGTGGCAGAATTATCGGCCTTGGTTCTAGCTCCCTTTGATTGCATATTGTCTGTCTGTCTGTCTGTCTCTGTCGTCGCATCCGTGTGTGTGTGTGTGTGTGTGTGTGTGTGTGTGTGTGTGTGTGTGTGTGTGTGTGTTGTGGTGTGTTGTGTTGTGTTGTGTTGTGTGTGTGTGTGTGTGTGTGTGTGTGTGTGTTGTGTGCGTGTTTGTGTGTGTGTGTGTGTGTGTTTGTGTGGTGTGTGTGTGTGTGTGTGTGAGGGGGGGGGGGCGGAGGGGGGGTAGGTTGTATTGAGCACAGCGAGAGCACAGTGGAAGCCGCGAGAATTGAACACGAGCAATGGATGAGCACAAAGGCGAACGAGACACGACAGGACAGGACAGGACAGGACAGGACAGGACAGGACAGGAGTGGAGTGCATCAGCTTCAGCATGAGCATCAGACGGAGCAGGGCGATGCAAGAGGGGCCATCGTCCCCCAGTTGACAAATCGATTGGCCCAATCAGCCTGTGGCTGGCTTCCCTGCTGCTCGACTCAGAGAGAGGAGGAGGACCAGACTGGCTCCAGAAAAACCAAGGAGAAGGGGGAAGAGGGGGGTGGTGTGTGTGGTGGTGGTGGTGAGGGGGGGTGGGGGGGGTGAGGGGGGAGGCAGCAGCCTAGGTTTTGGAACCGTTTGGCCTGCTGGTCTTGTTTGTGTTGGGCGTTAGAGAGAGAGAGAGGGGGGTGAGAGAAAGAGAGGGGAGAGAGAGGGGGGTGTGGGACAGAGAGGGAGAGAGAGAAGGGTGAGGGAGAGAGGGAGAGAGGGAGAGGGGGGTGAGGGGCAGAGAAGGGGAGAGAGAGGGGGAGAGAGAGGGGGAGAGAGGGGGTGAGGGAGAGAAGAGGGGGAGAGGGAGAGAGAGAGTGGGGGTGAGGGACAGAGAGAGAGAAGGGGGGCGGTGAGGGACAGAGAGAGAGAGGGGGTGAGGGACAGAGAGGGGGAGAGAGAGAAGGAGAGAGAGAAAGAGGGGGGGTGAGGGAGAGAGAGAGAGGGAGAGAGAGGGGGTGAGGGACAGAGACAGACAGACAGACAGACAGACAGACACACACACACACACACACATATATATATATATATATATATAGAGAGAGAGAGAGAGAGACAGAGACAGAGACAGAGAGACAGAGAGAGAGAGAGATTCACACAAACTCTCGGTAGAAAGAGGCAGACAGACAGAGACACAGACACATACACACACAAAGACAGATAGACAGACAGGGACTGAGAGACAAAGATAAAGTGACAGAGTAATAGGGATACCGAGAAAGAGAAAAGAAGAGAGATGGGTCCCTCGATAGAGAGAGAGATACAGGAGGAATCTTCACAATTCCAAGCCTGAACAAACACTGTCATACCACCAGCCACGTGTTTAAACTACACCCACGCTCACTTTCATTCTCATTTCTCATTAATTTTGTCTCTGCTCCACAGTTCCGGATGCACAAATGCGATCTCTCTGTTCCGCAATTCCAGGTGTAGAATGCGTTTGTAAGCCTGAATAACACACAGAGACACAGACACACACACTGAAACACACAGACACACACACGCTGAAACACACACACACACAGAGAAACGCGCACTGAGGATGTCATGAACTCCAAGCAGGTGGTGAATGTCTGACGCGAGCAATGCTAAGACTCTGGGCAACTAACGGCACCTTGAGTCAGGCCTCAGTGCTGATCTGATACATTAATTAAACTACCGATACTGCAGGTACTTCAGTGCATTTTAGAGGCGGGTGTGTGTGTGTGGGGAGGGGGGGGGGGCGGACAAAGAGAGCGAGAGAAAGGGTTAGAGAGAGAGAGAGCGTGTGAGAGAGAGATATAGGGGGAGAAAGGGGGTCACAGAGAGAGAGAGAGAGTGTGTGAGAGAGAGGGGGGAGAGAGATAAAGAGAGAGAAGGAGAGAGGAGAGAAAGGGGTTACAGAGAGAGAGAGAGAGTGGAGAGAAAAGGGGGTACAGAGAGAGAGAGAGAGGGGGGGGGAGAGAGAGAGAGAAGGAGAGAGGAGAGAAAGGGGTTACAGAGAGAGAGAGAGTGAGAGAGAGTGGAGAGAAAAGGGTACAGAGAGAGAGTGTGTGTGTGTGTGTGAGAAGGAGAGAGAGAAAGGAGAGAGAAATGGGTCACAGAGAGAGACAGTGAGAGAGAGAGAGAGAGAAAGGGGGGGGGAGAAAGGGGGCTACAGAGAGAGAGAGATATAGAGAGAGAGAGGGAGTGAGAGAGAATATAATGATAATAACAATTTTATTTTCAGAGCGCCTAATCAAGCTAATTTTGCTCTAAGTGCTTTACATTACAATAGTTCCAATAAGAATACATTACAACGCATTTCACAATCCACCAAAACAGATACAGAGAGACACAGAAAGGGTTGCGACACAGACACAGAGAGAGAGAGGGAGGGGGGGGGGAGAGAAGCAGAGACAGAATGAGGGAGAGAAAGCATTCAGAAAACACAAGAGACAAAAAAACAACAACCAAAAAACAAAACAAAACAACAAACAAACAAACAACACAAAACAAACAAACAACAACAACAACGACAAAAAGACAGAAAGATGCACACACTCTCACAACTACTCCCACCTACCCCCTCACACCTGCCCCCCTCCACCCCCCCCCCCCCCCCCACACACACACCACACATCCCACACCCCCTCAACCACTTCTCTCTAGACATAGACGCCATGCTGTTTCATCACGGCGGAAACGCCTTACCCCCTTACGCCTTCTGTCCCCCACTTTGTCTTTCTGCTGACAAGATGACCCAATAATTCTGACATCTATTTTACCCGCGCCCCGCGGATGCCGATACCCTGGGCCAGACTCTCCGCCACCCGGGGTGGTGGAATGGCAGCTGGGGCGCGTGACTTTGGAGCCCGCGTGTCGCTGGGGCGATTGGTCAGAGGCATGGCAATGTCTTTGACATGATAGATGTTCTACATGCCAGAGTGTGTGTCTTCTCCGCTTTTTTTTTTCTTCTTTTGCTTAATTAAAGAAAATTATATATATATATAAACAGAAGAAAGAAAGAAAGAAAAAAGTTGGTGTCAATGCGTACATTTCGATCAAATCCGTGGAAATTTGTTGGTTTTATGTCAATAGCGTATTGGATTGTATTTTATTTTATTTTATTTTTTGTGCTGATGCATGCATACACCGTCACAATTACATAATTTCACATGTACATGAATAACGAAAAGGGACAAAAGGACAAGAAAAGACGAGAGAAAAACAACAACAACAACACGAATAAAAACTATCATTTGAACATTGTTTCATTGAACAGAAATACGAGGATGAGGATTATTCAGATAACACATATCATGGGCTAGAACCGACAAGAGAATACATATTATAGATAATGTAACAGTCGTAACAAATAAACACATTGACACGCATGCTGAAAATCGTCCGACGTTTCATTTCCTCTGGTGGCGAAGCCTTGCCATGACTTAATCCTTTCACCGCCAGTCAATTTAGAGTACAAAAGTCCCTTGTGGTATAAACACAGAAAGAATAGCTGGGGATTCTCCCTGCGGTGTGTAGAAAATATGGCCTATCCTACCACCGAACATTAAGAGCAGTAGGTTCATGGATAACAGACCAATAAATGGTCACCTTTCAGTGACATGGATCCTCTATTATGCCCGTGCATAAATGCGAGCTTGGCGGTGAAAGGGTTAAGAAGAAGCCATCCACAGAAGGAGAAGGAGGAAGAGGAGGAATTTTGTTTAATGTCCTGTCACACACGTCGGTGACTGAAGACGTTTTGTAAGAGCATTAATGTATACATTTGAGTATTATCGTTTAGAAGAGAAGGGGGGGGGGGGATGAATGTTGATTTCGGGGAAACCGGGAATATGGGGCGGGGGTGGGGGGGGGAGGGGCTGGGGGGGATTTTGAACAAAAAATATCTGAATACAATTACAGAAAGTTGCTTACTGGACTTCGTAAAAGAGAAGTCGTTAATCTAAAAAGCGAAACAACTGATAATGAATGCAAAAAGTCAAAAACATCAACGTTCTGAGTCATTTGTTAAGACTGACACACTTTCGTGCAAATAAGGCTTCATCAAATCACAGTCAAAAATCATATGCTTAATTGTAACGTTACTAAAGCATATGCACTTGATTTAAGAACAATAAACAGCCATGCACAGTCCAAACAAAAACGCTATCCTTTGCTTCCTCATAAAAACAAACAAAACTACAGTTTTCATTATCTTAAGAACAACTTCAGTTTCCTTAAGAACAGCCTTTATTCCAAAACGCGCGTCTGTGGATAAGTTTCCTTTCAGACCATTTCATCTTCACACCGGAAAGTTCAAAAGTATAGAAAACAGAAGTTCCTGCCATGTTTAATAGGAAGGTTTTGGGTGGCGGTGGTGGTGTTTTGTTTTGTTTTGTTTTTCTCTGTCCCGTTTTGCATGACAGGTTGGCTTCAATGGGAGAATCGAAATATGAGTTGAATGGATGCTTTCATAACGGAAGCTAGTTTTGCCGCGCGAAGTGGAGTAGTTAAGCTTATGATATCGTTTACACTGATATTCCAGTGGAGGGGGAGAAAATATCGGCGGCTGAGCCTTGATTCGAACCAGCGCGCTCAGATTATCTCGCTTCCTAGGTGGACGCGTTACCTCTAGGCCATCACTCCATAGGGATTTAAATATATATATATATCAAGGATCGGCATTACAGCTATACATTTAAGTGGTTTGAGGCAACGACGCTTTTTGTTTTCTTATACCAAGGATTCCAGCAATACATTGAAGTGGTGTAAAGCTATGAAGCTTTTCTTTTTCTTATACCGAAGTTTTATTTCAGCGTGAAATTATACCAAACAATTAACAAAGGCTCAGCCGCCGATAATTATTTTCTCTCCCTCCACTAGACCTTGAGTGGTGGTCTGGACGCTAGTCATTCGGATGAGACGATAAGCCGAGGTCCCGTGTGCAGCATGCATTTAGCGCACGTAAAAGAACCCACGGCAACAAAAGGGTTGTTCCTGGCAAAATTCTGTAGAAAAATCCACTAAGATAGGAAAAAAACAAATAAAAAAAACTGAACGCAGGAAAAAATACAAAAGAAATGGGTGGCGCTGTAGTGTAGCGACGTGCTCTCCCTGGGGAGAGCAGCCCGAATTTCACACACTGTTGTGACAAAAAGAGAAATACAAATACAAATATCAGCATCAGCTGAAGAAATGAAAGATCCAATGGACAGGAGATCCGGAAAGGGAAAAGGTCAAGGTCAAGGTAAGAGGAGAGAACGGGTTTTGATACAGGATTCAAACATTTCTGCTTGCTAGTATCCGTGTGCTGGATATTTTTACCCTGTCACAATCATCTCCAACATTGTATTATTGTTTCGTGCTGTCGTTGTTTCGTTCCGTTTTTTTTTCTTTCTGTCTGACGTTGTGGATGTATTTACACTGTTTTGTGGACTATCATGTGTGTGTGTGTGTGTGTGTGTGTGTGTGTGTGTGTGTGTGTGTGTGTGTGTGTCCTTTCTGTTTGATGTTGTGGCGGTATTTACACTGTTTTGTGTCCTGTCATGATTGTGTGTGTGTGTGTGTGTGTGTGTGTGTGTGTGTGTGTGTGTGTGTGTGTGTGTGTGTGTGTGTGCCCTGTCGATGAAATCGGTCATTTTACGTTTCAGCACAATAGTTTTTCAAATAAAGAAACAGGCAAGGGCAGAGCAACGTAAGTGCACAGAAAGAAAAAGGTACAGGAAAGAACAAATAAATAAAACATAACAAACAATAATACAGACAAAAATAAACGAAAGAAAAAAGACAGCGTTATTGTACGAGAAAAGGGAAGAAGAAAAAAAAAGGAAACAGAAATGCTGACAAGACAGATAAACAACCGGACGTCAAGGCAATGTTGTTGATAAATAACATCACGGCCCGGGACATGAGACTCTCTCTTCTCCCCCCCCCCCCCCCCACACACACACGCGCGCGCTCGCACACACACAATCACACACACACACACGATCACTTTCTTTTCTTTTTTTTCCAGAGTCCTCGGGACATGAGACTCTCTCTTCTCCCCCCCCCCCCCCCCCCCCCCCGACACGCACACACACAAACACACTCACACACACACACACGCACACACACACACACGCAAACACACACACACGATCACTTTCTTTTCTTTCTTTTCCAGAGTCCTCGATAACACTACACGTTACGTCTATTTTTGAGGACAAGTTTTCTTCTCAACACACCCCTCCTCCCTTACACCCCACCCCACACTCCCTTCCCCCTCTCCTGAGGTGGACGTACACCGAGATATATAATTATTTACACTATATGTGTCTGTGTGGAGGAATGGGACAAAACTCCGTCCACACCGACCACCACACAACAACTTGAACCAAACCCTCTCACCTAGGTACACACAAACATACACAAGCTAAGCACAGAAGCACTCCTTGCTTCCCCTACTTCAAAAGCACACAGATGCCGCAGTTGATAAGTGGGCGTATGAATGAGCGAGAGTCTACCACCGTTACATCACACACACACACACACACACACACACACACACACACACAACCCGTGGGAGGGGAATTCGGAAAGATAGGAGGAAAAGGTGAAAGGGTGGCACGATTTCCTTCCTTGACAACGAAAGGGTGGCATCATGATTTCATTTCGTAAAAACGAAAGAGTGGCTTTATGATTTCCTTTCGTAATAACAAAAATGTGGCATCATGTTTTCCTTTCCTACCAATGAAAGAGTGGTTTTACCATAATTATGATTTCCTTTCGTAATTAAAAAAAAAAGGTGGTATCATGATTTCCTTTCATAACAATGAAAGAGTGGCTTTCTCATGATTTCCTTTCGTAATAAACAAAAAACAACAAAAGTGGTGGTATCATGATTTCCTTTCATTACAATGAATGAGTGGCTTTATCATTTGATTTCATTTCTAAATAACAAAAAAGGTGGCACTATGGTTTCCTGTTTAACAACGAAAGTGTGGTTTCACGATTTCCTTTCGAAACAACGAAAGGGTGGTTTCACGATTTCCTTTCGAAACAACGAAAGGATGGTTTCATGTTTTTCATGTGTAACAACGACAGGCTGGCTTCAGGAAATGGGGGCATTGATTTCCTCGAAACAACGAAAGGATGGCATCGCGATTTCATTTCATAAAACGAAAGAGTGGTTTGCCAGTTTTCCTTTCGTAATGACAAAAGGCTGGCATGATTTCCTTTTATAACAACGATACGGTGGCTTCATGAAAGGGTAGCATCGTGATTTGCATTCATAAAACGAAAGAGTGGCCCTATCATTTTTTTTCGCAGCAACGAAAGGATGGTTTCAGTATTCCTTTTTGTAACAACGAAAGAATGGCTTCATGACAGGGTGGCATCATGATTTCCTTTTGCAACAATGAGAGGGCAACTTCATGATCTCCTTTGGCAACAACGAGAGGGTGACATCGTGATCTCCTTTGGCAACAACGAGAGGGTGACATCGTGCTCTCCTTTGGCAACAACGAGAGGGTGACGTCGTGATCTCCTTTGGCAACAACGAGAGGGTGACATCGTGATCTCCTTTGGCAACAACGAGAGGGTGACATCGTGATCTCCTTTGGCAACAACGAGAGGGTGACATCATGATTTCTTTTTGTAAAAAAGAAAGGGTGGCTTCATCATTTCTTTTCGTAACAACAAAAGAGTGGCTTCGTGATTTCTTTCGTAACAACGAAAGGATGGCTTCATGGTTTTTCTCGTAACAAACGAAAGGGTAACCGGTTTCATGATTTCCTTTTATAACAACGATAAGGTGGCTTCATGATTTCTTTTCGTAACAACGAAAGAATGGCTTCATGATTTCTCTTCGTAACAAACGAAAGGCTTACCGGTTTCATGATTTCCTTTTATAGCAACAAAAGGGTGGCTTCAAGATTTCTTTTCGTAACAGCCAACTGATTTGACAGAACGCCTGTTGTCGCGGTTACCACAGTTTTACTGGGTCTTATGTCCCTCAGGCTAATAGGTATGGTATGAGGCTGAGGTTCGCCTAATTGGGGTTTGAATGATGATCAAAACAGTTCCTTATCCCAGTATCTTCCTCGGGGGGAATATAGCGGTCCAACGACACACAAGTAGTAGCATGCCATTATTGCGTGTTGAATTTCCGCGTTGTTTCAAATGAAGCAAGAATGACAGACAGTTATGGAAGAATGTTATGATTATTAAAAGGGACCGGTTATGAGAAGCAACCGAAAGATGCGACAGATGAAAAGCAAAATTGTTTGTCTGTTCATCAATACGTTCTGCAAAATGTCAGGTGATTGGCGTCATCAAACACAGTACTGTTTTTTGGTCTGTTTTGTTTGTTTGTTTGTTTTTGTTGTTAGTATTTGTTGTTTTTATCTCACGGCAAGTATTGTGCTTCTTGGTGAGACATCTCCGTGTCTTGGGGAAGGATTCTCATAGGATTTGCTAGCAAGAATTTTACTTGATGTGACAATACAGAACAAAATGTTGAGATGGATGACAGTGAATGATGTTGGTCGTGTTGGCTGGGTTGGTAAGCGATGCGATAAGCATGAAGTTTCCCTATCGTTAAGTATTGTTTTAAACCTGTGGACTTTGTGTAGTTTGAGGACATTTCCTAACGCTAAGCAAACCTAACCCTGCAAAGATCGCTCTTGCGGCTCGTTTGAGCAGTCCGCTCAACCCTTATTTTTCGTTCGTGTGGTCAGCAGAATTCTAAAACAAACAAAAAAAATATTGTTAAATGTTAACCTCTATCTTTTGTTGGGATCAATGATACCCAGCTCATCATCTCTTTCTTGTCCGACCAACAAGACCATTGAAAACCGCTGATGTTATCTTTGCTTTACCTGGTCAATGAAACAGTTGCAACAGCTGTTGTGGTTTCTCTCTCCGGCACACAACAACAACCGAAGGTCCTTCAACTGCTGCTTGTTTTCATATTTATTTCATCACTTCTCTTGTGCAGTCAGCCGAACCACTTCAAACAAACTGCTCCGCTAATTTTCAATTGTTACGTCTTGTCGTTTCAGTTTCAGTTCTTGTACTCCCGGCTACTGTCTGGAATTCGTTGTCTGTAGGCCTTTGGCACCAACCATCTCTCCCTCTGTTCAAATCTCAGCTAGAATATCATCTGATCTGTTCTGCAAGGCGTGGTATTTTTTCTGTTTTTTTTTTTCGCATTTTCAATTTGAGTTGTTTTCTGCTCATGGTTGCGTGTGTGTGTGTGTGTGTGTTGTGGTTGAGTATGGATAGTCATTTTCGAGTGTGGCTGTAAGTGAATGGGCGCGCTGAGTTCTTAATTAACTTAGACCGAGAAAAGCGCCATACAAATGCTATTCATTATCATCATTATTATTGCTACTACTACTACTACTGCTGCTGTTACAACAACAACAACTACTACTACTACTATAGTATCATCATTATTATATTATCATGACCATTATGATTATGATTATGACCATTATCACTATTATCATTAAGACCATTATTGAAGAGATATCAATTACATGCTTTAAGCTGCAGCTCTAAGTTTCATCGTTACAAATTTTGTTGTTGTTGTTGTTATTGTTGCTGTTTGTTATTGTTGTCTCGTTCATCATTTATCAGATGGAGTCCCCCGTCTCCTCGACGAAGGTGGCAGTACGTCGCAGGTCCTCCAGTCCTCCGTTGAGCTTCCGGGCCGCTGGGATTGGGTCGGGCCAGGTTTTCTCTCGGAGCGCTTAGTAGAGCGGGCAGGACTGCAGCAGATGTTCTGTTGTCTGGCTGCCTGTTCTCCAGGGGCGTTGCTCTGTGTCGCCGTTACGGAGTTTCGTGTATAGTTGCTGCTGTTTGATACTGTATTTTTGTTCTGTTACAGAGGTGACGAGAGCAAGCAAACGAACTCAAACCAGATGGAACAAGAAGGAAGGCAAGGAAAATGTCAACGAAGCGACGCTGTAGTTTGTGGTGGCACACTGTATAAGAGTGTTTCTTCGCTCCAATTCTGTTCTTTTTGTTCACTTTGTGCACATCCAAAAAGGTGATAACATAAAACATAGTAAAAATATATCATAAATAAAGCGTGTTTTGTCCCTATAAGGAAGGAAGGCAGGAGAGACATAATTATATGAGAAACAGAGACAGAGTGACAGACAGACAGACACTTTGTTTACGCAAGTGAGTCGACGGCATTCAAACATTATAGAAATAATCAGTGACTTTTATTTTTCATTCAGATATAAACACAAGCCTCATTAAAAAACACTACAGGCAGGTGATTTTTTTTTTTTACTTTGTGGGTTTGTTTTTTTTATAGTTTTTTTTGGTGTTTTTGTTGTTGTTGTGTTGTTGTTTTGTTTTTTTTTTGTAAGAATAAGTATCAATAAGAATAAAGAGAAAACTAAATGAACATCAGCAGACCAGTATCTCCGTTCTGCAAGAGAAAGCAGTGGATAAAGGCGACAATGTTGAGGATACTGAAGGTGATGACAGTGGTAGCGGGCCAAACCTCATCGCGCCATGACGATCAAGAAAAAGAAGATCATGACTATGGCTTGTTCATCTATTGGCCCCTCCCCAAACACACGCACACACACACAGAAGCACACACAAAAGCACATATACAGACACAGAGAAACAGAGACACAGACACAGAGACACAGACACAAGTGCACACACACACACACACACACACACAGACGAGGCAGCTAGCTGGCAACAGACGGTCGCTGTTCGGGTCAGAAGCCTGAGGCGGCGAGGCCGAAACAGTATGACAACATATCCGTGTGATGTTGCGTCTCTGCAGCGAACGAGGATTAACAGCTAGTAGTAGATTCATCCCTTAAGGCGTTCGTTCTGCAGGTGCTTACTAAAGAACAGTACCTCCCCCCCCCACACACACACCCCTGAAAACGGAGTATGGCTGCCTGCATGGCGGGGTAAAAACGGTCATACACGTAAAACCCCACTAGTGTTCATACGAGTGAACTTGGGAGTTGCAGCCCAGGAACGAAGAAGAAGAAGAAGACGAAGAAGAAGAAGAAGAAGAAGAAGAAGAAGAAGAAGAAGAAGAAGAAGAAGAAAGAGAAGGAGAAGAAGAAGAAGGAGAAGAAGAAGGAGAAGAAGAAGAAGAAGAAGAAGAAGGAGACGAAGAAGAAGAAGAAGAAGAAGAAGAAGAAGAAGAAGAAGAAGAAAGAGAAGGAGAAGAAGAAGAAGGAGAAGAAGAAGAGCATTCCCAAACAACCCCCCCCCCACCCCCCGCCCCCTTCGTTTCACTGTGAAACATCCAGTTTGAGGTTTGTGATCAAATTGTTCCGTAAAAAGAATATTTGACGCAACGACATTCAGTTCCAAGGTACCTACATCGTTAGACACCAATCACAGACGTACTGGATATTTTATGGGCAAACATTTCAAGGAAATCTGGTTCAGGACAAGAAAGGATATATCTATAATTAGAACTAGGAAAACCCTGTAAAAGATATATGGTTTAAACAGTATTTTATTTGGAACATGTCACAATACAACACAGATATCGATGAACAGGACAACAAGAAAATCTTATATAAAGTCCTGTCCTGTCACATGTACATACTGAATATGTGACGGATGTAAAAGATATATGAAAGAGTAATTCATATCAATTCTTGCAATGAAAGACGATACCTAATTCGATTTGATATAATCTTACAATGAGGAAACTCTAATGAAGTTTGATATCCTCGTTTATTCTATGAAATAGCATAAGGTCTTACACTTTAAACAGTTTGAACAACTTCTGGTCTCAGCAGTAAAGGAGGGGCGGGGTGGGGGAGGTGGGTGAGACATAACGCCAATTACAGTTGTTGAAAATTCTGCATAAAAATCCACTTCGATAGGAAAACGAATAAAATTGCAGGCAGAAAAAAAGGTGGCGCT
>NC_134890.1:10908602-10933602 GCF_041734735.1 Babylonia areolata
ATTTTGAGTGCTGGTTTAAACAAAAGTTTATTCGAATAAAGACATCATCAGATACGCAATATGATTATACAGATAGAACAACAAGATGTTGCAATAAGCTTAAAGTGTGCTCAAAACACAGAAATATAAACATCAGATGTATCGACAAAAAAAACCCCACCCCAAAACCACCAAAAAACAACAACCCAACAACAACAAAAAACAAAAAAACACACACACAAAAGAAAGAAAATAAACAATATGATTGCTCATACTGAGCAGAGAAAAGAATTTTTTTTATTAATTTATAAAGGCATCTAAAGTTAATCTGTTTTTATGCAAATAATTCACTTGTTTCAGCGTTTCTCGCTTTTTTTTTCTTTCTTTTTCTTTTGTGGTCGTGGTGTGCCTGTTTTTGGGGGTGTGTGTGTGTGTGTGTGTGTGTGTGTGTGTGTGTGTGTGTGTGTGTGTGTGTGTGTGTGTGTGTGTGTGTGTGTGTGTGTGTGTGTGTGTGTGTTTCATCTACTTTATTCTGGCTATTTTGTTTCATTCGATGTTCTATGAATGAAATATTTACCGACCTGCTGCCCGCTGGCTGTGCTAAAAACGAACATGTAGCCGCAGGAATACCCTAGATCACAAAATTAATCCAATACAATTATCTTAGAAACATAAATACGTGTGACCTCGGGTGGACAAAAACATGCATCCTCCTTTTGGGGGCTAAACTCGCACGCTAGGATGCACACACACACACACACACACACACACACACACACACACACACACTATCACATCAAACGCACACATACACACGCACACACACACACACACACACACACACTATCGCATCACACGCACATACACACAACACAACGCATCACATACACACACACGTACACATCACACCACAACACCACACACCCACACCCACACACCCACCCACACACACACACAACTACAACACAAAATACACACAGTTTCTCCTCAACGACCTCAATTCAGAGGCAACACCAATACATTATTCATTCCACGTCCAAGAAAAGTTTAGAACAATTCAAAATTGGCCAGACAGCACCAGATTCTGAATGAAAGCCACCATCAGTTCTTGGTGGTGTTGTTGTTTTTTTTCCCCTCCCGTTTACAGAGCACATTTAGACAATAATTGAAACAATCTGTTCATCACAGGGCGGTTTTCACTGATACTGGCATCTTTAGCTACTGTACTTCCAGGAAAGAAACAGAGATGGGAGGGGGGAGGTGAGGGGAGGGGAGGAGGGGTTGGAGAGAGCGAAAGGGATGAGAGAGAGAGAGAGAGAGAGGGGGGGGAATAGAGAGAAAGGGGGGTGGCAGACGGGTTGAGGGGATGATGGATAGAAAGAGAGAGAGGGAAGACAGTGGGAGGAGAAGGTGATGGATATATATATATATATATATATATATATATATATATATATATAGAGAGAGAGAGAGAGAGAGAGAGAGAGAGAGAGAATGGAAGAACAAGAATGAAAGAGTGAGGGAGAGAGAGAGAGAGTGAAAGAGTGAGGGAAAGAGAGACAGACAGACAGAGACAGAGAGAGAGAGGAAGAGAAAGACTGAAAGAGTGAGGGAGAGAGAGAGTGAACGAGAGAGAGAGAGAGAGAGTGTGTGTGTGTGTGTGTGAAAGAGGGAGGGAGAGAGAGAGAGAGAGAGAGATGGGTGAATGAGTGAGTGAGAGAGAGAGAGAGTGAACGAGGGAGAGAGAGAGAGAGAGAGAGAGAGAGAGTGTGTGTGTGTGTGTGTGTGTGTGTGTGTGTGTGTGTGCGTGTGTGAAAGAGTGAAGGAAAGAGAGAGAGAGAGAGAGAGAGGGTGAAAAAGTGAGTGACAGAGAGAGAGGGGGAGGGAGAGAGAAAGAGAGAACGGGGGTACAGAGAACCAGATCTATAGACAAACGAAGATGTGAATCGAGTCTTTTTTGTTTCACTTTCTATTAACTTCAGGCTGTGCTTACTGTATTCATTGACGAACTGCAAAAAATACACAAGGAACTGTGATAACAAACCAAAGACACGTAAAAAAAAAAAGTAAATCAACCAAAGAAACAATCAACAACAACAACAACAAAAGAAAACAAAGAAGCAGCAGCAACAACAATAACAAAACCACCTACAATACACACAGACAGAATATATATATATATATATATATATATATATTATTTTGTTGTTGCTTCATTTCGTTTTTTTGCCGCGCGCGCGTCGTTTCCCCCTACCGCGCGTCGCCGAAGAAAGGCGTCGGAACGCGGCTGTGGCTGCGGCGGCTGCGGCGGCGAAAACAAACCGCTCAACCCAGCGCGGGGCGGCAGTGACGGCCGCCCACCCAAAGCATACATGTGGAGGAGCAGAGGTCGAGCCATACCAAGGAGATTTTCAGAGATGGGGGGAGCCCGGGAGCAATAATTGGCCCCATGAATTATTCACCCTCATGCAAAATGCAGCGCCAGCTAATTGAAAAACGCCGCGTGCGCACGCGGAGCCCCCGGCGCGCGCACAGATTTGTCACAGGGCCCCGCTCGGCCAGGCAGAAGACGCGTTGTGACTTCTCTCCAGAAACTGGGTGCGGGTCTGGTCTGCGGCGCGCGTCGTGAGGTGGGGCTTGTTGTTGTTGTTGTTGTTTGTGTGTGTGTGTGTGTGTGTGTGTGATGGGTGGGGGGAGGGGATAGGTGTGTGTGTGTGTGTGTGTGTGAAGTGGTTGTGTGTGTGTGTATGTGTGTGTGTGTGTGTGTGTGTGCGTGTGTGTGTGTGGAGTGGTTGTGTGTGTGAGGAGTGGTTGTGTGTGTGAGGAGTGTGTGTGTGTGTGTGAGTAGTGTGTGTGTGTGAGGGGGGGCGTGGGGGAGGGGGCATGGTTGTGTGTGTGAGTAGTGTGTGTGTATGTGGGAGGGGGGTATGTGTTATGTAATGTCGTCAAGTAATACTAATGACACACACATGGAACTTGTTTCTCTCTCTCTCTCTCTCTCTCTCTCTCTCTCTCTCTCACACACACACACACACACACACACACACACACACACACACACACACGTTGATAGGCTACACAAGCGCAATTATCTTATATTTTCTTCTTTTTCTTTAACTCTCTCCATACGAACGGCGAAAGAGACGACGTTAACAGCGTTTCACCCCAATTACCACCATCAAAATATTGCAAGCGGAAGGCTCTTATACTGAAGAGGTGAATGTTGACAAAGAATACCACAATTCTGACGACGGAAACTAAAGGTTGGGTCATTGAGACACTCACTGGACATCCGAGGGGTCTGTGTAGAGGATAAGAGAGGACTGGCCGTACTGAGTGAGTTAAGATGAGGTAAACGGTCAAAGCCAACATCAAACAATTCATTGTTTGAATCGGATCAAACTCGGGTGACACTCCCTATTGAGCGGAAAACAAAGACGAAAATCCTACATCGCAAAGGAACCCTTTATACAAACCAAGAGAGTGAGATCCAACTAACTATACTTTCCGAAACTCGTAAAACACATATACGAGTAGACACAAATGATTTATCTCTCAAAGAACTGCGTGATAAAACTAGTAATGACGTGAGTTTATTTAAGTGTGTCTGAATCACTATAAAACATCTAATTGGACAATGAGATTACGAAAAATGTTTTTTCTCAGTCTGATAAACTTAGTCCAGCTGTCATATTCCTGCCACTATAAAGTAGCTAATAAAACAACGAGACCACAGTCTGTGTGTGTGTGTGTGTGTGTGTGTGTGTGTGTGTGTGTGTGTGTGTGGTGTGGTGTGGTGTGGTGTGTGTGTGTGTGTGTGTGTGTGTGTCTGTCTCTGTCTGTCTGTCTGTCTGTCTGTCTCTCTCTGTCTGTCTGTCTCTCTCTTCGCTTAACTTTGCCTCCCATACTTTCTCAAAGTCACCTATCTCTCTGTTCCTCTATCTTGCAAACAAACAAATACTGAATAATTTCAGGACGTAACAAGATCAGCTAAACCTCGATGAAGCGCTTCCGAAAACTGAACTGCTGTAATTCGACCGCCTTTCAAACTGTTGCATTCCTTTTCTGAAACAACAATAAAAAAAACAACAACCCAACAACAACCAACAATACCCATAAGTTTTTGTCTTAAAAAAAAAGAAGAAGAAGAAGAAGAAAAAATGTGTATATCAGTGCAACATTAAAAATTTCCTCAGTAAAGGCATTTCACTGGCATCCAAAACAGGCACGCATCGAAGTCAAGTTTGCGGTCATTTTCCGATTTTTTTTTTTTTTTTTTGGTGGCATAGTTCCTGTGTCTGTTAGTAAGAAGTTCTCCCCTTCCTTTCTCTTTCCGTTCTGCAGATGATACTAACACTCGTACTCCTGAAGATGGAACGAAAAACCATGGTGGATGCTTTAGAAAAAAAATATATGAAGAAGATTTGACATTCCCTGCTATTTGATATTCGCAGCAGCCAGGTAGATGCGTATTTAGTACAGCTTTAAAAAACCTTCCCATAAAAAAAAAGCTGATAAAAAAGGGGGAAAAAAGAAAAAGAAAAAAAAAGATGATTAAACCACCCCCAGCCCTGGCGATTACCTCCCCCTTCCGACCAACAAAATGCAATGACGAAGAAAAGGGAACTGACAACAACATCTTGACATTTCGCCTTTCTGCTCCTTCGATCACAATCTTCACAACACTCTTCACAACCTGTCCCATCTCCACCCCCCACTCCTTGACCCTCTCCCCACCCTTCCCACACCCACACCATTGTCTTCCCACCCTACCCCACCCCCCTCACCCTCCAACAACCCCCATCAAACTCTAACACCACCTCCCACTCCTTCTTCAGATCCTCATCCGGCCCCTCGCTACCTCCAACCCTCCACCACCACCACCCTCGCCCCCACCCCCACACCTTTTCCTCTATCCTCCTCCCCCTTCCCTCTCCCCTCTCCTCCTACCCCCCTCCTCGTTGACAGCTCTGCGGGGACTGTCATCGCGGTGTCAGGAGTTGGTGGGGATGTCGGGGTGGTTTCAAGCCAGGCCGCTTCCGACGTGGGCTGACAGGGAGCTGGCATCGGCCGGTCCGCGTTTGACTGCTAGCTGGTCCCCTCTCTTTCTCCTCTCCTCTACCTCCCTTCCCTCTCCTTTCTTCATTCTCTCTTCTCTGTCTCTCTCTGTCTCTGACTCTTTCTCTGTCTGTCTGTCGCTCTTTTTCTTTCTCACCCCCCTCTCTCTTTGTCTGTTTCTCTCTGTTTCTCTCTCTCTGTCTTTCTCTGTTTCCGTTTCTCTGTGTGTGTGTCTTTGTCTGTTTCTGCTTCTCTCTCTCTGTCGGGTTTTCTCTGTCTTTCTGTTTCTCTCTCTCTCTGTCTTTTTCTGTTTGTTTCTCTTTCTGTGTGTGTCTCTTTCTGTCTTCCTCTGCCTGTCCGACTCTCTTTTCTTTCTCTTTCTTCTGTGCCTCTCCCCTTCTCTCCCCCTCTCTTCTTCTCTCTTTTTCTCTCTTTCTCACTCTCTGTCCCTTTCTGCCCACTCTTTTTACCTTGCCTTTGCTCTCTCTCTTCCTGTAACTCCCTTTCCCTGTCTTTCTATCTCCCTCTTTCTCCTCCTCCATTGTCTGTCTGTCCTCTGTTTGTCTATGTGATGTCTTCTCTCCATCCCTGCCTCTGTCTTTCGGTCTCTGTTTCTCTGTCTCTGTTCCTGTCTCTCTCTCTTTCTGTTGTGTCTCATGTAGGATGACCATATGCATGCTCAAAACATCTCGGCTTCAATAGATGGGAGGGGAAAGGGACAGGATGGGAAGGGAGAGGGGGGCGGGGGGTGGTGGATGAGAGAGTGCGGAGTTTTGATATGAGAGACGGACAGACAGACAAACAGACAGACAGGCAGACAGGCAGGCAGGCAGGCTGGCAGAAGCAGAGAGAGAGAGAGAGTGGTGGAGGAGGTAAGAGGAGCAGCAGAGTTGGATGATTGGAGTTTTGATCGCTTTTGTTGTCGTGTGTTTGTTTCTGAATTTGGTTTGCTCGTTTGTTGTAGAGCTGGTGTTTCCTCCTCTGCCTCTACGAGTCCTTGTCAAGAATGTCAAGTCATCTGACAACAGCCATGATTATGTAGAATGAGAGAGTGACACAGAGAGAGAGAGAGAGAGAGAGAGAGAGAGAGAGAGAGGGGGGGGGAGAGACAGACAGACAGAGACACAGAGACTGACAGACTGACTGACAGAGACAGGCAGACAGAGACAGACACAGAGACAGAGACTGACTGACTGACAGAGACAGACAGACAGACACAGAGACAGACAGACAGACAGAGACACAGATAGACAGACACAGAGACAGACAGACACAGACAGACACAGAGAGAAACTGAGACAGACAGACATAGGAGTGAAGAAGACAGAGTGAACTCAGAACTCAGAACCAAGACATGTTTTTAATCGAGGATTAAGATTTTAGACATGGCCTGTTCTGCCAATCTGTCCTTTCAATGGGAAACTATCTACCGGAGCTTTGTAGATTCAGTGGATTTTGAGAAGGCAGTCACACAGTCAACAGGAAATAATGACTACGTGCACAAAGTTTTAACACAGTTTGGTTCTGTTGATGATAGTTATCAATAGAAATAAACTTTCTTTCAAACTGATCTGACAATAGAACAGAAAAAAACAACAACAACCGTGTTTCAATTTTCTATAGACAAATTGAAACGAACAGTAGCGAAAAATACATATCAAAAATGTAGGAGTAAATACACTTTCTATCACTTTACAAAAATCCCAGAAAATTACATTGTTGAAGAGAAAAAAAATGATGTACTCATTCATATCATCCGGACCATCAAATAATTGTACAGAGATAGAAATGCATCGCGAATGTGAATGTTGGAGAGCGTTTTTAGAAATCATTTTTGGACATATGTATTTCGTAGTTATTCACAATGTTAAGGGCAAAGATGATTCACACGATGAACAAGATATCATAACAGAGCCTTTCTATGGTAATGAATTCAATATTGATAAATAAGCTTTGCACTTCAATGGCTAGGCACCCCCCCCCCCCCACACACACACACACACGTGTTGTGTGTGTGTGTGTGTGTGTGTGTGTGTGTGTGTGTGTGTGTGTAATGTATGTGTGTATGTATTATGTATGCATGTATGTATGTAAAAGAACTTGTGAAACAAAATGGAAGGTTTTTGAATATCCATGCGGTTTGAAGACATCAGTATTCAAGTCCCACTGTCAGAATACTTTGGCAGCGCAAGCATCAATAAAAGCTGGAAGAACAAAAAAGAGGGAGAATAGAGAAAAGGACGTGAAATACAATCAGGATCGTTAGTGGAGTCCAGTACAATAAACCACGTGGTATTATCCAAAGGATTATTAGTTTTACTGACATAAGAAATGAAAAATGTATATAAATACCGGGAAACGTTTATAGAAAACAAACTTGAAATGGTCATATTATGGGGGCAAACGAGTAATATCAAAGAACTGAAAATGAAATGATTTCAGATTTAATATTAAAAAAAAAAAAAAAAATACCGTCCTCTTGTGGCAGATTACATGTTGACGAACTTTGGACTACTTTCAAAATTAATAACAATAACAATTTTGGAAATGGTGAAAAAGACAAAATCATACATTATTCATGGGCGTCAAACCACATACAATGTTTTGTGATAAAAATGTAATGTATCTCTAAAAAAAGCGTTTTATGTGTGACATGCTCTCAAACATAGTATGGTGCTTTTGGGATATGATAACGAAACAAAAAACAATGAATGTTTCTCGCATATTTTATTGACAGGCAAATTCTTAGATACAAATTTAGACTTGATAAGGTAAAGTCAATACTATAAATCTTCATAAAAAATATCAAACAAGCATATGAAATTGACAAGTGGGTTTAAAGAAATTACAGTGGAATGTGACAAATACTAAAATCATGTGCAAAAATGGGCAAAACAGGAATGCTTAATACAAAACAAAAATTTGAACCAGCACTGAAAATCATTCTGATGTTGAAGAGTCAATAGCCTGAACAGAGGTTGCTTTTTTCGTCCTAGTGTATAAAATCGGTTTGAATTGAATTTGAAAACCTTTATCTGAATACTGATTGTTAAAAATAAAGACACTGTACTGACCAATTAAATCTAACAACAGCCAGCCTTCTGTGGAGTGAATAGGATCTACAGAGAGTGAGAACGATATAACGAACAACAGAGAGAGAGAGAGAGAGAGAGAGAGAGAGAGAGACAGACAGACAGACAGACAGACAGACAGAGAGACAGACAGAGAGAGAGAGAGAATGAATGAGAAGAGACTGAACTGAAATGAATCTTATTTTTCTGAGTGCAACAGAATAAAAAAAAAAAAGCTTTTGTTTAGCATCGAACCCTTAAGTGGGAAAGGGAAAGAAAAGAACAATACAATAACAAAAACTAGAAATGTCAATGAAAAAAATAAGGAAATGTATGACATGGAGAGAGAGAGAGAGAGAGAGAGAGAGAGAGAGAGAGAGAGAGAGAGAGAGAGAGATCGGAGAGAGTGAAAGAGAGAGAGAGAGCGAGATAGGGAGCCAGCGAGAGATAGAGAGAGAGAGGGGGCGAGAAAGAGAGAGAGAGAGAGAGAGAGAGAGAGAGAGAGAGAGAGAGAGTGAATGAATGGATGAATGCATGAATGAATGAATGAATGAATGAATGAATGAAAGGTTTATTCATGTACAGGCCATTGCTTCTTATGAAAGGGTGTCAAAAAAGAAAAAAAACAAACAAAAAAACAAACAACAACAACCCCCAAAACCACACATTTGAGAAGAAAAGAATGAAACAAAACAAATACCACACTTTATCCACACAGAGAGGCCGAAACAGGGACAGAGTCAGAGACACAGAGGGTGTCAAAGGGGCGGGCGGATGGGAAACAGGAGCTGTTGCCAATCATTCTTGTTGAGTTGTTTGTTTATCGCTCTCTCTCTCTCTCTCTCTCTCTCTCTCTCTCTCTCTCTTTCTTCCTTCTCCGTTTCTCCATTCGTTTTCTTCTTCCTCCTGCTCCTCCTTCATCCTTTTTTTTTGTTTTTTGTTGTTGTTTTTTGTTTTTGTTTGTTTTGTTTTTGTTTTGTGACGTCTTAAAATGACTTCCAGCGATCTCGCCACAAAAGCCAGCCCAGCTTTTTTGACAAGGGGAGACAGAGAGACACTAGGGCCGGATCAGAGTGGTGTTGAGACTGTTGATCGGTTTGTTTATTTGTGTGTGTGTGTGTGTGTGTGTGTGTGTGTGTGTGTGTGTGTGTGATCCGTTTTTTTGTTTGTTTGTTTGTTCTGTTGCTATTAGTTTTGGTCTTTTTTTGTTGTCGTTTTTTGACTCGCTTGTTTATTGTTGTTATCAATCCTGTATCTTATTTTATCATGTTATTTCTACAGCAAAAAATGAAACATACATACTTTATATCATAACAGTTTGTAAAGGAAATAAGAACGAAAAAACGACAGAGAAATGCTGAAATAATAATAATAATACTAAGAAGAAGAAGAAGTGATATATAAAAAAGAGAAGAAAAAAACGGAGCACATTTCTGATAGGAAGAAGATACAAAAAAAGAGGCATTTTGCAACACGTTTAGAAGTACAAACAGAGGTATGAACCCATTACTCATGTGTAAACATCAACAGCCATGCATCAGTCCCTCTCACGTCACAGTGATGTTCACAGCTACTTCATTTCTTGTTAACCAATAAGCTATTCTTTTTTTTTTTAATTATCAAAATAAAAACATACTTATTCATTCATTTATTCGTTTTGTTTTCTATTCGTCAATGTTTTCAGGTCATTCGATGAACGACGAATAATTGACCCCCATCCTTTCAAAGTCATTTAATCTCAATCCTAAACAATGTGCATACTTTTCCCAATTTTTAAAATTTTTATTATTATTATTTTTTTTTATTGTTTCTTAAGTTCCTCCTGGTAGGACTGAATAGTAGGTTTGGATTTACTGAATCGGAATTTTTTTTTTACTTTGCATGGAGCAATGCAAGATCAGATATCACATCTCCTTTTTGTTTTCCTATCTGTGGCAAACAGCATAGGTTCTGCATTTGAAGTCAAGTCAGTTGTTTTCTTTTCTTTCATGTCCTTTTTTTTTTTTTTTTTTTTTTTTTTTTTGGTTTCCTTCCTTATATTCTTATTCGCTGGTTTCTTCGCCTTTCTACTCGAGTGGAGAAACGCCAGCGACGCTTACAGTTTATAAACAGCATCCTCACCTTCTGGGAAAAATAATTCTCTGGCTGGGAACTTTACTCCCTACCTTCCTCACCCCCCCCCCCCCCTCTCTCTCTCTCCTATTCATTTAGTTCACCCATTCCCCGTGAATGTTTATGTTCCCATGGCCGAAAAACATTAAAACATTTCAATTCTGTGTGTGTGTGTGTGTGTGTGTGTGTGTGTGTGTGTGTGTGTGTGTGTGTGTGTGGCGGAAAGGGGATGGGGGATGGTGTGTGTGTCTGTGTGTGTGTGTGTGGCGGAAAGGGGATGGGGGATGGTGTGTGTGTGTGTGTGTGTGTGTGTGTGTGTGTTTCGGAAAGGGAGTGGGGAATGGTGTGTGTGTGTGTGTGTGTGTGTCTGTGTGTTCTGTTCGTTTCTGCAGTTTTTCTTCTCCACACCCCCCATCCTCTCCCATCGCTCCGGTCTTCTTCATGAAACGTTTGTTCCCCCCTCCTCCCTGCTCCCCCCCCCCCTCCACACACACACCCTCCTGCCCTGTTGGTGTTGCTGCTGTACTGCACGGCACAACAATACCTTGCTAGTGATGACTATCAACATGATCGCAAAAAGGTGAAGTGATGGCCTTAGAGTTAACGCGTCCGCATGGGAAGCGAGAAAATCCGAGCGCGCTGGTTCGAATCACGGCTCAGCCGTCGATATTTACTCTCCCTCCACTAGACCTTGAGTGGTGGTCTGGGCGCTAGTCATTCGGATGAGACGATAAACCGAGGTCCCGTGTGTAGCATGCACTTAGCGCACGTAAAAGTACTCACGGCAACAAAAGGGTTGTTCCTGGCAATATTCTGTAGAAAAATCCACTTCGATAGCAAAAACAAATAAAACTGCACGTAGGAAAAAAATAAAAAAGAAGGGTGGCGCTGTAGTATAGCGACGCACTCTCCCTAGGGAGAGCAGCCCAAATTTCACACAGAGAAATCTGTTGTGATAAACTGAAGAAATACAAATACAAATACAAAAAGACAAGCACTCGGGTAATCTTTTGATTTGTTGCTCGGTAGCTATCCTTTAAATTTTTGTTTCGTTATATCATTTCATATCATATATAATATCATATCACATCACATCACATCTTATCTCATCTGAAATGATATATATGACATTTTTTCATATAATATCACATTACATCACATCACATCACATATATGATATGATATGCTATATGATATAATATATCATATCATATTATACTATACCGTATCTGTTAGTTTATTTCTACATCCATTTATCTTACCTGTTCTTGTTTTCATATCCACGTTTTGTTTGTTTTTCTCTGCCCCCTATTATTTACACCTTGTTATCTTTGTAATTAGCAACTTACCAATTAATTACTTTTTCAGACCTTTGTATTATTTTGCTATTGTTTACTTGTGAAAAAGCAATTACTTGAATGTATCATAATGGAACGCTACGTAACCTGCTCTACTATTACTACTACTACTACCACAAAAAAACAAAAACAAAATCCATGTGCAATAGGTTTAAATCAATAAAAACAGATAAACACACAAACAGATAAACAAATAACTGTGGTGTGAGCTCATAGTATAACAAAAATAACACATCAGTTGATTTGATTCACACCTTTCCTTGCAAACGAAATCATTCGGCAATCTTCGGGAACTGACGGACAATGCCGAAGTAGCGTCTCCAACGAGAACGTCTACGAAAAGTCTTTTCCGTCGGTCATCCATATTGAAAGCTTTTACACGCATTCATTACTACAACAGTAGATTCAATTACGAGAAACAGTCTGTATAAACATCCCTCTCCAATTTTCCAGCAACCAAGCAGAAGTCACCACTGTTTTACCAACCTTCTGAATCATGGATGAGTTCCGTATCCGGTCGTTTCCGCTTCCGGGCGTCAGCCATGACAGTCGGGGAGTCGCCTTCCCCTGATTCCGTCTTGTCTTTCATGCGACGGGTGTCCGCTAAGGGGAGAGAACAGAAATCAGTCTGTCAGAGTAGAAATTGGCTTCATAGGTTTTCGTTTTGTTTCTTTTCATGGAGGGTGGGGTGGGGGGGGGGAGGTTGCGGGGGGAGTTCAATGTCATTGTTTATCATACTACTAGATATCGTGGTGCTTTTATCATGTTTTTCTGTTCGCATTGCTCAAATATCTAGTTCAATTTACGTCTTAATTTTACTGATTACACACAAAATGGACGTGTTGCTTTCAGAAACCAAGTCAAGCTAAGAAACTGACCGATACGCATTAACACTATTTTCAATGATTCACTATTCTTCACGGTGCAGATCAGTCCTGTGTTTTTGTCTCAATGACGTTCACTTTAGTAGTGGTCGTCGTCGTCGTAGTAGTAGTAGTAGCAGTAGTAGTAGTAACAACAACAACACCAACAAAAAAACAACAAAAAACAAAAAAACGACAACAAATTCACAGTGCAATCCTTAAGTTAGGACATTATTTCCATTCAAAACAGCCACTGACTTCTTCAAGGTGATCACAAACACAAATTCATGAGTGTCAGTTTGAATGAATAGTAAACACAGCAGATGCGATACCGATGACAGTAGACGAACTAGCAAACAAACAAGCAAACAAAAGGATCAAAGACCACGGCAATACCGCTGAAGAAAACAAAACAAAGCACAGCAGTTATTACAACATCGGCATCACCATCATATTCATCAGGACTCTGATGACGACAATGGTGATGACGATAATCCAGTTGATGGCGACATTGAAACGGTGCATGATGAAAAGAAGATTCTAATAGTGGGACGAATATCTACTTCTAAACAAGTTTACGTACCGTGTACCATGAGAGACAGAAAGACGGACAGAGACACAGAGAGACTCACACAACTTTATTACAAATAAAAGAGAAAAAACAAAGCACAGACCTTCTGACCCATTACAGTATGTCGCAAGTCCAGTCATGCATACTTCATCGTACAAGCGCGTTACTGCGCTCTCGATATCACACACACACACACACACACACACACACACACACACACAAAAGCACGCACATCCATTCACATATATACACAGAACATCCACTTGAGACAGACACACAGAGAGGAAATGAAGGAATCTCTCTCTCTATCTGAATCACACACACACACACACACACACACACACACACACACACACACACACACACGAACACACACACACACACACACACACACACACACACACGAACACAAACACACGAACACAAACACACAAATACGACACACACACACACACACACACACACACACACACACACACACACACACACACACACACACACACACACACACGCATGCATGCATTACAGACAGACAGACAGAGAGAAAGAAGGAAACCAAGGAAGCTGAGCTGCAGACAGAGAGTGAGAGAGGCAGCAGAGTTCACCAGCACAGTCAAGTCCACCCCCTTATTCTCAGCAGGACATTCCGCTGTTGGCACGTGCATACCGAACAACCCTGTCACGCTAGCCACAGGGGCCGTCGTGACCAAAAGACTGACTGGATGGGGTGGGAGATGGGGGGCGAGAGGTGGGAGAGAAAGAGAGAGAGAGAGAGAGAGAGAGTGTGTGTGCGGGGGTTGGTGGGTGGTGGGGTGTCGGTGTGTGTGTGTGTGTGTGTGTGTGTGTGTGTGCGTGTGTGTGTGACTCTCTCACTGTGTGTGTGTGTGTGTGTGTGTGTGTGTGTGTGTGTGTGTGTGTGTGTGTGTGTGTGTGTCTTTCACTCAACCATTTCGAAAAAAGACACACAGGAAAAGATATCAAAAGGAAGAGAGAGAGAGAGAGAGAGACAGACAGACAGACAGACAGAGACACAGAGACAGACACAGAGAGAGGTTGCGGGGGAGGGGTGAGAGAGATGGAATGAGAAACAGAGTGACAGGAAGAGAGAGAGAATGTGGAAGGAGAGGAAGACAGAATGAGAGAGAGAGAGAGACAGAGAGAAAGAGACAGAAAGAGTGTAACAGAGACAGAGAAAGACACAGAGAGAGAAAGAGACAGACAGACAGCATAGAAACAGACAGACAGACAACGAGAGAGTCAGAGAGTGGGAGAGAGAGAAAAAACATAAATAGAGAGAGAGACAGAGAGAGAGAGAGAGAGAGAGAGAGAGAGAGACAGAGAGAGAGGGTAAGAGACGTAATGAGTCCAGAGAGACAGAGACATATTCACTCAACCCCTACTTCCACTTAACCCTTCGCCACGCATTTCCTTCATCCCATCAATAAAATAAAATACACAAACAAACGAAAAATGACTTGATAGCTGGCTGTCTCCAGGGAAACTGCATGTTCACATCTTCAAGTTTTTACTATCACGCTGTCAGTTACTTTAATCCACATCCATTTTGCCTCACGAAAGAAATGTTAACCAACTGCACCCGCATGTTCACCACAGAAATCTGTTACCAGCAACAAATATATGCTTCAGTGAGGGGGCATTCCCTTCGTTCAAGCGCTGATTGGCTGATTGCGTGTATTCCTGGCCTTCAGTTGTCGTTCCTTTCCATCATACCATTAATTAATTCTGTTCGTGTATTTTAACTTTTTTTTTTCTTCTGTCATCACCACCTTCACCATTTTTGACATACTCTATTGTTTTGTCTAAAGAAGAAGAAGAAGATGATGATGATGATGATGATGATTATGATTCTTATCAATATAATGATGACGACGACGACTACGACGATGATGCTGATGATGACAATGATGATGATGAATATTATCATTGTCACTTGCATATGCGCGTAAGTGCATGTGCATGCTTGAGCAGGAGAGAGAGAATGAGAGAGGGAGAGACAGAGAGACACAGACAGACACAGACAGACAGAGACACAGACAGACAGAGACAAAGACAGACAGACTGACAGGCAGAGAGACAGAGGTAGCGTGTGCACGTGTGTGACGCCGTCTATTCAACTGATACTGTGGAAGTGTGTGTGTGCATGCCAATGTTTGTGAGCGCGTGGCGCTGTGGAGTGACGACGTGACCGCTAGCCTTTAAAGTGAGATTAGTGAGTGTGTGCAGAGAGTGAATATTACGTTTTTAAAGGACAATACAAAGGATATACTCAAACGTGCAGCAGATGGTCTAAAGAAGCTTGTAATTAAAAAAAACAACAAACTCATGATTTAAAACACAAACAAAATAAGCAAAACAAAAAAGAAGGGGGAGAAAAGGAAAAGAAAAAAAAAGAAGAGACAAATAGTTTACTGAGCTGGGCCATCTGGCCGTTTCAAAGGGAACTGTGGGACGGGATACGAACTGAATTGAACTGAATTGAACTGAACTGAATAAATGTTATTTTCGGAGGGTAACAGAGTAAGCAAAACTATGTTATTGTTTTTTCATCCAGGCCTCGAAGGCGAAACAGTAAAATGAAATAAAAAAAACAAACAAAGGGGAAATCATTACATCAATATAGCATGCACTGTATAATCACGGTTAATAATGGTAATTTGGCATTTACAACAACACTCCATAGGTAGATACAAGATGAGAAAATTCAAGGGGGGATAGAGTGAGAGAGGGAGAGAGAGATAGAGAGAGAGACAGAGAGAGACTGAGAGTTGCTTATTGCCCAGTGGTCATTTCAGGGTTTCAATACCCGTCAGTTCTTAAAACCAGAAGAAAAAAAGTTATGGAACTACACACACACACACAGACACAGACACTGACACACACTCCGTTTCAGTTTCAGTATCAGTAGCTCAAGGAGGCGTCACTGCGTTCGGACAAATCCATATACGCTACACCAATCTGCCAAGCAGATGCCTGACCAGCAGCGTAACCCAACGCGCTTAGTCAGGCCTTGAAAAACAACAACAAAAAAACAAAAAACACAAAAGAAAACCCACCCAGTACTATACCTTTTATATAAATGAACGATAAACAACAAAGAGTGGTTACTCTCCAGACACAAGGTACACAACTTCAAGGTACACAACTAGAGAGAGTTACCACTCATTATTGTTTGTCAATCATTTACTCTCATAGCCTCATTATTCTTTCATGTTAAATGAACAATAAACAACTGAGTCAATGAACAGTAAAGGGGGAGGGGGGGGGAAGGGGGGGGACCGTATATAACAAAAACAAATACAGTCGTAATCCATCTCTCTCCTAACTAACGCCAATCCTCTCCCACACACCCCTATGCCCCCTCCCCCACACCCACACCCCTTCCTATACAAGCCAGCTCACACACACCTATTCACACGCGCACACACTCATATCATACCGCCTTTACATCACCTCAGCACGGCACGAAAAAAAAAAAAAAAAAAAATCACAATCACACAACACCTCCCAACCCCTCCCACCATCCTCCCCTCTCCCTCGCTTCTCCACCCATCCACTCCACGTCCCCGCCTCCTCCCCCACTTCCTCTCCACTCCACCCTCCTGCTACTCTGGCACGTGCGCGCGTGCCGAGTGGGCGTACGGCAAAAGCATGCGTGCGCATGAAAGCCGAGAATGGGGCAGATATGGGGGAGTCAATTTGACGACCCAGGGCTTAGAGTTACCGCGGCGAAGCACTATACAACTACGGCGACCGACGCTGGAGAGATGGAAAGGGGCATAAAAATATAATAATAAGAAAAAAATATATTGATACTAATCATCATCATCATCATCATCATAGAAGAAGAAGAAAAAAAGGTTAGGTCAAGGGGGCTGTGGAGATTTTGAGGGTCGGGGGAGCGGGAGAGGATAGGGGACATAGTTTTGAATTCTATTATCTGGTGGTTTTTTTTTAATAATTGTGTTTATTCATTTCTTCATTCATTTATCTATTCATTTGAGAAAAAAACAACATTAAGTGTAGTTTCAGTCTAAGATTAATGAAGTGCCTGATTACATCTACCTACAGCGATCCGCTTCAGAAACTCTTTTGATTTGATATGGATGCTAATATAGCGCCTATCCTCGGTCGAAGACCAAGCTTTAAGCACTTTACAAACTCGGGGTCATTTGCACAACAAGCTGCCTACCTGGGTAGATCCGACCGACGGCTGCCATTGGACGCTCATCATTCATTTCCTGTGTCATTCGATCAGATTTCAGGCACGCACACATACACACTCACAGACATGTAACACTTTGCCATCGCTCCGCGCCTTTCCCGTGTGCTGGTTCGTCGGTCTGTCGGTTTATTTTGTGTTGTTTTTTTCGTCCCCCCCCCCCCCCCCTCCAGCTTTTTCCCCTGTGGCGTATATCTTAAGAAGCATTCTGTCCCACGTCCTAACGTGCTGGGTTATGCTGCTGGTCTGGTCAGGTAATCTGTCTGCCTAGCAGATGTGGAGTAGCGATTATGGATTTGCCCAAACGCAGTGACGCCTCCTTGAGAAACTGAAACTGAAAACTGTATTCCACCTGCTGTAGCAGACCCCATCTCTGTCTCTCTCTCTCTCTCTATCTGTCTGTCCGTCTCTCTCTCTCTCACACATACACACACACACTCTCTCTCTCGTGCGTGCTTGTGTGTGTGTGTGTGTGTGTGTGTGTGTGTGTGTGTGTGTGTGTGTGTGTGTGTGTGTGCGTGTGTGTGTGTGTGTGTGAACGCAAGAATGCGCGTATATGTGTATGTCTGTATGAAGAGAAAATGAGAGCGAGGGAAACAGGGACACAGACAAACGTCTTCGTTCATAAATTGCGACTCCCCAGCGTACTCGTATACACGACTGGGCTTTTACGTGTTTGACTGCTTTTACCCCCCGCCACGTAGGCAGTCATACTCTGTTTTCGGGGGGGTGTATGGTGGGTATGATCTTGTTTCCATAAACCACCGAACGCTGACATGGATTTCGGGATCTTTGATGTGCGTATTTCATCCTCTGCATGCGAAGACACACGAAGTGGGTTCAGGCAGTAGCAGGTCTGTACGTCTGCTGACCTGGGAGATGGAACGAATCTCCACCCTTTACCCACCAGGTGCCTTGACTGGGATTCGAACCCGTAAACCCTCAGATTGAAAGTCCGACGCTTTAACCACTCGGCTGTTGCGGCCGTTAGACACAAACAGACAAAAGGACCTGCAGTTAAGTCTTGTAAAACACTCATTCCTTTTTTTTCTGTTTCGGGGTATCTGTACCACCAACTTCTGTTGAAGAAAGAACAGTCGCGAAGAGAAAAGAAGTAAGGAGAAGGGGGAAAAAATCAATACAAGGAACAAAGGAAAAAAAAGTGTATGTGTGTGTGTGGATGGGGTGGGGAGGGTGGAGGGGGGCTGAAAACGACGAAATGACGAAATCAAGGTCAGCAGACTGAGATGGAGAGAGAAACACAGAGTGAGAAAGAGAGAAAGAAAGAGAGAGAGAGAGAGAAGAGAGAGAGAGAGAGAGAGAGAGAGAGAGAGAGAGAGGACTGTTCTTTTTTGTTCTTTATATATATATATATATTTTTTTTTTTCATTCCTACACAGTGTTCAGGTGGTTTTGAGCCAGTTCCCATAGCACCTTCCAACCTTGTCTCATTCTGTATATAATAATCTTCTGTCTGTCTGTCTCTCGATTGTTTCCCTGGTTAAAGTGCATACCACACACAGAGACACGCTCACACAAACACATGCACACGCACTCGCGCGCGCGCGCGCACACACACACACACACATGAATAAACACGCGCGCGCGCCCAAGAAAGGAAACAAGGAAGGTGAAATTCCAGAAAGGACGTTGGGGATCAACGTCAAAAGATTCAAGGTTATCAGGCAAGCATTCGAGCTCTATAAATAGCTACTACGCTGTGTGCCTGTGTGTGTGTGTGTGTGTGTGTGTGTGTGTGTGTGTGTGTGTGTTTGCCTGCGCGTGTGCGTGTGTGTGTGTGTAAGTGTGAGAATGAGTATGTGTGTGTACGTGTCTGTCTGTCTGTCTGTGTATGTGTTTGTGTGCGAGTGTGCGTGCGTCTGTGTGTGTGTGTGTGTGTGTGTGTGTGTGTGTGTGTGTGTGTGTGTGTGTGTGTGTGTGTGTGTGTGTGTGTGTGTGTGTGTGTGTGTGTGTGTGTGTTTGTGTGTGCGTGCGTATGTTCGCCTACGCATGCGCGCACGCGTATGTATGTATGTGTGAGTGTGCGTATACGCGCGCGCGCGCGTGTGCGCGGCCTGCGCGCGCACGTTTGCTTGTGCGTGTCCCATCCTTTCCCCCTCACAAATCCCTTCTCCAACAATGCGGGTGTGTCTTGACCAAACCAACCTGCTGGCAACAGCTTTACGTGTCTGTCTGTGGCACGGTGAGGCTGTGGGCATGGTTTGCATGGGTTGGGGCAATACTGCTGCAGCAGATTATGGCAGGACCGTCAGGGGAAGGGAGAGGCGGACGGAGGGGTTTGGGGGGGTTGGGGAGCGGAGGGAGGTGACAAAGAATGTTGGGGGAAGGGGTGAGTTTAAAATGACAGGGACAGACAGACAGACAGAGGACAGGTAGGGAGAGACAGGGAAAGAGAAAGAGAGGAGACAAGAGAGAGAGTGAGAGAGGGAGGGAGACAGAGAGAGATGGAGAGAGAGGGAGAGAGGACAATATGTAGAGAGAGAGAGAGAGAGAACTGAATAAATTGAATAAATTTTATTTTCTGAGGGTAATACAGTAAGCAAAATAATGCTTTTTCTTCATACAGCCCTCGAAGGGGAAACAGTAACATAAACAAAGGGGGAATCATTATATCAGTGCAGCATGCATATTATAGTCATGGATACATGAATGGTGATTTAGAGAGAGAGAGAGAGAGAGAGAGAGAGAGAGAGAGAGAACAGGAGGGAGGGAGGGAGGGAGAGAACACTGAACACTGAAATGTTTAATGTCATTAGCTGTATAACTCTAGTGACAAAGTAGGTACAAATCAGAACAAAAAATGGTGCAAAACAAATAAAATGGAACAGAAAGGAAAAGCCTAATCAAAGTAACCTAAACTATTAAGGGATAAGGGAGAGAGAGAGAGGGGGGGGAGAGAGGGGGGGGACAGGAGGCAGAGAGAGAGGGGGTGGTGGTATACAATAAGGAAAGAGAGAGAGGAGAAGTAGAGAGGCAGAAACAGATACAGAGAGAAAGAGAGACAGACAGACAGAGGCAGAGACACAGGGGGTCGGGGGGCTGGGGGGGGGGGGGTGGGGGGAGGAAGCAATGGGGAGGGAGAGGGTACAATCAGGATAAACTTGCTAAGTCGTAGCAGACGAACAAACGGACAACATTTTATTTAGATTCGTTCTTAGAGACTAACAAACGGACATTTTATTTAGACTCGTTCTTCGAGACTAACAAACGGACAATATTTTATTTAGACTCGTTCTTACTTCCGCAACGTGTCACAAAACTGCTGTTACAAACGTTTCGCAATCACTAGAGGTCAGGTGCATTCAACGCCAGCATGATTACGGTCATACGACAGTGTCTGGTTTAAACAGCAGTTTATTTGGAAACATGTCACAATTCCACACAGTTATAGATGAACAGGACAAGGAGAAGATCGGTGAAAACATCATGGAATACATTCAGAATAGCTACGTCTGTGTTGACTGCTGTTCTAGAAATTCCCCACTGCATGTCATAGGAAACAAATGACCGGCACAGCAAAACCTCTATCCTCACACAGCCAGCATGTTCTGGCACATGCCAATACACTGTAAAAATGTACTGCAGAATTGTTTAAAAGTTAATTTCTATTCGCCTTGGATTAAAAAAAAAAATTAACAAGCGAAAACAAAAAGCGACGACAACAACAATTGTTAATGTATGTATTATAAACATTTGCCCCAATTTTGTCACTTATTTGTTCTCAAGAACAGTTATAATGTAGGCCAATATATTCCCCCCAAAATGATTTCCATTCTTGAAACAACTCATAGTGACATTCTCTCTCTCTCTCTATCTCTCTCTCTCTCTCTAGTGTCTTTGTCTGTCTTGTTTCCTTTATCTGTCTGTCTGTCTCTCTGTCTCTCTCTCTATCCTCCATGACAGCCATTTGAGGCCATGGTCATTAGAGAGGTCAAACCATGTTATTACTGACTTCCATTAGTTGAACTGACCCAACCCATGTGGTGATAATTGCGTTACTCTCTCTCTCTCTCTGTCTGCCCCCCACCCTACCCGTCCCTCTCTCTCCCTTTATCTCTCTAAGCCCCCCCCCCCTCTCTCTCTCTACCTCTCCCTGTGCATATGTTTGTCTCTCTGACTTCCTCCCCCCCTCTCTCTCTTTCTTTCTCTCTCTCTCACTTTCCGTGTGTTTTAGACATCTTGCAGGAGGGAATTATGGGGATGCAAGGGAAAAATTCAAAAGTGCTGAAAATCAAAACAAAACTACGATTTTAAAACTTGGGGCGGGGGAGAAGAAAAGGAAAGAAAGCAAGGAAACAAAACCAAACAAAACAAATATCCTCCTAGATTTGGAGAAAAAAAGTGTTTCCGCTGAGGTTCGAATCCAGGACCGTCGGAGTGTTAGGCGGATGTGATAACCACTACACTACGGAAACCGCTAAAAAAAACATGGTTCGACTGGGGGTCAAACCCAGGACTTCTCGCGTGTGAGGCGAGTGTGATAACCACTGCACTACCGATACGTTGAGATCGTCGACAGTTCGAGTTCAGTTACAGGTTTAACGAGATAAAAAGGGGGGAAACTTGGGATTTCTTCATGACACCGTACACGTTTTGGTTCTCATAACAGAATTTGATTCAGATACTCCGCCTATGTATTATACGTGTGTTGTATTATGTGTGCGGGGGGCAGGGGGGGCGGGGGGGGGGGGGGGGGAGACAGGTGCGGAAGGTGGGGTGGAGGTTGTGAGGGGAATTTTATTTGTGAAACCGTGCATTGATTTATCAGACATGTGTGAGCGTTTTAGAAATGTTGATAATTTTATGCCGTGGATGTTATCTTCAGCAGCATCGTTATCATCATCATCAACATCATCATTAGACTCTTTTTTTTCATAATTCTTATTATCATTTTTGTTGTTCTTATTATTACTACCATTATTATCGTCATCTCTGTTTTTACAGTACATCACTATCATCATCATGATCATCGAAGTTCAATAATTCTTACTGTAACTTTTCATCGTTCTCATTATCAATATCATTATCTTAACTATTCTTAAAGCGCGTCACTTTCATAATCATCGTGATCAACACCACTCACTACGTTACCATTATCAACAGTTGTGTTTGCATTTCACTTATTCTTACTGTCACTTTTCATCGTTCTTGTTATTACTATCACTGTCATTATCATCTTCACTATTTTCAAATCGCGTCACTAGCATCGTCATCATCTTTATGATCATCACCATCACGTTACCAGTGTCAACAGTTGTGTTTGCTTCTGGGGCACAGGTCTTTTCCACCAAGCGTTTCCCATGCGCTGTCTGTCGATATATCAGCCAGCACAGCAACCAGTCACTGTAGCACCCGCTATCAATCATCAAATGAGGTGCTGAAGGGCGGTAAATGGAGTCCTAGGAGCTCAGAGAGAGAGAGAGGAGGGAGAGAGAGAGAGAGAGAGAGAGAGGAGGGGGAGAGAGAGAGAGACGTGCAAGCAGATACAGAGAGAGAGAGAGGAGGGGGAGAGAGACATGCATGCAGATACAGAGAGAGAGAGAGAGAGAGAGAGAGAGAGAGAGAGAGAATGCGAATGCGAATACTTTATTCATTACAGGTCACAGCCCCTCACGAAGGGGTGTACATACACATACAAGCACATCACAGCCATACCAGAATGTTATACATCTATATCAACTGTCACGTCTATCGAAACTGAGAGAGAGAGACAGAGACAGATAGACACAGAGAGGGGGGGGGGAGGAGAGAGAAATAAGGAAAGAGAAAAGGAGAGAAAGGGAGAGAGAGAGAGAGACAGACAGACAGACAGAGAGAGAGGGGGGGGAGGAGAGAGAAATAAGGAAAGAGAAAAGAAGAGAAAGGGAGAGAGAGACAGACAGACAGAGAGAGAGAGAGAGAGAGAGAGAGAGAGAGAGAGAGAGAGAGACGCAGACAGCTACACAGACACAGAAAGAGATACGGAAAGAAAAGGAGACAGAACAAAATGACACATACAGGCAAGCAGACCAGACAGACTGTGACAGACATATATTTGGAGTCAAGCAGAAGGGGGGAGAACGGCTTATAGTCAGTGCTAGTAATAACCTTCAGTCTTTCATACTGCCTACTACATTCACCTTCTATAATAATATCATAGTCTATATCTAAACATAACAAATTATGAGTAATCCACTTCTA
Source organism: Babylonia areolata (assembly GCF_041734735.1). Taxonomy (NCBI): domain Eukaryota; kingdom Metazoa; phylum Mollusca; class Gastropoda; order Neogastropoda; family Buccinidae; genus Babylonia; species Babylonia areolata. The sequence continues at coordinate 10,932,056 of NC_134890.1, forward strand.
TAACAATATCATAGTCCATATCTAAACAGAAAATTATGAGTAATCCCCTTCCATAACTATATCATAGTCCATATCTAAACGTAACAAAATTAGGAGTAATCCCCTTCGATGCCTACATCATAGTCCATATCTAAACATAACAAAATTAGGAGTAATCCCCTTCGATACCTATATCATAGTCCATATCTGAACATAACAAAATTTGGAGTAATCCCCTTCGATGCCTACATCATAGTCCATATCTAAACATAACAAAATTAGGAGTAATCCCCTTCGATACCTACATCATAGTCCATATCTAAACATAACAAAATTAGGAGTAATCCCCTTCGATACCTACATCATAGTCCATATCTAAACATAACAAAATTAGGAGTAATCCCCTTCGATACCTACATCATAGTCCATATCTAAACATAACAAAATTAGGAGTAATCCCCTTCGATACCTACATCATAGTCCATATCTAAACATACCAAAATTAGGAGTACCACCAACAGTGAGAGACGGGCAGAGATAGGCAAGGTTCATGGAGAAAAAAACAAAGAAAGGAAATATTCTTAGCAGTGCTTACATTGTGGTCTTCCAGCCTGACCTGCTTCCTTTGTTTTACCCTTTCCAGTCTGCATGTATGATGGTCAGTTGTGTCCGAATAGGACCACCAGAACAGAAGAAGAGGCATCTGCTGTTCCGACTATCTGGGCTAGAATCTGATTACTGAAAAGAGCACCTGCCACACCCCCACTCTCTCGGCCAAGAGGGTTTTAGGACATTCGGTGTTGGTATGATTCCCAAAGGCCGACTAGACCCTCCCACGACTGCAGCACTAAGAGCCAGTTCAACCTCGCTTCTTAACTTCATAACTTCTATATTAAAATAATTATTTATTTATTTATGTAAGCTTATCTATTATTTATGCCCCCCCTTTTTTTTCTTTTTTTTTTTCTCAAGGCCTGACTAAGCGCGTTGGGTTACGCTGCTGGTCAGGCATCTGCTTGGCAGATGTGGTGTAGCGTATATGGTTTTGTCCGAACGCAATGACACCTCCTTGAGCTACTGAAACTGAAACTCTTAACTTCAGAGTCACAGTCCTTCACAAAAGACTTAAGCTGGAAATGGCTTCCCGTTGCAGTAGAGGAACCATTGATCATACAGCCCGCACTTTGCCGTTGGCCTGACTGGAGCTTAGTGTCAATCTGTGATACCCAGTCTTGTCCATATCTAAACGTAACAAAATTAGATTTTTTTTTCTCAAGCAGTGCATCCTTTGTAATCTTCAAATCTGACCTGCTTCCGCTTATCCTTCATAGTCCATAGTCAATTCCCGTTTATCGTTTCCAGTCTGTAATCATCTCCCGTTTATCCTTTCCAGTCTGTAATCATCTCCCGTTTATCCTTTCCCAGACTGTAATCATCTCCTGTTTATCCTTTCCAGTCTATAATCATCTCCCGTTTATCTCTTCCAGACTATAATCATCTCCCGATAATCCTTTCCAGTCTACAATCATCTCCCGTTTATCCTTTCCAGACTATAATCATCTCCCGTT
>NC_134890.1:10938602-10966102 GCF_041734735.1 Babylonia areolata
ACAATTCAGATCAACCAAAAATTGAGAGAGAGAGAGAGTGCTAGAGAGAGAATGGGGAAGGAATAAAGAAAGGGTGGGAGGAAGAAAGAGAGAGTGGGGGTACATACAGACGTGCAAAAAGGAGAGAGAAAGAGAGAGAAAGTGCTAGAGAGAGAATGGGGGAGGAATAAAGAAAGGGTGGGAGGAAGAAAGAGAGAGTGGGGGGTACATACAGACGTGCAAAAAGGAGGGGCAAGGAAAGAGAGAGAAAGAGAGAGAACGTGCTAGAGAGAGAATGGGGAAGGAATAAAGAAAGGGTGGGAGGAAGAAAGAGAGAGTGGGGGGTACATACAGACGTGCAAAAAGGAGGGGCAAGGAAAGAGAGAGAAAGTGTTAGAGAGAGAATGGGGGAGGAATAAAGAAAGGGTGGGAGGAAGAAAGAGAGAGTGGGGGGTACATACAGACGTGCAAAAAGGAGGGGCAAGGAAAGAGAAAGAGAAAGAGAGAGAACGTGCTAGAGAGAGAATGGGGGAGGAATAAAGAAAGGGTGGGAGGAAGAAAGAGAGAGTGGGGGTACATACAGACGTGCAAAAAGGAGAGAGAAAGAGAGAGAAAGTGCTAGAGAGAGAATGGGGGAGGAATAAAGAAAGAAAGGGAGTAAGAAAGAGAGAGTGGGGAGCGAGGGGGGCGGGGGAGAGGGGGGTACATACAGACGTGCAAAAAGGATGGGCAAGGAAAGAATTAGCTACACACACTTTCCCACTCACTCTGTGCTGTCACTTTGTCTGGCGCACTTTGGTTTTTTTCTTTCTTTTTTCTTTCTTTCTGGTAAACCCTTCAATTATTGTCACAGCTGCTTATCTTAGATGTCCAAGGAGGGATGTGAGGGCGAGTTAATGCAAAAGCTCCGTTCGCCCGTCTTTCACCCTGCTATTTTATACACCACGCATGCCCATCGCATCATGGAGTACAAAATAAAAAAAAGAAAAAAAGGAAAAGAAGATTGATGAAGACGACACCGATGACTAAGAAACGAAAAAGATGATGATGATGATGATGATGATGATAATGATGACGACAACGACAGCAACACCAACAATAATCTCCATTTGCTTGTCTTTCCTCCCCCTCCCCCAACGCCCCCCCCCCCTCCCCCCCCCCCCCTTGCTATTTTATACACCACGCATGCATGAAGTAAAAAAAAAAAAAAAAAAGAAAAAAAAAAAAAAAAAAAAAAAGGTGATGAAGACGACACCGATGACAAAAACGAAAAACGATGATGATGATGATGACGACGATGATGATGATGACGACGACGACTACGACAGCAACACCAACTATAATCGCAGGTGGTTGAAAGAAACAAAATACGCGTGCTATGAAATGCTGTCCGTTTGCTGTTGTTGTTATTATTAATTTGTTGTTGTCTTGCAGTTTATGGTATTTGTTGTCTTGTTGATTTTGTTGCTGTTGCTGCTGTTGTTGATTTGCGGTTGTTATTTGTCGTTGTCTTGCACTTGTTGTTTTTTTGTTGTTGTTGTGCAGTTGCTGTTATTTGATCTTGTCGTGCAGTTGTTATTTTCTGTTGTCGTGTAGTTGTTTTTGTTTCTATTTGTTCTTGTACAGTCTTCATTTGATGATGTCACGCAGATGTTATTTATTACTGTCTTGCAGTCGCTGTCATTTCTTGTTGTGCAGTCGTAGTTATCTGTTGCTGTCTTGAACTTGTTGTCATTTGCTGTCGTGTAGTTGTTTTTATTTGTTCTTGTACAGTTGTTGTTATTTGATGTTGAACGCGCAGTTGTTGTTTTTCTTACTGTCCCGCAGTTTCTGTCATTTGAGGTTGTGCAGTCGAAGTTATTTGATGCCGCCCTGAAATTATCTATGACTGTCGTAAAATTGTTGTCATTTGCTGTCGTGTATTTGGGTGTTTTTGTTGTTGTTTTTTTGTTGTTTTTTTTGGTTTGTTTTTTGTTGTTGTCCTTGTACAGTTTTTGTTATCTGATGTTGTCGTGCAGTCGTTGTCATTTGTTGTTGTGCAGTCGTAGTTATTTATTTAAGGAGGAAGGTGGCAGAATGGTTAAGACGCTCAGCTGCCAATACAGAGAGTCCGTGAGGGTGTGGGTTCGAATCCCGCTCTCGCCCTTTCTCCTAAGTTTGACTGGAAAATCAAACTGAGCGTCTAGTCTTTCGGATGAGACGATAAACCGAGGTCCCGTGTGCAGCACGCACTTGGCGCACTGAAAAAGAACCCATGGCAACGAGAGTGTTGTCCTCTGGCGAAATTACGTAAAATGAAATCCACTTTCATAGGTACACAAATATGTAAGCATGCACTCGAGGCCTGACTAAGCGCGTTGGGTTATGCTGCTGGTCAGGCATCTGCTCAACAGATGTGGTGTAGCGTGTATGGATTTGTCCGAACGCAGTGACGCCTCCTTGAGAAAGTGAAACTGAAACTGAAGTTATTTATTGCTGTTATGTAAATCCATCTTTGTGGTGTCATTTCCACGCACGTTTTGTTATCTAACAATGCGAAACAATACAGTTATTACTTTCGCAACAAAGTTACTGGCATCGTGCATTGTCATATTTCCTATTTTCGAACATGTACCTCGAACATTATTATATATCGCTATGGTTTGAAACAAGTAATATTCCCTAATACTTCACACACAAAAGCAAACGCTACAGATGTCAGTGAACATATTTATACAATCGAGGACTGCGCAAAATTAGACCCAAATATGAATAGACTTCAGTATCAGAGCAGTACAAATTATAACAGTACGGCATCGCTCACTGACAAAAACCTTTGAATTGAATCAAATTTTGACAATGAAATAAAATCAAATGAGATGAACTGAAACATTAACAACACATTTTACATACAGAAACACAAGTTAATTGATTCGGGTGTGCCGTCGGTAATTTACTTAGTTCTTGAAATCACAAGCTAATATAAGTGCGGAAAAAAAAGGAGAAAAGGGGGAGAAATCAGGATTCACTTTGGCGAATTACGCGATCACAGCTTCTATGAAAAGAGATCTTCATCTTGGGACAAAGCGGTGTAGGAGAGACCTCATAATTATTTCAGTGATTAATTTCTGGTGATTCCCCTAAACATGACGTGAATGCCAGAGCTGAAATTTGAGCCACCAACTCATATTCAAACACCTGACCTTTCTGTTAGTTTTGCATTCAAGTTAACCAAGAAACATCTGGTCTCCAACTTCATCTACCCTGAAAATGGTTTATTAAAAGACACTGAATAATAAGAAAGAAAACCTTTAAATTCTGTTTTTAAAAAAAAGTCGCCGCATACTTTCTCCTCCTCCAACCGCCACAACCCTCTCCCTCCTCCGCTCTCTCCCCCCCCCCACCCCCAACCCCCACAAACCCGTCTCTCTCTGTCTCTGTCTCTCCATTGTCTCTGTTTTACACACCACTGTGTAGATCGCGGCAAAAAGATGGATTCGTCTCATTCGGCCAGGCATCAAGGGAGCTAAGCGAGCAACTGTGTTGTGGGACGTCATCAGTCTTATCCGTCTCCGAGTCTGTACGAGAGAGATCTCGTGCGTGTGTGTTCTTTCTCCTTCACTCGTACAGTATTGGTTATGCTTGTTCTCTCTCTCTCTCTCTCTTCAGCCACTTCAAGGTTTGCTTTTCGTGTGTGTGTGTGTGTGTGTGTGTGTGTGTGTGTGTGTGTGTGTGTGTGTGTATACAACACGTGCATCCATACGTATACAGGTAGGTGGCCTTACTTAACAGTTCTGAGTTTTCTCTCTCACTATCTCTCTCTCCCTCTCTTCAGCCAACTCAAGGTTTGATTTTCGTGTGTGTGTGTGTGTGTGTGTGTGTGTGTGTGTGTGTGTGTGTGTGTGTGTGTGTGTGTACAACACGTGCATCCATACGTATACAGGTTGATGGCCTTCCATTAAAACAGTTCTGAGTTCTCTCTCTCTCTCTCTCTCCCTCCCTCTCTTCAGTCAACTTAAGGTTTGGTTTTCGTATTTTCGTATGTGTGTGTGTGTGTGTGTGTGTGTGTGTGTGTGTGTGTGTGTGTGTGTGTGTGTGTGTGTACAACACGTGCATCCGTACGTATACAAGTCGGTGGTCTTACATTAAAACAACTCTGAGTTCTCTCTCTCTCTCTCTCTCTCTCTCTCTCTCTCTCTCCCCCATCCCTCCCCACCCCACCTTCATGCCGATCCCCTTTCTTCTCCTCTTCTTTTTGTCAAAGTTTCACAATTTAAGAAGAAAAAAAAATTCTGTTCAACAGAACCTGATGAGTCTCTTCCTCACAGGCATGTCACTTTCGACCTTTCTGCGTATTAGACTTCTGCAAAAAAGTTAGGAAAAGTCACCAAGCATAGCTTTAACAGTTCTGTCATTGTAACAGGAGAGAGAGTAAAAAAAAAAAAAAAAAAACAACAAAATACACACACACACACACACACAGACACACACACACAGATACACACACATACACACACACCACATATATATATATATATTTACGTACTTTTTAAAGACATCATTGTGATTGCAGGGGTCAACAACCGACGACAAAACCCGAATACAGCTTCTACAATCCTTCATGACGGGCGCAATAACCGAGTGGTTAAAGCGTTGAACTTTCAATCTGAGGGTCCCGGGTTCAAATCTCGGTAACGGCGCCTGGTGGGTAAAGGGTGGAGATTTTTCCGATCTCCCAGGTCAACATTTGTATGTGCATACCTACTTGTGCCTGAACCCCCTTCGCGTGTATACGCAAGCAGAAGATCAAATACGCACGTTTAAGATCCTGTAATCCATGTCAGCGTTTTGTGAGTTATGGAAACGAAAACATATCCAGTATGCACATCCCCGAAAACAAAATATGGCTACCTACATGGCGGGTTAAAAACGGTTATACACGTAAAATCCCACTCATGAACATACGAGTGAACGAGGGAGTTGCAGCCCACGAACGAAGAAGAAATCCTTCACAACGACAAGAACATGGGCAACAAACAAATCTACCCATCTTATATACCCGAGTCTTGTGATAAGTAAAATTCAAGCATGCTGACTTCCATAAACTCGACGAAACAAGCTATAGACTATATGAAGGCCTGTAAAACATGGGGAAAGTAAAACTATAATGTATCAACAGGGAGGGTCAGACAGAGAATAAGAGATGAAACAATAATCCAAATGAGAAAAAAAAAGGTGATAGAAAAGCGGTACCTTCTGGCGTAAAAAACAGGGACAGCTTACTGTTTATAACTGCACTAAAGACACCCCAGACACCCTTACGAGTATCTCTCTGTCTCTGTCTCTCTCTCTCTCTATATATATATATATATATATGTGTGTTGTGTGTGTGTGTGTGTGTGTGTGTGTGTGTGTGTGTGTGTGTGTGTGTGTGATTTTTTTTTCTGATTTGTCCTGATCCCTGTCTACTGGGGATTAAAAATGTCACTATATATGATACCACTTTCAAATACGACTTGCAACCTTTTATCTTCCCTTCCCCATGCATATTCTTCAGTATTCGGCTGATTGACTGTTTGTTTGAAAAGATGTGTTAATTGAATCTCATTATAAAATTTACTGTGACAACCACACAGAGGTCGATGAGGCATCGGTGAAAGGACTGATGAGATAACTTTTTGTGTGTGTTCGTTTTCTGTACTGAAATTAGAATTAAAAGACAGAAAGGGAATGGACTACTTAAAACAATTAATTGGTTACCTACAGATATACACACATGGACACCTACCTCCCTCCCCTCCTCTCCCCCATGCACCTGCCCCCACACAAACACCCCCACAAACGTCCAAACACGCACGCACACACACACACACACACACACACACACACACACGTACACACACACACACACACACACTTTTCATAATGCCGCACCTGTGTTTATATACATCCTGACTACCCTCCGTTTTGTTGTTGTTTTCCAAACCAAATCAGCATGCAATTTCATGTACAAAACATTTACATTTTTTTCTGTCTTTCTTTCTTTTATATATATATATATATATATATATATATATATATATATATATATATATATATATATATATTGTCTTGTTTTGTTTTGTTTTTGTTGTTGTTGTGTGTTGATCGCTGCGTTTAGATTGTTAAAAAAAATCAATGTTTGGGAATTTGGGAAATATACGGAGGATAGCAGAAATGATTGTACAGCTATGTTAAATGGAAGAAGAACCAAGAATAACCAGTAGGAACACCATTAACCAATACCGCAGTGTATCATTTTGATGCAATGTGCTTTTCATTCCAAATTCCATTTGCAGATGTTCTAAGCTCTCATGAACATTTTCTGTGAGGTCCTCAGTAATATCAAGAATATTTCTGTTACTATACGTAAGATGGTCACCACGAAATACGATACTGATTTATTTGTCTTTTGTCACAGGCAGTACAGTATTTGCCAACGAATTGAAAACAAGAATTTACCCCCCACCCCCACCTCCATCTCTGTCTCTCGCGAAAATACACGTGCGTGCGAATGTGCTTGATTAAATAATAAACACACATAACACTACAACCACGGATACCACTGTCATCCATACACGTAAAATCCCACTCATGAACATACGAGTGAACGAGGGAGTTGCAGCCCACGAACGAAGAAGAAATCCTTCACAACGACAAGAACATGGGCAACAAACAAATCTACCCATCTTCTATACCCGAGTCTTGTGATAAGTAAAATTCAAGCATGCTGACTTCCATAAACTCGACGAAACAAGCTATAGACTATATGAAGGCCTGTAAAACATAGGGAAAGTAAAACTATAATGTATCATTATACACAACATACACACCGAGAAACACACTGACAGATGGGAGTATGAAGACAAAGGCTGAAAATTGCACGTCCTGTTATATAAACCAGCGAAGAATAATGCAATGCAATCCAAGGCAGTGAAATGCAGTGCAATGTGTTGCGATGTGCTGCGATGTATCGGACTTTGTTGTTATGTTGTGTTGTGTTGCCTAGCGTTGCGTTGTATTGCAACAAATCGCATCGCATCGCATGATATTGTATCGTATTTTGTATTGTATTGTGTTGTGTTGTATCATATTGCACGTATTACGCATCGCGCTCTTGTCAGAACACGTTTATCCATGTAACATCCATGCCATTCTTTCTTGGAAAGCGCGCCACCACATCCCAGTGCAAGCAACCCTAGCTGTACATAATTTTTTTCTTCCTTGTCTATATCTGCTTGCATGTATTTACTTGCCTAGCTATACTATTCTACACAATGTAACAAGACGATTCTTGTTGCTGTCTTTCGTTCACGTGCAAGCTGCGTGCGTATGGCATTTCGGTTTGTATTTTCATGCAAAAGACTAGCACCCAGACCACCAAACACGTGTACGTAACAGAGCGCACAAGCACACCTTCCCTTGCACATACGCACAAAAGGGGGAAAGAGATTAAGTCAGGAAAAATGACAGGGGGTAGGGAAAGAGATATACAGACGAAACAAAATTTGAGACAGAGAGAAAAGTAATATATATATATATATATATATATATATATATATATATATATATATATATATATATATCACTTATATTTCTGGTGTGAAAGAATGAAGCACACACACACACACACACACACACACACACACACACACACACACACACACACACACACACACACAGAATGACACAGGAAACGAATGATGAGCACCCAAAGATAAATCCGTAGGCAGCCTGTTGCACAAATAACTGCGTTTTTGTAAAGCGTTAGAACCTGGTCTCTGATCGAGGATAGGCACCAAAACAAAAAAGTATCTATATATCACAATGCCATCATCATCATCATAAACACAGCGTCCATATCATCTTATCATCATCAGCATCATCAACAACAAGGCGTACTGATATTTCCCAGCCACTCTCAAACTCGGACTCTGCACCCTAATTGTGTTCTCAGTCATATTCATATACAGCACACGCAACATTTCTTTCTAATTTTAGTTTCGTTTTGGTTTTTGACTCACTTTTGTTGTTGTTTTTGCTGTTTTGTTTTTTAACTTGTAAAGAACTCTATATTTACGTTATGCTCAAACTGAGCAAGCGATTGAGCCCTCTTAAATGTGAAATCAAAGATTTCACGAAATCCCCTGATTAATTCGGCATTTATCTGATTTCAAATGAAAATTCCGATACTCTCCATAACTAGTCGCCAGGTCCCGAAAAGCAAGACTCCGCATTAAATTTATAACTTGAGAATATTTCCTCCAATAACTTAGCAATAAAAGGAAGAGGCGTGTGCACTGGTATGTATAACATGTCTACTGTATTTATTTCAAACACACAGTTTGAAAATTAAAACTTCCAGATAAAGTTTAAAAAATAAACAAACAAAAAAAACAACAAACAAACAAACAAAAGCAACAACTGTTACTGTACGACAGACGTATCAACAAATATACTCAATGCGATAACAATATTCCTTGTGACCCCGGTACACATGGTAATAAAGACATATTCTATTCTATTCTATTCTATAACCTGACTTCACCCAAAACCTGACAAGATGAAACAGACACTATAAAATCTCGGCTGACTAAATATACGAATTTCATCGCGCACCTCTTCCGGCGGTAGAATGTCACCTAGTTAAAGTAACATTGAAATTAACATACTGAAATAATCATAAATTATACGATAGTACTGCAAACTGAGATAGATTTTGTAGCAGTTATGCACACTGAAATTAGACGCTCAGGCAGGTCATTATTGTTACACACACATATATAACACACACACACACACACACATATATATATATATATATATATATATATATATACATATGTGTGTGTGTGTGTGTGTGTGTGTGGACCCCACGTGGTTAGCGTTTCGTCTCTTGTACATAACCATAACAGGTAAAACATTCTTTCCACATTAAAAAATTAAAGACTCTGCTCACGCGTAACTCCGTTCATTACTGTATTTCATCAATGTCTGATATTTTTGGAAGAAATAAATAGACAATTTAAAATTGGATTTGCAAATACACCCACACCCATAAAGACACAGACACACACACAGACACATAAAGACATACACAATACTCACACACACACACACACTATATCTATCTATCCATATAAACGCACGTATATAATTATATATATATATATATATATATATATATGTGTGTGTGTGTGTGTGTGTGTGTGTGTGTGTGTGTGTGTGTGTGTGTGTGTGTGTGTGTGTGTGTGTGTGTGTGTGTGCGTGTGTACATATAGATAGATAGATAGATAGACAGATAGATAGATAGACAGACAGATAGATAGATAGATATGAATTTGTCTGTTCATTGACATATCATTGATGTCACTACATCTAAACATACGGCATACCATTCTGAAGATTCTATAGATTTATCTACAGACAAATGGATAGATACACTGCCTATCTAATATCAGTCTATCTGATTATCTACCTAAATACAACACTGTCTATCTTTCCATTTAACATCTATCTTTGCTGTCTACAGCATTGCCAACCGGAGCGAACGAACGAACTAAATGGAAGCAGACTGGGCTCACTGATAAACACACCACACCTGTGACACTGAGCACACACACACACACACACACACACAGAGACGCACACACACACACACGCACTTACATACACACACAGAAAGACAAACACACAGACGGACAGAGATTCAATCACAATCATATACAGACAAACACGGGCAAAAAAAAAAAAAAAAAGGTGAGAGAGAGAAAAATCAACTGAACAATAACAACAACCAGCTTTCAACGCAACAATTGACAATAGCAATAATGACATCCGCCGTAACTGGGAGGACTCCCGAGAACTCAATGACATGCCATACTATACACACCTGTCGCAAGATGATGACCCGAGAAGAATGACCGGACCAACCAAACCACTGCAGGAGGGCACAGACCGGTGCCGGGGAATCTGTCCAACTGACACCAACTCCCTCCCAACCACCGCACTGAGCTGCTTCTTGTCCACACTACCACACTCACACACCTGGCATCCTCCCGCGCCAATCAAGTCCGTCACTGACCCTAACAACTGTAGTGTCACCAAGTCCTTTTTTCCTCACCCAACATGCTAGCAATCTCTTCCCCGAGAAGATAAATGAATATTCACTCGCAAAACGTTATACTCGAGAGTATTTAGCAGCGATTTCTCCGCGGCAAATTTTCCACACACATATACACACAATAAAAGCAACATAAACCGATTCCCTGTTGTTGTTTTTTTTCAAAAGTCTGGCACCGAAAGGACAACTGCCTACCACGAGTTTGACACGGCCGAAAAACAACAACAAAAAAACTCCCAGGATATATTCTAGCGTGTGGTTGATTGTTTTGCCGAACCCGGGATAGGAGCTTAAAAAAAAACACACACCAAAAAACAAGAACGAAAAACAAAGCAAAATAAAACGAAACACAATTATTGTTTGTGAAAACGTGAAGGAGACAGCGTCCACATCAGTGACTGACGGAGAAGTCGAGCCTGACTTGAGGTGGCCAAGGACAACATTGGTCGCGTTTCATCCCTTCACGCGCTACTACTACTGCTATGTCTCTGCCCTCAGACTCCCCAACCACGACCTCCTCCTCCTCAGCAGCCCATGTGGCAGTGAACTCCCCTCCCCGCCTCTCTCCCGAGCCAATCAGACGGGTTGGAAGGCTGGCAGGGTGGCGTGGCTTACAGCTGGATTGACGGCAGGAGCAGCCCTAGTCGCGTGTGGGATGAAGTTGTCGCCGTCGGCGCAGATGAAAGAGTGGGCGGGGCTAGCCTGGCTTTGAGTGACAGCCGCACGCGCTTGCAGTCGCGTGGCTGCTGGAAGTTTGGGAGTCGTTTTTCTCTCCCCCACCCCCTGCCTCCCCACCCCCAACCCCCTCTTTTTTTTTTTGCAACTCCCTTTAAACCACACCACCTTTTAGGAACAGGATGCTTTAAAATCATTGGCACTGCTTACTCATAACACGAGCTCAGCTAAACTTCTTTCGTGTTTATTTCAGTTCTACCAGTCAGCACACTCGGAACGTGAGGGCGGCGCGCACACTTAGTTTACTGGCGGTCATGATGGTTGCCAACAACACGGGAAATGAGATCTCAGTCCGTGTGGGAAACGGTCACGATTAAAAACCACTGAGCCGTTGGAACTCATGGCGATCCAGTCTGCTGCATACATGTATCAATTATTGATAATTATTGTCCGTTATTTCTTTCAGTCTCCGTCGGCCGGCCGTTCTTCTCTCTGTCTCCCTGTCTCTGTCTCTCCCCCTTGCCTCAGTTTATTACCTGTCTGCTTTGGATGAGTTGTGCGGTTTTGCGGCTTATATTTTGTAGTGGTGTTCATTATTCACGGCGATGTTTTTGACTGAGGTGTTACGCAGGTATTTCCAGTAGGAACTGAGAATTTTTGTTTTCCACACTGAGTTGGTAACCGTGAAAAGAAAGTTAAACTGTTCAACCGTTAGTCCGGGAAGACGAGAAATAGAAAAATCGAGATTCTCTCTCTCTCTGCTCGCTGGCTCGCTCTGTCTCTATCTATCTATCTATACAAGTAAGCCGCGTTTTTTCTCCAAAATAAATTTCAGTGCTGATTTTCTTATTCAAAAGAAGTTGATTTTTTTTTTTTTTTTTTTTTTTTTTTTGTCAGCTCGCACATCGGTATGCATGAAATTTATTTGGTACAAAAAAAAAAAAGACAACACAAAAAATATTTACGCACAGGCACAGACATAATACAATACACAGAGTCAGACAAAGACAGACAGAAAGCGTTCTGTCTTTGTGTTTCTGTCCTGTCTGGCTGGCAGTCTTCCTCCAAATAGTCTTTCTCCTTTTTTTTCTTTTCTTCTTCTCCCCCTCCTCCACGTCGTCGTTGTCCGCCTACCAATTCACCTCCTCCAAATTCATTTCTTGCAAGTTCTTCTGCTGTTACTGCTTCTACTTAAAACACAGTATCTCTCCCCACTTTCCCACTTTGCTGGAATGGTTATCCCCGTCCACCATCTCTCTTCTTCTCTGTCTGTGTCTGTCTGTCTGTATCTCTCTCTCTCTTGCTAGTAATGGAAGAAGTTGCACTATTTATAGTAACAAATGCAGTTACACACACAATATTTTGTTGTTGCCCCCTGTTCATATGGGGCTATAGCCTTAACTGGATAAACCATCTCTCTCTCTCTCTCTCTCTCTCTCTCTCTCTCGAGAGAGAGAGAGAGAGATCACACACACACACACACACACACAGTATACCTATTTGGATATGAATGCTTCGGACACGCTGGGCAAGACGAGAGTGCTGAATTCACGCCAGTAACTCCGCTATTCATGTACACGTTCATGAGAACCTCTAAAAACGGCGTGTGTCTCTCTCCACCCCCTCCTTCCTTACACAGCACCCACCCCCACCCCCACTCCCTGTTATCGCCGCCTCCTCCATTCCAGGTAGCAAAATGGTTAAGGCGCTCGTCCGCTGCTAAAAACAAAAGAGTCCGCGAGGGTCTGGGTTCGAATCCTGCTCTCGCCCTTTCTCCCACGTTTCACTGGAAAATCAAACTGAACGTCTAGTCATTCATTTCCGAGGTCCCGTGTGTAGCACGCACTTGGCGCACTGAAAAAGAACCCATGGCTACGAGATTGTTGTCCCCTGGAAACATTCTGTGGAAGAAATTCCCTCTGACATGTACACAAATATATTATGATTATGCATGCACTCAAGGCCTGACAAAGCGCGTTGTAACGCCTTCCTGAGAAACCGAAACTGAAACTCCCCCATTCCTTTTTTCTTCATTGGCACTTCACACACGGAAGTAAACATATGGTTCAGCTAAGAATATTCGGAATGTTGGCAATAAATGAAAATAGTTTTAAGTATGTACACGAATAAATAAACAAATAGATACTTCCTTTTTATTACGTTTTTACAGGATCCTATGCTACATGATGATCAAACATTTGAATCCTGAATCGATCAATTTTTCGAGGTGTTTGGTTTGTTCACATACTTATAGCCTATATAGAAAATGTTCCGGATTATCTAATCGCATGGATATGTGAGTGGGGCGGTGCACATATCTTCTTCTTCGCTCGTGGCACGGATTTTATATACGTCCGTGGTTCGTGGGCTGCTGCTCCCACGTTCACTCGATTGTACACGAGTGGGCTTTTACGCGCATGACCGTTTTTACCCCGCCATGTAGGTAGCCATACTCCGTTTTCGGGGGTGTGCATGCTGAGTATGTTCTTGTTTTCATAACCCACCGAACGCTGACATGGATTACTGGATCTTTTGCGTGCGTATTTGATCTTCTGCTTGCGTATACACACAAAGGGGGTTCAGGTACAAGCACGTCAGCACAATAGTAATTATGTTGACCTGGAAGATCGGAAAAATCTCCACGCTTTACCTACCTGGCGCCGTTACCGAGATTCGAACTCGGGACCCTCAGATTGAAAGTCTAACGCTTTAACCACTCGGCTATTGCGCCCGTCAGTGCACAAATAAAAATCTTTTCTTTTGATCACATAAAGTCAGGTCTCTCTACGAACTCCTCTGCAAATGTCAAATCTGAATAGGATCGTCTCACTTGCAGAGATCATCATCATCACACTGCCACATGTTTGGGCATGCGAGATGACATTGAAAATTATTTTACTAAATCCAAGCCTTTATATATACGTCTACCTGAAACGAGAACAGCATATTCCTTTTGCTGTCATCACCAGCAAGACATTACTATATACCTCCTATACACCCCTCCCTCCACACTTAAACATACCTCCGCCTTTCCCACGCTGTCATCACCAGCAAGACATTACTATATACCTCCTATACACCCCTCCCTCCACACTTAAACATACCTCCGCCTTTCCCACCCTAACCTGACCCACTTCACCCCCAAAAGCAGATTATTCCTGCTCGTGTATTGCATCAAAGTTATGGAGTATCGCTTTCAGTTCTTGCCTGTTGATCTCTTGTCATCAATCACTTCTCAGACGTACTAGGCTAAAGATCCAGCCAATGTTCCTTTCTCCCCACCCCATCCCTTTCTCTTAGTGGTTTTTTTTCTTTTCTTTTTTGTTCTCTCCCTTCCTCTTCTCTCCACCTGATTCTCTCTCTCCACACAGATTATTGCCATTTTAGCCACCAAATCTTTGAATGCCACCGTTTTCTTCTTCTCCTTCTTCTTCTGCGTTCGTGGGCTTCAACTCCCACGTTCACTCGTATGCACACGAGTGGGCTTTTACGTGTATGACCGTTTTTACCCGGCCATGTAGGCAGCCATACTCCGTTTTCGGGGGTGTGCATGCTGGGTATGTTCTTGTTTCCATAACCCACCGAACGCTGACATGGATTACGGGATCTTTAACGTGCGTATTTGATCTTCTGCTTGCATATACACACGAAGGGGGTTCAGCACTAGCAGGTCTGCACATATGTTGACCTGGGAGATCGTAAAAATCTCCACCCTTCACCCACCAGGCGCCGTCACCGTGATTCGAACCCGGGACCCTCAGACTGACAGTCCAACGCTTTAACCACTCGGCTATTGCGCCCGTCTGCCACCGTTTTCATTTGTTGTTATTTTCGATTTATCGCCAATGGCTAACCGTGCGTGCATACGAACACTGCTAAGGACAAACTAGGATCTAAATCTTGGTAACTACAGTATTCATACTCTGTATGGTTAGGTGGTCTGTCACTTTTTAAGTCATTAAAAGTATGCAATAATGTTTATGTCCGTATCATTTTTTAAAACTGAAAATATGACTTCATTAAAAAAAAAAAAAAAAAAAAAAAAGAAGAAGTAAATAATTTGTATTTGTATTTCTTTTTATCACATCAGATTTCTCTGTGTGAAATTCGGGCTGCTCTCCCCAGGGAGAGCGCGTCGCTACACTACAGCGCCACCCATTTTTTTGTATTTTTTCCTGCGTGTAGTTTTATTTGTTTTTCCTATCGAAGTGGATTTTTCTACAGAATTTTGCCAGGAACAACCCTTTTGTTGCCGTGGGTTCTTTTACGTGCGCTAAATGCATGCTGCACACGGGACCTCGGTTTATCGTCTCATCCGAATGACTAGCGTCCAGACCACCACTCAAGGTCTAGTGGAGGGGGAGAAAATATCGGCGGCTGAACCGTGATTCGAACCAGCGCACTCAGATTCTCTCGCTTCCAAGGCGGACGCGTTACCTCTTGGCCATCACTCCACCTGCGATTCCACTGATTGCGGTCCACAGACATGCAGCCATGAATTTTGTGGACAGTAGTTGTCACAGTGTGTGATTCACGGCGATGCAGACATCTGTGTCTGTTTCGCTTTGGCCACAGCCACAAACAACGATATCAGAGTCTTCGGGACAGTCGCGTGGTGAAAATTAATGAGTTCGAACAGACTCATTTGTTTCGGAAAGCCAGTGCACACACACACAGACACACACACACACACACACACAGTCAGACAGATAACAAAAATCTAGTCTTTTATGAAAACTACAAGGTCATAGTGGGATGTAGACACGAAACAAAACCATCACCATCGTCATCATGATCATCATCATCATCATCATCATTATCATCATCGTCGTCGTCGTGATCATCATCATCAGGACATTACTGTGATCATCACTATCATCATCATCATCACCACCACCACCATCATCATCATCATCACCACCACCACCACCACCACCACCACCAACACCACCACCACCATCATCATCATCATCATCACCACCACAAACCACCACCACCATCATCAACATCATCATCATCACCATCGTCATCATCATCATCACCGTTATTATCATCACCATCGGATCATCGTCATCATCGTGACTACTGTCATTATAACCATCACCACAACATCACTGCAGGACCAGACTGAATCCACACAAAGAGAGCTCACGATCTGGCGGCAAGAGACACAATAGACACAATGGCTGACAAACTTTTTTTCTCGATCTAAAAAAAAGGGAAAAAAATCAGGACCCCCCTACACACACACCACACACACACATACACACACACACACGCACACACACACACGGACGGACACTTGCAATCAGCTCATCCATAACTCTGTTCTCCTCTCTCTCTCTCTCTCAGCCATTCTCTCTCTCTCTCGCACTCTCAAAGCCATTCTCTCTCTCTGCCATTCTCTCTCTCTCTCTCTCTCTCACACGCACACACAGAGCTACCTCTCTCTCTCTCTTCTCTCTCTCTCTCCAACAGCCAACCGGTTCCGGTTTCAATTTGAGCTTTGTTAGGCGCGGCCGCCCTGCGTGAAATGACAGTGCGGCAAGCGACTTGCCTGTCGACACTGATTGCAATTGGAGGGAATCGGGTTCGGGTTTCTCGATTCGGATTTCCTTTGATTGGGAGCAGGCTTTATGTAGAAGAGGCTTGCGACTTGTTAAGGCTTTGGTGTCGGTCTACTCCGTGCCATGCGGGCAACGGTTGACAGGTGGTTAAAAAAAAGGACAGCGAGAAAAGAAAGAAGAAAAAAGCTCGAAGTCACAGAATGATAATTTTTATGAAAGACAAGATGGAATATGTGAAATAAAAACAAGATAAACTGAGATAGAGATTGAATAAGATGAAATCAAGTTAAAAGAAAAGAGATAAAATAAAACAATGAAACAAAACGTGTAAACATGTTTACAACTGACTACGGCTCAGGATCTGTCTTCTTACATGTTGCAATTAACAAAATTGAAAACAAACTAAACAAAGCAACAAAAACAAAGAAAAAACCACAAAAAACACCAAAAAAAAACACCCAAAAAACAAAACCACCAACAACACCCAAATCAGACAAGACATGAAATCAAATTAAAATCGAATAGCTCTAATTTTAATTTCATCCAGGTCGACAAAATTTTGCAAAACAAAACCAATGGCGGCCTGATGAGTCCATACGTACAGAATTTCATTTTATTTACAGTAGCTGGGCTGTCGTTTCATCTCTTAGAAAAAAAAAGATTGTTCAGCAAACCTTAACAGATTCTGACACTTTGTCATGACATGGTTTTATGTGGTAATCAGTATTTTCAACACGCAAAGGATCTCTCTCTCTCTCTCTCTCTCTCTCTCTCTCTCTACTTTTACTTGAATAAAGCATTTAAAATACGCAATGCATTATATAGTTAATTATCATTTGTTGTGTACTTTCAGTTTGTAGTTGATCATTTATTGACGTGCATTGTTAGTAGTATGACTTTATTGTTGTGGATTATTTGTTCACCTTAATGAGGGGCCATGGCCTTATTGAATGAATTATCCGCATCCATCTCTCTCTCTCTCTCTCTCTCTCTCTCTCTCTCTCTAAATAAAAGGAAACATTAATTACAACAAAATGACCAACATGACCAACACCATGACCAATGACCAATACGATTATCATGCGCAGCAGAAATTTTAGCTGCGAACTTAGTAGTATCATACACAGATAAATGTCATTGCTGATATACTTCGAATAAGTGCACAGAAGCGGAAACAAATCTTTATCAGTTCTGTTAACTATATATCTCAACTCACATCATCAGTTTACTGAACAGAAAGTCATCAAGGTCTACTGAAATAGAGACCTTTGTCGCATGCTTACAGTAAACAAGGTCTATTCAGACAGACACTTTTTTCACATGCTTACAAACTAAACAGGGTATTATAGAGATAGAAACTATTGTCACATGCTTACAGACAATCTGAACAAGGTCTGTTGAGACAGACACTTTACAATAATAATAATAATAATAATAATAATAATGGATACTTATATAGCACACTATCCAGAAATCTGCTCTAGGTGCTTTACAAACAAAGACACGTTTGTTTACGTAACACATTACATCAATGTTACACACACACACACACACACACTGCATAAATTTATACATTTTAACATGCATATTTATATTGCAGCTACCCTCCACACACACGCACACACAGGCTTGCACAAACACACACATTCACAAACAGGCGCGTGGGCTTATGTCACGTGCTTACAAACAATGTGAACAAAAGCACAATTCTCACTCACCGAGTTGTCGCTTGTCGCTCGCTGGCACATGAGGTGATCTCCAACAAACTGATCCGCTGCCAAACGTGCCGTTCTGTGTGTGTGTGTGTGTGGAGGGGGCGGAGGAGGGTGGTGTCCAGACAGTTTGTGGGATGGTGTCGACTGCACGGAAAACACTGTTGGCCTGTCATCTTGTTCTTCTTTATCACTGTCTCCAGCAACCCATCACTATCACCGGCCTTCACTCGAGGTCACCTGAATGTCCTCGGGACCACGTGAGCGGCACGTGCTGTTCAGCGCTTGGAGAATGACGATGTTTTATGGCTGTTTTCTGTTATAGGTTTTTCACAGCGGGCGATATACTGGGAAAAATGCAAAACTTGAATAATGCTTTCCCAAATCCTAATAATGACAGAAAACCTGAATTCTCTTGAGGGTCGAATCGGTTTTTGTTTTTTTTCTCGTCTGTATCATCACCGTCAACATCATCATGGTGACGGGCGCAATAACCGAGTGGTTTAAACGAGGGTCCCGGGTTCGAATCACGGTAACAACGCCTGGTGGGTAAAGGGTGGAGATTTTTCCGATCTCCCAGGTCAAGATATATGCAGACTTGCTAGTGCCTGAACCCCCTTCGTGTGTATACGCACGCAGAAGATCAAATACGCACGTTAAAGACCCTGTAACCCATGTCAGTGTTCGGTGGGTTATGGAGACACGAAAATACCCAGCATGTATGAACCACGACAGAGTCATCGGCAAGTCGATGTTGGTCGTGTAACGGAAAGAAGAAGAAGAAGATCTTTTTCTTCTTCCTTCTCTGCAAAGAGTCAGTGGAACAGAAGAGCACTGAGAACTGTTCGCCAGATTCCTCCAGGTGTGAAGGTTGTGTGTCAAAGCCTGGGTCACTGCGGATGGTTTTCCCGTCCGTAGACAGGTGGATAATCTGTCCAGAAGCTCTATGGTGACTTGTATTCTGTGTTGCTGCAGTTGTTCCAGTTTATGACTGTGACACTGTGAATGACTAAGAGAAGCCTGGGTGGATGGCGTATATAAACACCAGTCTGACCACCTCCTGCACAGGACCAACGCCTTGACCACATCACAGCCCCATGGATAAGACCACAGCCACGAACAACTCTACCACCTCCTACAAACCCGAAATCAGCCAGGACACAGCAAGGACCACCCTCGGCCGGCAAACCCGGATTTCTCCCACATGCCGACGGCCAGGATCGACACAGCGAGGACCTTCCTCGGACCGCCAGTCAGGACTCCACTTGTACAGGACATCAGGACCAACGCCTCGACCACACCACCCTTCACGGAGAAAGACCACTGCCATGAATAACTTGACCTTGAGGGCAGATCTTCAACAGGTCGTTTATCTCACCACTGCGCTTCCTACACTGTGATGTGTGTAACGCTTTAGTCACTTCCTCTCCTGTTTCCTGCTTACAGATGAATGGTTTTGGCGTCGCCAGAACACGGCATTTCTTGTTTTTGTAACTCTTGCTGTTATACTTAGATTTCCTAGCTTACCATACGATTTATTCTTGCCTGTTGTTTCTCGCAATCGGTTAGGGTCAACAAGAATGTTTGTCTCGGTGGATCTGAGAAGATGGGACATGATGTAGTCATGCGCAACTCGCTTTTATCCTTGAGATGGTTGGGGTCTTGAGTGTAGGGGTGTTTATGAGGCGTTTCCTTTTGGTTTCCTTTCCATTTTGGTTGTGCATGCCGTCTCCTGCGTGTGAAAAATCAACGCTTCATCTGCTGTTTGTTTATTCTCACTTCAGTTTTGAGGCTCACTCCAGTCCATTCTGGCTCTGCTCACCACCACACGTGAACATTCTGCAAAAGAACCAATGAGTCGCTGCTGAGGTTTGAGTCCATTTTACAAATTATGGTTAATGTAATGTTATGCTGGAGACAAATCTCATCAAGCTGACCTTATGAATTTGAATGAAAAACCGAACAGAACACATCAACAGTAACAAATACAACAAACCTTGTAACTGTTGACAGTTTGAAAAACGGTGAATTTTTATTCAAAATGTTTTATAATCAAATAATCTATCAACCAAGCAAAGACATAACGAGGTAAAGAACGTAGAATCATTTCTCCCCAATGATAGAATAAAGACAAAATTACCAATTACTCGCCAACGCGACTTATGTGTAGATAACTTGCACACAACTTGATAACAAGCATAGATTAATGAACGAAGAAACATCCTCAGTCAATCACGACTTGTAAGGCACTGTACACAGAAGGGTAGGAAAATAATCGGTAATCGGAAAGAGTGACAGGAAAAAAAAAAAAAAACCAAAACAAAAAAACAACAACACAACAACAAAAAAACAGTGACAGCAAAAACCTCACAAGATTTGGTAAGAAAAAAAGTCCCAAAACCTGGAAAGGTTAAAAAAAAAGTAAAGACTTTACGTGCTCACATTACATGCCTTAACCCAACTCGAAAGCAGTACGTTTTTGACTGGGGCATTCCATGCGGATGGCTGTTAATTTGGCCAAACTTGATCAGACATGCACTCAGATCTCCGGCTCTCTCCCTTCCCACTTCGATGATGAGGTGAGCAGAGTTTCAGTGAAGACAACTCAAGCTGCGTTTGTTCAGATACCTAAAGGATACTGTGACGTGTCCTCACCTTTGCATTTGAAAGGTTCATGCGACCACAATATTTTATCATTTTACACCAGTGGCTCACTGTGTTTTGTCAGAGTTAAAAAAAAAAATCAATCTGGTTGTGTGGGAAATGCTTCACTCCATTTTGATATTCCGAGTTTGATTCCACCACCACCCCTCCCCTGAGCAATAAAGGGTGGCATAAAATTGTGCCTAATTGATTATATGAACACTAAGCATTCCACACTGTGGGTGGAACATCAGACAGAACAGGGGAAATGTCAACTGGTCTGGTACTTTTAAAACTTGATCTTTCGCAATGACTTTTAAATCAATCTGTGACTTCCTTTCCTTTCCTGATTGGGTGACCTTTTGGCAATATCCACAAATTTTCCCCCTCAAGACTAATATGAGTAGTGTTCACAACAAGGCGTGGACATTCACTCTGCCAGTCACACTGAGGAGTGGAGGCGAAGAAATGTGGATAAAACCGACCTTTTTTCCTACCTAATTTTGTGACGTTTTTTCTGTGACTTGTGTTTTTTTTTTTTTCCTGTGACTTTCTTTATTCCAAACAAATAACCTAGGTGGTCTTTTCGTGTGTTTCAGGACTGAAAATTAATCAGACACCAGCAAGCGAAATGAATTCACCCTAAAAAAATATCCGTCGACCAAAAACATTTGAATTGAAGTAAATAAAGTACGAATATCGTGTGTGTGTGTGTGTGTGTGTGTGTGTGTGTGTGTGTGTTTGTGTGACAATTCAGTCTTCCTGCGGGTGTTGGCATCGCACTTCCAAAGTTAGGCACCGCCTGGAGTTATTATCCTGTCTTTATCAACCTTGCTTTGCTTCGAAGGTGTGGCGCGTACATCTGTAGGGAGACTGAATCGACACGCAATGCACACACACACACACACACACACACACACACACAGAGGCACACAGAGGCACACAGATAGATGTATAGACAGATAGATAAGGAGGAAAAGAAAGAAAAGAGACAAAGATAAAGAAACAAAGGACACGGGGGTATCAATCTGAACCAAACAAACAACAGCCCATTTCGCATCGTTTCCTCACTCACTGGTGCACTCGCTTTGTAACACTTTCTCGCCTCCTTGCCAGCTCGCTCGCTCGCCCGATCACTGGAAATAATCGCGACCTCTTCTCAGTCGTATAGCTCCTGGTTTGTTTTAAAGCTGAAAGACAGGCGGCCATAATAGACCTGCTGACAGTCTCCTGTTTGAATCGTCGTCTAATCCAATCGGTGACTGCCCGTGGCTGCAGGCAGTCGTGAAATAGGATAGTTTCCTCGGTTATAACGGCAGTAAATCGGATCAACAGCATAAACGGATCGATCCCTTTTCGGACATCAGAGGAGCTGTCGGTTCTGCTTGAAAAAATCATAAGAAATATCCACCCACCCACTCACCCACCCACCACCCACACTTTCCACCGGCTTACGAAGCGGCTGTCACGGTGTTACTGCACTGAATGTAACGCTTGACTGAAGTAGGAAATGCAATAAAAGAAGAAAAAAGGTGGGTGCGGGGCTAGAGACAGAAAGAGAGAGAGGGTGGGTAGGGATGAGAGGGAGGGGACGGGAGGGGAGGGGAGGGGGGAGGGGAAGGTGAGGCTGAAAATGACAGACAGACAGACATAAGAACAGACGGATACAAACAGACAGAAAGACGCTCAAAGACAACTGAACACACACACACACACACACACACACACACACACACACACACATGTTCTGGTGGAAAGGGATCGATAAGCATGCATGAACATTTGTTTTGCTTTGGGCCTTCAAGCAAAGGTAAGAATTTATCTATTTTTCATGTGGAAGGAGAGATGGTGAGTTGGGTTGTGGTGCAATTATAATAGGATGTGTTTTGTAAGGGTGTTTTTTTGTGTTTTTTTTTTGTTTTTTTTTTTAATGGAAGGATGAAAGGTGTGTGTGTGTGTGTGTGTGTGTGTGTGTGTAGGGGGTGTGGGTGGGGGGCGATTATGCATAGGCCTGTAGGTATTTTTTTCCAAAGAAGGGGGAGTGTAGGATATGGGGGTTGGAGTGAAGAAGTGGCGTTAGGGCTTTTGATTGGTATGATGAATGAATGAAAGTTGTTTTACTGAGATGCCTCTTATTTTCTGTGAACTACGGAAATTCTGCTTTTTGGTTTAATTCGTAGTCTTAGTCTGGTGATATTTAATTTCTAAATGAACTATGATCTTTGTAGTTGCATACTCTGTGTGAGAGAGAGAGAGAGTGTGTGTGTATGCGTGCGTGTGTGTGCGCGTGGGGTGTGTGTGTGGGGGTTGGGGGGGTAGGGGAGGGAGGGGCGGGGGTGGTGGAAGATGTGCAACGCGGCTTGGCTGATTGAAATGGAGAGGCAAGTGAATTTCAGTAATCTGTATATTTGTATATAGCTATTTCCATTTGGTGCCATTTAAATTATCTCTTTTTATTTTTCTTTCATTTTATTTGTTTGTTGTATTCTTTTTATGTTGGACATGTGCTGCTGCCAAAAAGAAAATCTCTGTACCAAAGTATAGACAATAAAATGTGTGTATTGTATTGTGTATTGTATTGTATTGTATTGTATTGTTGTGGGCGGGGAGGGGCGTATCCAACGATATCAGCCAAGATGAAAATCAAATAGGCCCTAAATGAAGGAGTAAATTTTCGTTTCGTTCATATGAAGGGACAAATGAAAAACATACATTATATCAAACAAAATGAAAATACCTAGGCGACCTCGCATCAATACTGCTAAAGAAAAACCACAGTGAAGTATCTTAAGAAGTTACTGCTTCACAAAAAGTAAACGATTAGTGCTAAAATAGTGACGATTTCCATACATCGTCATGTCCTGTGAATGATAATAATAAACTAAGTTTTAAAAGACATGGTTGTCGGTAGTACTTAGGTGATGTATATATTTTACCTAATTCCCCAAATGGCTGGACAAAGTGCGCTCATCTTCTCCGTCTTCTTTACATATTGGGAAAATTAAATCATTGTCTGCAAAATCTCTAGATGTGTAATTATGTGTAGCTAAGTCCTTGACATAAATCTTGTTTTCACATGCTTCAAATATATGTCTATGTTATACATCAAGCACGGTTTCACATCTTACGTATTTCCAAAAGTTGTGCGCATGCAAAATCACTCAGTATTCAGTCATTCCTATCCTGCTATCTACAATCAATCCAACTGACCGGAAAAGTTTTATCAACTGATTTACACTACAAAAACCTTGATTTAACCACACATCACAAAAAAGTCAAAAACAAACACTTGTGATCCAATTTCTCCTTCCCCTAATGTCTAACTCTTGCAACTTTTTGTAAAGCTTTATCATATGATAAGGTATTCTATAATCTTCCATTTGTAACAGCTTCAGCTAACAGCGTATGCATTATAAGTTGAACACACACACACACACACACACACACACACACACACACACACACACACACAAACAAACAAACTGAACACAATGCATATGACATGCAGTTTGGATGAAAACATTCACAGTTGTTAATTGTAGCGTACTGAGAAGAAAAAACAAACAAACAAATGAGACCGAGAACACCAATAAGAAAACAGAAATGCGTGCATGTGTCAAGCAAGCTGAGGTAAGTATATACTGAAAAAAGAAGAAGGAGACGAAGAAGAAGAGAAAGTATATAATATCTAACCTAAAACTGAGATTTACTTCCTTGTTTTAATGATACTTTTTTTTTTTCATTTTACAATGACAAAAGAGAATAAAGACTAAAAGTAGAAGTAACAACTTTAATTCTGACCAAAACAACCCAACCGCATCCCAAAACAACACATCCACTCGTATCTCTTTTAACTATGTTTACCTCTATCCACCCCCCTCTCTCTCTTTCCTTCCTCCCTCTCGGTCTCTTTCCCTCCCTCTCTCTCTCTGCCTATGTATCTCTTTCATTATTTTCAATATGATGAATAATTTTCTTCGTTACATAATTGTACTCTCTCTCTCTTTCTCCATGTAATCTTTTTTCTTTATATTATTTTTCTTTCTCACTTATCGTTTTCTTTATTATCATTTTCTTCTCCCCCCCCCCCCCTCTTTCCCGTTTAAGGGCTCGATGGTAAACTAAAGCGTTCTTTGTTTATTCTGTTGCATCCAGAAAAATAAAATGCATTTCAAATCATTCTCTCTCTCTCTCTCTCTCCCTCTCTCACTCACTCACTCTCTCTCCCCCCTCTCTCTCACTCTCCCTCACAAACACACACACACACACTCTCTCTCTCTCTTCCTCTCTCTCTCTCTAGTTTATAATTTTAACAGTCTGTTGTGTTAAAATGTTTCCGGATATGCAGGCGAGTCGCGAGGCAGGCAGGCAGGCAGGCTTCTTCCTTCATCACCGATGAGGAAATTTATCCTGGCAACGCTTGACTTCACCGGATAACCGAACCCTGGCCGTCAAACAATGGCCCCGTGTCCCCGATCATATCCTTTCTCATAGCACGAGTCTTTTCGTGTGTTTTTTTTTCTTGTTTTTTTTTACCTGACAGGTAAAGCCTCTCTCTCTCTCTCTCTCTCTCTCTCTCTCTCTCTCTCCACTGACTTGCCAGTACAGTGCGCGCTCTGCCAACGGACAATTTGTCACGGTTAGTGGAGCATGGAAGGACAAGGTTTGTTGTGAGCAAAGTGGTGTGGAGGATGAGGTAGACTTCCCCTCTCCCTCCACCCCGCCCTTTCTGTTCCTCCCTTACTATTTCCTCCATACCATACATCCCGGGGGGCACTAGCCTAAGCTACCAACACGTCCTCGAAGTTGTCACCGTGTGGAGAAGAGGGGAGGTGTGGGGGTGGGTGGTGGGGAGATGTGGGAGGGAAGGGGGAGGGGGGGGGGGCTGTAGACTGAACCTAATTTTCATGTCGTTATGGTTGTGTTCATGTGCGTCGAGTTTAATTTGATATATTAATTGATTAATCTATTTATTTATTCATTTGTGTTTATTTATTTATTGTTTTGCTTACAACCTGTTCACTTCCCTTTTGTTTTCTTTCTGTGAGCGGTGGGAGCTGGGCAGAGGGCGTGGAGGGAGAACTCTTATTCATCAGTAGTCATGACCATGTTTGTTTATTTGTTGTTGCTTTTTGCTTGTTTGTTATTTACCCTTACAGACTGCTTGCCTTCTTACCTTCCTTTTGTTTTGTAACTTACACAGCCTAGATCACTGGGCACAGCATGTATCATGATGGTCTCAGAACAAACATATTTTTAGGACGAGCGCGAAAGCCGGGTGGTTGGAGCATAAATTTCCATCTGGAAGTTCCGTGAAGTGCGTGGATCGAATCCGGCATCACCATTAAAAATGCAGACCCTCCCCCCCCCCCCTTCCCCGTCCCCACCTTCCCATGCAGGTGAGAACGTGCAAACCGTATTAGGCCATAGTCTTTCAAGTCTGGCCTTAAAACCCATCTAGCTCTTCCCATGACAGCCTCCGTCCCCTGCCTTTGCCTTTTTTTTTTTTTTTTTTTTTTTTAAGAGTTATGCATGTGTGTGACTGACTGGAGTGAAAGCGCTTTGATTTGTCTCTGCATAAGATTTAGCGCTGTATAAATACTAATTATTATTATTATTATCATTCTTAGTATTAATATTAGTCCATCTGTGTGAATATCTATTAATAAGGATGACTACGCATGTTGTAGATCCGACATCTCAACGATAATGGGCCCCCCGATCATGGGGTTAAGGAAACGCGAACATACACAGCGAGTACCGTCCACGAAATAAACAGAAGTAAGGCCTATGGTTGTCAAAATCTGAGTTTATTTGGTCATTTGTAAACTTAATGCTTTCGAGTTTTCTTCTTTTTTTTTTCTTCCCAAGGGCGAATGAACGTAGGAGAACTGTGTGTATTTAAGAATGCATAAGAAAAAAAAAGTTCTGAAACACCGTACTGTTTTCGTCCTTTCCTTTTTATATACCTTTTTATATATTATGTATATATTTTGACGAATGTAATACGCACTAGCTGACACAACCAAAATAGATGCATAATCAAGTAGTTAATGTTTTGTTGTTTTTTCACCAGGGACACATAATTATGATAATCTTAAACTTTGAATAAACCAGCAAAGATATCAGCTTATTTCATATCATTCGATTTTAACGTCTCTCAAGTTTTCAACACCACCAAATTCGGAATTCGTGTAAGATCAACAATCTACCCAGTGCGTACACACTTAGGTATACCCGTACCCCTCTCGACCTCTGGCACTCCCTGTCACCCCCGAACCCTCCACACACACACACACACACACAACCTCCCCTTCACCTTTCCCACCCCCGCCGCCAAGCGATGATTCGCCCTCGCCTCACAGTCTGAGCTGCACTGATAAATTTCATCAGCACTGTCAAGCAAGGCGATAAACTGAACCCGAGGAAGAACTTTACAAATCACGGGGGCGACTGTCCCCCCCTCCTCCCCCTAACCCCCCTCCCCACCCTCTCCAACACACTCCCTATCACTGACACTGACTTGCACAAACACCTTTCATCAACTCGATCCACATCCAGCCCCGTAAAACTTCCACAAAGCTAACTTCCTCTCCACCTTTCGCGCTTAAAGTGTCACCTTTCCCCGAGATAATTACTGAATTCGCTCTATCAGACTGCATTCCTACTCTCCTACCTTTTCGCTAGACTGCATCCAGAGTCGAGCAATCCCACCCTACCCACCACAACACAGCTCCGTTAGGATAGTCGTAGGTACTATCACATCGCTATTCTTCCAAGAAG
>NC_134890.1:10971102-10998602 GCF_041734735.1 Babylonia areolata
CACACACACACACACACACACACACACACACACACACACACGCACACACGTTAAGACCATAAGGTATTGTACAACAATACATAAATAAAAACATCAAGGGAATAAATCGTATATATAAGTAAAATGCACACACACACACACACACACACACACACACACACACATACACACACACACACACACCCTCACACCCTCACACACACACACAAACAACGTATGCATGCACATAACATATGTCACGCCAATAAGATTAGAACATTATCATTAAGATACATGAAATCCAAGTAAAATAAGAAAATATTTAAAAATCACTTCCGATCACACACACACAAAAATGCTTGCTTGCCCGTGCTCACCCGCTCAGTCCCACATGCACGCATAATATCTGCTCCCATACACTCGTCTGCTGGTGAAGTTCAGGTGTTGCTGTGGCGAGTGGGCTTGGGGGGTGGGAGGGTTCACTTAGTGTATTGGATGTTTTGATTGTGTGCGCGAATGGCTGTAGGAATAAATGAATTAATGTATCGAGATGTTCTTGCGCGTGGAGCTCTAAACCTACCACTTATGTCTGACCTTCTGCTATTAATGTCATCATGTAGTGGACTCTCTATAATGGCAGCTGAGCGTTTTAATCATTCTTCCACCTTCGAAAGAATGATTATATAGATAGTTGATGCTGAATAGAGCAAGCAGGGGAAGGATGATTTGGTTTTGAATAAATGAATAAAAAAAAAAATATGTTAACACACCAGGAGATTAGAATTATATTTCCAAAGACTTATAAACTAAACCCCTTTCCAATCGATTGTTTTTGACCGTACTTACGCCCGTCCGCATGCCCGCACACACACACACACACACACACAAGAACACACACACACACGCGCGCGCGCGCGCGCACGCACGCACGCACGCACATACTTATACGTACTCTCTCTCTCTCACACACACACACACACACACACACACACACACAGATGCAGACAGAAAACGCAACCTCGAACAGGAGTAAAAAAACAAAAACAGCAACAACAAAAACACCCAACAACACAAAACAACCTCAACGTTTGGTTGCTACGAACTAGACACACAGGCGCAAAGTTCGTGGATGTTATTAATAAGTCCTTGAACTAAGCCAAAAGTATCCTCGTCTTTTAATCCCCTCCCTGTTCCCCACTGACTCTCACCACGTGACCCCTACTGACCACCCCATCTCCCACCCAACCCACCCATTCTTCTGTACACCGGCCCGAACCCTGAACTGCCCGAGCTCAAAACGCAGCATTCCTCTTTTCTGTCGGAGTATCCAAGCTTAGTTAGCGACTTAGCTAAAGATCAAGTCCGCCTTGAAACGTTGATGAGAGAAGAATAAATGGAAACGTCTTTTCAATGAGAGATTACGAACTTCAACGTGTTTCGCTGGTCGCGCGGTTTTTGGACGTTTAAATGAAGGACGGTTAGTGTTTTGCGCCTGGGTCGCGCAAAGTGAAAAAGAACGTGAGTTTAATGGAGATAAATGAGGCTGCGGGGGTTGACTCTGGGTACATAATGACCGTGATGGGGTGACTAGGGTCTTCAAGGCGATAAGGATTTTGATCTTCGGCTATGTGTGTGTGGGGGATGGGGTGGGAGTTGGGGGAGGGGAGCTTGCTTCACTCAGTAAGCTTGTGCGAGTGATAGGAATACGATGAACACGGAGCATCCTTTTCGTTTGCCGATTTGGTATTTGCTTCCCATCACCACCCATCCAACATTCATCTCACCACCTCTCTCTCTCTCCCCCCCCCCTCTCTCTCTCTCTCTGCGTGTGTCTGTCGGTCTGTTACACCTACACCGTACACTTTTTAACACACCCGTTTTGTATTCTCGTTAATAGTTCAGGATGCTCGCCCATGCTACTCAATTTTTTTTACCCCCCCCCCCCCCCCCCCCGCCCCCTCCAGCCCTCTGAACATTTCTAATGTGTCATGATGAAGACGACCGTGATGTTGGTGAAACACACTGCGCCTTTCACTACCCGTAATACATAATTGTAAAAAAAAAAAAAAAGAAGAAAAAAAGTAGATAAAAGCATGTAAAATAACAGAAGTGTGTCAGGGTATTCGTTCGTCACACGTATACCTTCTGGGGGATCGGTTATTCTGTGAATAAATAGATGAGCTAACAGACGAAGATATATATATATATATATATATATATATATATATATTTATATAATACTGATAAATATATATATATATATATATATATATATATATATATATATACAGAGAGACAGACGGATAGAATAACTGATAGATAGATATGGATAAACACATGTCAAGCCACTGTAGGTCTCTCAATGAAAAGTACGCGTGTTTCATGGAAAGAGCCCATGTCCCACAGGTGTTCTGCTCCAACTTAATCAGTCTATTTCTGTCAGGGCGGTACAGTACTTAGGGACTATATACTGCATCATTAGCAAAATGATTGTTTGTCCTTCTCGCTTTTGCGAGCGACTGGTGTGCACAGGGGCTTCGGTTTATCGTTTGAGCCAAAAGACGTCCTGTTTACTTTCTGTTTCTTTTTCTGTCTGTCTCTCTCTGTATATGTTTTTTTTACTTTAAACATTTTTTTTTTTTATCTAAAGGAACTTCATGGCAAAAAGTACGGGAAGGACATCAAACATACAGCTTATTTAACCCTTTCACCGCCAGTCAATTTAGAGTGCAAAATTCCCTTGTGCTACAAACACAGAAAATATGGTGTCTAATAATAGCTGGGGATTCCCCCCTGCGATGTGTAGAAAAAAATGGCCTATCCTACCACCGAACATTAAGAGCAGCAGGTTCATGGATAACAGACCCATGATCTGGTCACCCTTCAGTGACATGGGTCCTCTACCTAGCTGCTGCATAAATGCGAGCTTGGCAGTGAAAGGGTTAAGGGTTACCCAATAAGAAACAGGTAAACACAAAACTAATCCAGACAAGTTTAAGGAATCAATTAAGTAACTATAATCACAGTGACAAGTATGGGGCAAAATAATACACGAAGAGGCACGAAATTACAAAGTTAAAGTATTTAAACGAAGAAACAATATGCGGTGTGAGAGAATGAGAGAGGGAGAGTCGCCGTAGTTGGCAGTCTGCTCACAGATCCCCCCCCCCCCCGCCTCCCCCGCCTCCCCCACCCCCACAAGAACTGCTCTGCAACATTTACAGAAGGTCTAAGACTCTATCGTGGAATTGTTATAGGAGAATTCAGAATCGCTCAGATTTCAAAAATAAAAATCGTGTACAACTCCGAAAATATTGACGTATGTCTCGATTTCTCTTTGATCTCTGTTTGTTTATGCTTTTCGCCTATCACTCTGTCACTCCCCCACCTCTCTCCTCTCTGTATCCCCTCCTATCATTGCTGTGAAAAAGAAGAAAATAGCATCCGTCGCCTTGCTTGATTGTAGTGTAGACTTTTTTGTGTGCTAGTTATTGCTTTGTTAAAAAAAAGAAAAAAAAAGAAAAGGAAAATCGGCCCAAAAATCTGTAAGTAGAGTGTTTGTAAGCATTTTTACCAGGACAGCTATGTGATAGTTCAGTTGGCTGAGTGCCGAGCTTGTTTCCAGAAGATTGCGAGTTCGAATCCAGGGCGTGCAAAAATTACAGTGGGCCTTTCTTCACTGACATGTTGTTTATCGTTTGGGGTGGCGCGCTCAGCTATAAATAGATAGATTCTATTTATAGCTCAGTTGAGTGGCGTCATCGCCGTGTTAAAGGTCCCCTTTCCTCATGTCCGTGTGGACCGGCTGAGCCTCAACGGAATCCATCCATCCAAAGGAACTGCAGGTCACTCACGTCCGTCTTGGTCACGGAGTGAGACAGCAGAAGAAGAATTCAGCCTCGATATACTTCCGTGATCAGCTGGAACATAAGCAACAAGAGAGGCAAGGCCTTCAAGACTCACTTGTGATAAATTAAGTCCCCTAGCATTAATTACAGAGTAATATCCCGTTTTTACTATCTGCACCAAAACGTTTGCAAAATAAATAAAAATTCCATGCTTAGCAAAAGAAGTTCCTGTTTGAACAAAAAATGATAATAATGACTCCTCTTGTTGTTGTGTCAGAATAAGAGGTCAAAGTGCCAAGTTTAGAGAATACAAAAAATATAAATATAATAGTAAATGCAGTTTGCATATAATTAGGCTTCTTTTATTATTTTTTTGTGCCCATCCCAGAGGTGCAATTTTGTTTTAAACAAGATGACTGGAAAGAACTGAATTTTTCCTATCTTTATGCCAAATTTGGTGTCAACTGACAAAGTATTTGCAGAGAAAATGTCAGTGTTAAAGTTTTCCACACACACACACACACACACACACACACACACACACACACAGAGACAACCGAACACTGGGTTAAAACATAGACTCACTTTGTTTACACAAGTGAGTCAACAATAAATGAATAAATGAGCAGATTTAATAAATAAATAAATAAATACATCTCTCTCTCTCTCTTTATATATATATATATATATATATATATATATATATATATATATATATACTACAAACACATAAATAAGTACTAAATAAATAAATGAATGAATGAATAGATAAATATAAAAATGCAGCGTGGATCGCGTACTTACCGGTGTTACACATGCTACATTGAAATACTCTTTCCTGAAGTTTGTCAGCTTAGACACGGAGCTCCGTATTTTGTCTCTCTGATCAGCGATGATAATGACGTGCCTGTGTTGTTTTGCTTATTCGGCCTTACCTTTGAGTTTTGTGGCTCTGTTAAGGGGTCATAGTCGTGCTTATGTATCTCCATATAAGTTTGTCACAGTTGTTGTTGTTGTTGTTGTGTGTGTGGTTGATTTCATGTTGAAGAATGAATGGTTAAAAGAT
This sequence comes from Babylonia areolata, assembly GCF_041734735.1. Lineage (NCBI taxonomy): Eukaryota > Metazoa > Mollusca > Gastropoda > Neogastropoda > Buccinidae > Babylonia > Babylonia areolata. Next base: position 10,975,996 of record NC_134890.1, read on the forward strand.
TGTATAATGCATAAAAAATCTTTAATTCTGCCAGAGCATGTCAGTCGTCATAATTAAGATTTAGTAATCTAAATAGTGATCCATTACAATTATCCTGCCAAATCACAAAATATAAAAGCACAGTTTAGGAGGGCTACTGTTACTTAATTTTCTTTAATGAAATCTACTTGATTTTTTTTTCTGTATCTCCTCAACCACCCCCTCCACCCTCTCTCTCTCTGTGCTTCGGGAAATGGAAATCACCAACATTATACTTTTTCCAAGCATGGTCGAGGTCAGTATACTGACAGTTATTGACTCTGCAAATTACGCTTGGGATATTGCAGAGGTGAGATGTGTTTCGGCGTTTGCTTCTTATTACCATCATTAATTGTTTTTTAAGCAGACGTTTTGTAGCTTATTTGAATCAGTCTGCACACTTCGACAGCTCCTCAAATCTGAAGCTGAAACTGAAACTGCCGGCTCCTAATCTAAGGGAGATAATTCACGTATTCACAGTTTTTAATCATTCTCTAAAGTTCTCCCCCGTCTTTGAAACGTGGGAAAAAAAAAAAAAAAAAAAAAAAAAAAAAAAAAAAATCGGAGTACAGCGAGTGTGTTTTGGATGCTTTTTGATAATTAAACATAAACTAGACTATACCCATGCAGTTTTGTGAGGCAATGACAGAAACTGAGTAAACAAACTGACGGATACATAAAAAAAAGATAGCATTATAATTATTTTTTTCCTTCAGACTGACAGTTTGTTCCAGAGTCTCCATAAGTGGTGTCCACTTCAGGGTATTTATTATGAAAACCTATGCGCCAGGTTTTTAGACTCAACTCTTCGGTCATGTAGTCGAATCCCCGAACAACATATTTGAAGGGTAGAAGCCAACTGGATCCTTCACTGTGTGATTCCGTCCGCTGTGACAGTCTTCCTGGCGTCACTGCCGGAGTCAGCCGGTGTGAGACAATTCAAAGTGGGTGATACAAACTATAAACAAAAAACAAAATTTGAACCAACGAAGTAAAAATCTCCCTCTCTCTCGTAACCCCGAACAACTTAACCAGAAGAGTGGAGGCATGCAGTAGATCTTTTTTTTTTCTTCTCAAGGCCTGACTAAGCGCGTTGGGTTACGCTGCTGGTCAGGCATCTGCTTGGCAGATGTGGTGTAGCGTATATGGATTTGTCCGAAAGCAGTGACGCCTCCTTGAGCTACTGAAACTGAAACTGAAACTCCTTTTGTGCCGTGAATCCGTCCGTCCACCGACCGTCTCTAGTCACGGCAGTGAGAGACGAGACATCAGTTTCAAAGTGAGGGATACAACTAATAAGTAAAACAATCAAATTTGAATAGACTATATTAAAATCTCTCTCTCTCTATCTCTGTGTGTAAGTTACAGCACCGTGTAAAACGCTATTTACCGACTGATAAAGATTTTGCCGGTCAGTGTCATAGTCTCTCTTTCCGGCCGACTCGGTCTCAGTCTCCTCAGTTTCTCTCTCAGTTTTGAACTGACTGAATCAGTAAAACTGAAGTTGTGCAGACAGCTGATGTGAATTACATGAAGAGAACCAGCCCGAGACCAGCTTATAAACAATAATTATGCTTCTGTATGACATTTATTTGATTCACTCCATTTCCAATTACTACTCCTGTCCGCCGCGGGCCCGTGTCGTGTCTATGTTATTTCTGCCGGTTCGTCAGTTGCTTCGTAAATGCTATTAAATTTCTTCATGATAGTAAATATTATAGATAGACGAATAAATGGATAAACACGAAAGAATAACAATGACTGACAATTTTGTTAATGATGCATTATATTATATACATTATTTATGTATTTATTTATTCATATATTTATTTATTTACTTATTTATTCATTTATTTATATACAACAATACTTACAACATCATCATCATCAACAATAACAGCAGCAGCAGCAGTAGTAGCAGCAGCAACAACAACAACAACAATAATAATAATAATAATAATAAATAATGGTAATGATGATGATAAAAATGATAACACAACAACACCACCACCACCACCAACAACAACTACTACTATTACTACAATGATGAAAAAAGAAGAATCGTCGTCGTTGACCTCCTCCTCACTTTTTTCATGACATTTCGGTAGAAAGACAGCGAATTACCCACAGTGCTATTCGCCGGCCAGGAAAGGGAAGTCGTCTGCGCCGAGGTGCGGCGTGGTAACCATGCGCATTTCCCAAAAAATAAGGAAGATAATATGAGTAGATCTTTCATGAGTCACCCGTTGATGTATCTTATTATTTATTTTATTGATTAAGCGCACCATTATTAAGGCCTTTTAGTAAATACAGACATCGTCGACAGTCCGTTTGCTCTGATTGTGACAGTTTTCGTAGTTTCGCTTTCAACAAAGTGTGAAAACAGCAAGAGCGAAGCATCACGCACTTTCTGTACAACGTCATATTATTTTGTCAAACTTTCAGATTGTAACGTTTTAACTGCTGATCTGGAGGAATGGCTTTGGCATGTCAGCAAAACAGCTACTTGAAAGAGGTGAGAATTTGCTGGGTTGTCATCTGAGTTCTTTCAACTTGGTACTATTCTATACTTTCTTCCACTATTGAAAAGAAAATATTATTAAGACGCATGATCTGTGTCTCTACAATGTATGTGGGATAATTCATCATCAGTGAATAAGTGAAGAAATGTTTAGTAATTACTGCTTGGCCATCAGTTATTAACATGAATTTTTAATTAACAAACACTGAAACAGCATTAGAATGTAGATCTATAGATTTATGCAATATCAGTGTGTATTTATAGTAGTCATATGTAATCAAATTTGTGCAATATCATTGTACATTTGTGGTATGCAATGTAATTCATGACTGACTGTTGGTGTCTCATCTCCAACATTTGTTTTTGTGGGCTGCAACTCCATTCCCTCACACACACACACACACACACACACACACACACACATGTAGGAATGAGCATTTAAGTGCATGAATGCTTTCACCAGCCATGTAGGTAAACTTTAAACATTTCTTTTATGTTTAGGGTTGTGCATCCTGATTATGTTATTGTTTCCATAACCCACCAAATGCTGATATAGATTACATAAATGTGTAATTTGATCTTCTGCATGCCAGCCATACACCGAAAGAGGGTTTATGCCCCAGCAGGTGTGCACATTTCTTCATAATATGGGATATCAAAGTATCCCCACCCTTAACATATAAGGCACCAAGACTGGGATTCAAACCCTGGACCCTCAGATTGAAAGTCCCAACATTTTAACAACTTGGCTATTGCATTGGTCTTTTGTAAATATGCAGCAGAATGTTGGCCTTGTGGTAATGTGCCTGTCAAAGAAGCAAATGTCCCCAGGTTTGAATCTTATATGGACCAGGATTTTCACTCTCCTGTCCACATAAGTTTTGGTGGTTTAGGTGTTTAGTTTTTCACAGGAGACCATTAGCTGAGGTCTCATTTGCAGCATGCTCTTTAAACTCAAAATAGAACCTTCTGCGATGGAAGGCTTGTCAAATCGTGGCAATGTTATATAGAAAAATCCACTTCTGAAGTAAAACAAAACAAAACAAAACAAAACAACAGTAATTGCAGACAGAAAAATGAACAATTAAATATGAGTGGCACTGCACTAAGGTGATGCACTCTCAGAGTTGCTCCGGGAGAGTAGCCAGTATTTCACACAGAAAAAATCAGTTGTGATGAAAAATATTACAGTACAACTCAACATAGTACAACACAACACAGCACAACCCAAGCCAACACAGTACCAATACAATACCAACACAATACAATGAAATGCAGTCATGCAATGCAGTTCAGTTCGATGGATGATAGTCAGTCGTATCCAGCTATGACCATCAGAACAGCAGAGGAGGAAACTGCTGTACCAACTATCAGGGCTAGAATTTTATTATAATGGAGAGTGACTTGCCCAAGTTACACCCACACTCTCTTGGTTAAGAGGGTTTTAGGACAGTTGGCGTTGCGATGGTTCCCAAAGGCCAGCTAGCCACCAAGGCTGCAGCACTAATAGCCAGTGCAATCTTGCTGACAAGTTTTAGAGTCATAGACTAAGCTGTAAATGACTTCACAATACAATGTAGTGCAGTGCGTCATAACCTTGTGTGTTGGTTCAGTTCACAAGCAAGGTGGTGAGCTGCAAGGCGAGCCAGGTGACAGTGGTGCAGAATGGCAAGAAGAACAAAGTGCAGTGTCATGAGGTGGTCCTGGAGGATACTGTGCTCTTCCCAGAGGGTGGAGGGCAGGTGAAGTTCTCTCTCTCTCTCTCTCTCTCTCTCTCTGTGTGTGTGTGTGTGTGTGTGTTTTAGTGCTATTGAAGACAAGAATGATCCGGTTTTGGACTAATATGATATTATCTACAACAGAGAAATATTTTTGCAATTTATGTGCTATTTTGTTTGAGCAAAATAAAGAAAGGGATTTTTGAATAGCCAAGGTTAAATTCTGTAAGAAATATTTTAACAGAAACTGGATTTGATTCTGTCTGGGATTTTTGAACAAAAATAGTTTATGTTTCAGTATCAAGCAGGAATTGCAAAATAGTTATATTCGAATATGACAGAATGCCTTGGAAAATAGTAATACATGTCTGTTTTATAGAAACTTTAAGACTTCTTTTGGAAGAGAACATTATATTTCCAAACATGGTAAGTATATGTATCACCAAACATGGAGTATAATACAAACTCCTCCTTTTCCAATCTACCCGTTGTTATATGAGTGCATACATGTGAATTTGTGTACCTGTGTTCACGTGTTTCTTGTGTGTACACAGGCACACACACACACACACACACACACACACACACACACACACACACACACACATAATGTGGATAAATATTTAATGAAATTGAACACACACACACACACACACACACACACACACACACCATTTTATGAATTTGTGTGCAACATTCACTCACAAACAGTAACACTTGCACACACAATGCACTTTGCTTTGGCTAAGTCATTTTAATAAAATCATTGACATTATTCTTTATTTTTGTTTTTCAGCCTGATGACAGAGGAACGGTTAGTACCTATTTTCTCTCTTATTCTGTTTAAATAACCCATTAGAAATTTTCACACTGAAAAGAATGGAAAAAAAAAACCCACCTGAAAAGAAACACACACAGACACACACACAGACACGCACACACACACACACACACACACACACACACACAAACATACACACACAGACACACACACACAGACACACACACACAAACACACACACACACACACACACACACACACACACACAAGATAATAAAAATGCATTGCTCATGTAATTCTGATATGAAATGTAATAATGCATATACTTGTTTTAACAAAATTTAAAAAAAATCATCATATACATGAGCAACTCACCCATCCAAGTACTAATCGGCATTTGAACTTTATGTTATTATTCCAGGTGAACATCAAACAGCTGTGATGATTTTGACTTTACAGTTGGAACGGTGTTTACATTACAATATGACATATGTCTTGTGACTGCAACTGTTGCCTCTCGCTGCTGAAATGATGATGATAGTATCTACAATAACAATTAATAATAAAAACAATGGGTGCAACAGCTGAGTGGTAAAAGATCTCTCCAAACAGAAGACAGAATATTTTTTGTTCTGTGATTTGTTGTTGTCTCGTTCGTCATTTGTCAGATGGATTCCCCTCTCTCCTCAACGAAGGCAGCTGTACGTCGCAGGTCCTCCAGTCCTCTGTAGAGCTTCCGGGCCACTGGGATTGGGTCGGGCCAGGTTTTCTCTCGGAGCGCTTGGTGGAGCGGGAAGGACTGCAGCAGATGTTCTGTTGTCTGGCTGCCTGTTCTGCAGGGGCACTGCTCTGTGTCGCCGATACAGAGTTTCGTGTATGGGTGGTGTTTCAGGCGGTTGTGGCCTGTCCTGAGCCTGAAAATGGCTACCTGCTCTTGATGAGTCAGCAGGTAGTACGGGTCTGCTCTGTTGTGGCATGGATGCTGCTGCTTCCACTTGTTCTGCAGCTTGGCCTTAATGATGGTCCTGGATTCAGAGTAGCGTTCTTTGATTTTATCATGATCTTCTCTCCTGTAGGTCTCTGAGGTCTGAAGTCTGAAAATTTGAACCCTTATGGGACAATGTTGTCATTAATGCATGTAAACACACACACACACACACACACACACACACACACATATATATATGTATATATCAATATATATAGATATGTATATGTATATGTGTGTATGTTGTTTTTTCCATTTAAAGGAAATTTTTAAAAATGTTATTATTTTCTTTTCAGAATTTATTACGCTGTCTAGGCCTTACCTGCATGCTTGTTTGTGTGTATAGATGGTATGTCTGCTTCCTTCTAACTCCTGCCCCTTTTTTTCCTGTTTTTTTTTCTATTATCTTTCTAAAAATATTTATAAACAAAAAAAGTAAAGTAGACATGGTGCAGAATAGATCAGTCTGCACACACTGAAACTGAAACCAAAACTGAAACTCCTGACGTTTTTTCTAGGTGTTAAGTTTTCTTTTTCTTTCCTGCCTTCTCTCTCTCTCTCTCTCTCTCTCTCTCTCTCTTTTTCTATTATTTTATCACGAATGATTTATTAAGCTCTAGCATCAGTTGCATTCGTCATGTTTTCCAGATCGGCGATGCAGAGGTGATAAAAGTGGAAAGAAAGGGCGCGACTGCAGTGCACTATGCCATTGGAGAGTTGACCCCAGGGTCCGAGGTCACGATGAAAGTGGACTGGGACCGACGCTTTGATCACATGCAGCAGCACACAGGTAGGTAGGTAGGTAGGTAGGTAGGTTGTGAACAACCTGGCCAGGTATATGGAATGATACAGTAAGAGAGATAAAACATCGTTTTGGGGGATGGAGAAAAAAAAGAGAAAAAAATTTTCGGGGATTAAAAAAAAAGATAACAATGGACATGTGTGAGCACTGATCCGAGTTACATGGGTTAAAAAAAAACCCACATCAACAAAAAGCAAAAAAAAAAAAAAAAAAAACCCCCCAAAACCTGCCTGTGTTCAAGTCTTTCTTGTGTGAACACACACACACGCACAAGCACATGCACAAACTGACAGACTGGTTGATTGATTGATTGAGATATGGTCCTTTCAACATCCATTCAGCCATTGCTGGAATGTGAAAAGGGTTAAAATCAAGTCTGCATTTCATGGAGCATTTACAGAGTTGCTTCCGCTGAAAAATGAGTAGCCAGACAGTCTATTCCCAACAAAACAAAATCCAGTAAACAAAGAGTTGACACAGGAAGAAGCTTCCTAGCTTTTGATGAATAGACAGGACAACATCAGCAGAAACATTAAACTGAAATGTTAAATCTCATGGTATTGCATGTTCTGGTTTTGGGCAAAATAAGAATAACTGTGTAAGAGCACTAATGCACAATAGGGTACATGTTTGTGGTAGTGCTGAAAACCTTTTTTTCCGATTGGATTGTTTGGTTTGGTGATTATGAAGTTCAAGAATCAGACTGAAATAGAGAGCCCTGTAGGTTTATATACTCTGTTATTGCAACACAGTATATCTTGAAAGGAACAAACATGATGAAACATACTAAATCCTATTTGTGTGTGTAAATTACCACAATTTCTCTTTATAGTGAAGGGAGATAATACAAGAATCTGTTACATATTCTTTCTGAATTTAAAAAAAAGGAAAGAAAATCTTTATATCCATCTGTATTTATCTATCAGTCTATCTATATCAAAATCTAAATTTTATCTCTGTATATAACAAAAAAGATTCTACTTTCAGTTGTATTCCATATGCTGAGGAAAAAAAGCTTTGTCAGTACTGTGTAAACTAAAGCTACTGTACCTTCTGTGAGGGAATTCATGCATAAAATTATGCCGGCTTGTGCACTGTAAGTTCCACTTTCAGATGGAAAGAAAACAAACGGATTCTGTGATTTGTTGAGAATTTTTTTAAATAATTACATGTTTATATCAATTTGTGAATATTTCCACGAATAAACTCACAAACACTCATCACTGAAACAAATAGAAAAGGAGCAAGAAGTCTAGGTCTCTTCTTCTTCAGAATTATTTTCTGAATCATTTTGCAAGTTTTCCTCATCACTGTATGCATCATTCATGATTTCCATAAATGTTTGAAATAATTGTGAGCCAAGACATTGTGGTGTTGCCATTTTGAAGAATATATGTTTCAGTTCCCTGGGAGCAAAAATGATTTCATGAGAGCTGTATGACTTAGTGAGTTGTAAAAGGGAAAAAAAACACCACTTTTATCAAACTCTCCTGAGCTGAGCTTATCGTATCAACATCAGTCAGTAGTGCTCTGCCTTATAAAGTAGGCACAAACTTTCAGTGAAAACCTCTGTTAAATTAACAAAGGTAAGCATCACAGAAGCCTCCAAATGCTCTTTGTATTTAATGGATTAGGCGGTCAAGGGGTTCAGTTTATACTTACAGTGCATCGTCATGAAGAATATGCAGAAAAAAATAGTGTTATTGTTTCTTCACATGCGTTTTTGGCTTCGGCAGAAATACTTTTGTGGAGTGTGAATTCAGGTACTTCATAAAAGTAGGCACAGGATATTTGCATAAAGTAAATCATGTGTGGTGTGTGTGTGTGTGTGTGTGTGTGTGTGTGTGCAGCTCAACATCTGATCACAGCAGTGGCAGACACTCTGTATGGCTACAAAACCACTTCTTGGTGAGTAGTATGCTATGGTAAGATAATGACAAACTATTGATTCTTCTCTTTGACTCTGTCGCTCTGTCTTTGATTTGTTGCTTTCTTTTTAAGAATTTGAAGAGAATCTCAAATATTATTACAATGAGAATCTGTTGCATGTATTTAAAGCTGTGAGAGAATATTACATAAAAGTCTCACATTGTTCCTGTGTGAAATAGAACTTTTAATTCTTGTCTATGACATTGTAGCATGTTTTATTTTTTTAACATGAATTTTTACCTACAGTTGAATTATTCAGTCCGTCAAATGATTAATTTATTTGTCAATTTTCCAACTTGTCTTTGTGTATGTACATGTACATATGTATGTATACATGCATGCATGAATATGTCTGTAAACAGATTCATTGATTTGAATTTGTAGAGCACTTGTTTTGTGTATGTAAGTATCTATTTTTGACTATTGAGTGAGGAAGGTGACAGAATGGTGAAGACGCTTACCAGAGGGTAGGGGTTCAAATCTCACCCATGCCCTTTATCCCAACTTTGACTGGAAAATCAAACTGAGCATCAAGTCATTTGGATTAGACGATAAACTGAGGTCTTATGTGCAGCATGCACTTAGTGCAGTGAAAAAGAACCCATGGCAACAAAAGTGTTGTCCTCTGGCAAAATTCTGCAGAAGAATTTGTGATGGGTATATAAATGTATATATGCATGCACTCAAAGCCTGACTAGTATGTTGGGCTATGCTGCTATTAGGCATTGGCCTCTGGCAAAATTCTGTAGAAGAAATCTACTGTGATGGGTATATAAATATATATATGCATGCACTCAAGGCCTGACTAGTATGTTGGGCTATGCTGCTATTAGGGCATCGGCCTCTGGCAAAATTCTGTAGAAGAAATCCACTGTGATGGGTACATAGATGAATATGCATGAACTCAAGACCTGACTGGCACATTGGGTTATGCTGCTATCAGGCATCTGTCTAGCAGATGTGGTGAAGCATTATGCAAATTTGTTGGAACACAGTGATGCCTCCTTGAGAAACTGAAACTGAAACTTTAGAGTGTACACTCTTCTGTCTTGGTCTGTTGATTTGGTTGTTTATTGTTTATTCTGTTTAATTTAATCCCTTATGTTATTGACTTATTATTTCCTCCATTATTTCCTCCCTGTGTTCCTTCCCTCCTGTCTTTTTTGCACCAAAATAACTTATTTCATTTCTCTGTGTGTGTGTGTGTGCGTGTGTTTAGATTGTACACAGTTTTGTTAGGGTTATTTTTATTTCTTGTTTTTAACTTCTTTTTATTTATGTGATACAGTATTTGATTCATTTCATGGCATGATCTCTTTTGACTGTCCTCTTTTACTTATGCTTCAAATTATGTGTGTATGTTTGTGGTGGTGTTTGAGTGGATGCTTTCAGTGCTGTTGTAAAGCGCATAGAGCTTCCAGAATATGCTTCATAGGAAGATGTCTTAATAAGAAAGAAAAAAAAAAATCCTTTCTCCTTTTCTCTCCGTGCAGGAGTCTAGGGGAGGGAATTGTGACTATAGAGCTGGACACGCCTGCTGTCTCACAGGAGCAGCTGGAGAAGATTGAGGTGGAGGTCAATGAGAAAATACGCCAGCAGGTGCCGGTGACCCCTCGGCTGTACGCTGATAAACACGACCCGAAACTGCAAGAGGTGGGGGATTGCGGGGGAGGAGGTATGGGTGGGGAGGGGTGGCGGGGGAGGTGGAGGGGTGGGGTGGGGTGGGGGACGGGTTAAAAGAGGACAAGACAAGACAAGACAAAACAAGACAGATTCTTAACTCTTTCACCACCAAGTTTCTGTTGTGAAAAAAAAACCCACTCCCCAGCACCAACTGTTTTAGACTGGATGCTCTATGTCGCAGTCACACAGTTTGTTTGTTCGTGTTGGAACATTGTACTGGACTTATTCACTGCAAACTCAATCAGGGGGCGAAGGTTAGTTGTTTGTTGTATTGCATGTGAAACTGACTGCAGCTGTCAAGGATTGTTACAATGTGATAAATGGTCCTTTTAAGATGACCTCTTGTTGTCGACTAAAGTTGTCTATGTGACGAAATGTTTGGTTGACGAAAGTCGCTAGTGGCAGCGAAAGAGTTAACTAACATCCTGAGGACTGGTTTATCCATGAACACTCAGTTGCTTCCCTTGGACCAAGTACTTATATTTCCATGCTGCAGTGGACATGTTCAATTTAGCGTTCAGATCAGTTGTATTCTCACTGTGCGTCGTCATGAGAAATGGTGGGCTTACAGGGGTGTTTGGGTTGGAGGGAATAGCATTAAACATGCAAAACATTTTGTGTCTTTCTGTGGTTTCAGTGAGTGTTAAAAAAAAGGATAAGGGGTGCATTTAACATGCAGAACATTCTCTCTCTCTCTAGTTTAAGTGCGTGATTAAAAATAAATATACGGGGCACATTCAAACATTCAGCATCCAGAACATCCTTTCTCTCTCTTTGGCTTAAGTGTATGGACAGAAAAAAAAGAAAAAAAGAGTTAACAAGAATATTTAACATCCAAAAACATTGTATGGACAGAAAAAAAAAGAAAAAAAGAGTTAACAAGAATATTTAACATCCAAAAACATTGTTTCTCCATCACGTTTTGTTGCAATGACCCCGAGTTTGTATAAAGCACTTAGAGCTTGGTTAGGCGCTGTATATTAGTACCCATATCAAATCAAATCAAATCAAATCTTCTTCTTCTGCGTTCATGGTCTGCAACTCCTACGTTCGCTTGTATATACGCGAGTGGGCTTTTACGTGTATGACCGTTTTTAACCTGCCATGTAGGCAGCCATACTCTGCTTTCGGGGGTGTGCATGCTGGGTATGTTCTTGTTTCCATAACCCACCGAACGCTGACATGGATCACAGGATCTTTAACATGCGTATTTGATCTTCTGCTTGCGTATGCACACGAAGGGGGTTCAGGCATTGGCAGGTCTGCACATATGTTGACCTGGGAGATCATAAAAATCTTCACCCTTTACCCATCAGGTGCCATCGCTGTGATTCAAACCCGGGACCCTCAGATTGAAAGTCTAACGCTTTAACCATTCAGCTATTGTGCCCATCAAAATCAAATCAAATCAAATCTCCGTGTGGTTGCAGTACCGTGCCCGGGGGTTACCCGACGACCATGAGGGCCCTGTGCGGGTGCTGGACATTGAAGGGATTGATGCCACCCTGTGCTGCGGTACCCACGTCTCCAACCTGGCTCATCTTCAGGTAACTTAATACCTTACAGCTTGTTTTCCTTTTGTGATTGTTTGTTGTCGTGTCGTCTTGTGTGACTTTTCATTTTCGTCTGTTTTTATTTACAGCTTGTTTTCACTTTGGGTCACTTTTCTTGTCTTGTGTAACTTTTTTTTTTTGTTTGTTTTTTATTTACATTCCTGTTTTGTTTCCTTGTTTTTTTTCTATTTATTTATTTTTTGTTAAGTACTTTCACACACACAGACAAATACATTCACATTCATATTCACACACACGCTGCAAACACACACACACACACACACACACACCACACATACACACACATTGCATACTTTACGAAGAACATTCAAAGCTATCAACATCAATCCAGGTACCATAGCTAAACTATATGATACTTTGATAACGCCAATATCGATTTATGGGGCGGAGGTATGGTTACCTTACCAAGTCAAACCGGATGATTCTTTCGATTTAGCACATCTTTTTGACGACTGCTTATCGAATAAGTTTCCACATGAAAAATTACACATTAAATTCTGTAAGCAATTACTTGGAGTACACAAAAAAGCTATGGTGCTTCCTGTGTTAGGTGAACTGGGCAGATTCCCAATAAGTTTAAAGATAATGTGCCAAATTATTACATATTGGATTCACATTATTCAATTACCAGAAACTTCCCTCATCAACAAAATATATAAGTCCATGTACCAACAAGAAAATACAACTTCCCCATGGTTGATTTTTGTTAAAAAGATACTCGAAATTATAGGCCTTGATCACATTTGGAAAAATCAATTCACATTCAACGTACATAGACTGAAATACGTTGTGTATAAAAAATTAGAAAATGAATATATCAAATACTGGAAAGAGAAAAGAGAAAAAACATTAAAGCTAAAATTTTACAATACGATTGTAGCAGAATACAAAACTGAAACCTACCTTTTAAATATATCAGATACAAAACACAGACAAGCTTTAACGAAACTCAGAATAAGGGCGCATGACCTAAAGATTGAGAAAGGTAGATATTTAAATATTCCACAAGAAGACAGATTGTGCAACAAGTGTAACATCCTGGAAGACGAAATCCATCTTCTTGATCATTGTATTAAATATAAAACCTTAAGGCAACAATTTTTAAAGGATATTCAAAATTCGAATAACACAGGACATATTCCCAGTCAGGTGATGCTAACAGATGATGAATATATACAAACAAGATTAGGAAAATTTGTGTATGAATGCTGCTGCAATTTACCACATTAACTGATTGATAAATTGTGTGTTTTTCATTCGTTCATTCATTTACCATTGCAATTGTGTCTTATAAACCTTCCGGTTTCATGACAATAAAATCTATTCTATTCTATTCTATTCACACACGTACATGCACACGCACACACACACACACGCACACACATTCACACACACACACACACACACACACACACACACACACACATACACACACACACACACACACACACACACACACACACACACACACACTGCTGGACATTGAAGGGATCGATGCCACCCTGTGCTGTGGTACCCTGGTCTCTGACCTGGCTCACCTCCAGGTAACCTCACACCTTACAGCTTTTTCCTTTTGTGATTGATTGTTGTTGTGTCGTCTTGTGTGACTTTTCATTTTTATCTGTTTTTATTTACAGTTTGTTTTCATTTTGGATTGCTCGTTGTCTTGTGTCACTTTTTATTTTTTTCATCTGTTTTTTATTGATGTGCTTGTTTTGTTTCCTTGTTTTTTTTTAAATTTTATTTATTTTTTGTTCACACACACACAAACACACATTCACTCTCTCTCTCTCTCTCTCTCTCTCTCTCTCTCTCTCTCACACACACACAAACACACATTCGCACTCACACACACTGAGCTTAAGTCTACGTGTGTGTCAGACATCTGCTTACTTAAAAAAAATTTTTTTTTTGTCAAGAAGATCTGGTGTAGTGTGTATGAATTGTGCTTCATTGAAACTAGCTTAATGTATAGGTGGAAAAGGTGTAGATGCAAATCAGTTGATTACATTTGGGTTTTGCATCCACCTTGCTTGTTCTGGTAATCAAGAAAAAAAGAGGAGGAGATCTGTTTATCATTACACTGACATCACATGAATGACACATTTATGCAGTCTTTTATAATGGGTGGAAAATGATTAATTTTACATTGCATTGGCTTAAGGTCTCCATTTACAAAGTACACAACTTCAAGTCAGTGATGCTTGTGCTTCCAGTTCAGTTAACACACAGGCAAATTTCCTTTAATTTACCTTTGTGTTAGCTGAACCTGTAGTATAAACAGCACAGGCTCAAAGTAGAGCACCTTGTAGATTGAGACAGTTAGTTCTCTTTACTGTTGTTTAGAAGGCATCATAGCCAAAGACAAATATACACATACAAAATACCTGACAGGCTCTGTCATGACGCCTTCTTTACACTGGGTGCCAAGGATTTAAACTGACAATGTTCAGATGTGATCCTGCCACTTCCAAACGCTGACATGGATCACAGGATCTTTAACATGCGTATTTGATCTTCTGCTTGCGTATGCACATGAAGGGGGTTCAGGCATTGGCAGGTCTGCACATATGTTGACCTGGGAGATCATAAAAATCACCACCCTTTACCCACCAGGCGCCGTCACCATGATTCGAACCCGGGACCCTCAGATTGACAGTCCAACGCTTTAACCACTCGGCTGTTGCGCCCGTCGTCCTGCCACTTGACCAGCTGATCCAGGCAGGAAATGTGGATGAGACGGATGGTGAAATGTGCTGATCCAAAGCAGTTCCATAATGTCTGTCATGTGTTAACCCTTTTACTTCTATGGGAAATCTGTCTTCAGTGTCAGTTAACGGTTTGACTGCTGGAGGAGCTTAAAGAAGATCAAAGGTTGGACTCGATTCTAAACTGGTCTTTTTCATGATATTTTGATTGAGCGTCTTAATATGCGTTCTGACTAGTTTCCGTTTTTTGATGAGTTTTTCAGCACTGAAATAATCAGTTGCAGTTTGCCTGGTTCGCTATATAAGCGCCATGATTTGATTTGACTTGTCTTGAAGTGTGTCAGAGAGTTTGTGCCATGTACTGTTAGTATCACTAATGCAGTGTTTGTCACCACCATAAAGTTTTAATCAACCAGTTGCTTGCATACATCCACATCATTAGATCACTGATTCAACAATTTTTCATTTATTTATTTATTTATGTATCTTTTTTTACAGAGTTCCAGTAAAACTGTATTCACAGAGTTCTAGTAAAACTGTATTCACATAGCAGTGCTCAGGGTTGTCCTGAGTTAGGAAGAAAAACACAAACGGGAGACGGACATACTGGTAATGCAACATCCTTGTGTTGTGTCAGGGTCAGGTATTATCCATTTAAATTACCGTCGTTGTTGGCCCTGCAGAGAAAACAGATGTGTGAAGTTTGAAAAAAATGACTGCAAAATGATTTTGTAAATTGTAGAAAGAGAGAGAGAAGGGTGGGTGCAGGATTTGTGTGTGTGTGTGTGTGTGTGTGTGTGTGTGTCTAGTGGGGAGGAGTGGTAGTGAGAGCTTGTTTTCATTTGTATCAAAAACTTATTGTTGATATTATGAATGTGGCATGGTGACATACACTTTTTAAAAGAATTTCAATTATCTTGAATGGTTTGGGAGGTATGACTGAGCTAAGATCACAAGTGTGATTTTTGCCATTTTTCTGTACATTTTCGCAACATGCACTATAAGGAAATATGTTGGCAGTAAAAAAAACCCAAAGACCTAAGCTTTTAATTGTTTGAAAATGAAATGCTGCTGCTGGGCTGAAGCCTTCTAGACTGGGAAGGCTGCATATACTGCAAAGCTGACAGGGGTAGGTCAGAAGACATTGATGATATGATAATGAAAATAAGAATAAGAATAGTAACAATAACAATAATGATAATAACGATACAACAACAACTACTACTACAACAACTACTAATACTATTAACAATGATGATGATAATAATAGTAATGATAATGATTATAAATAAGGATAAATTAATGAATAATTAATGATAATAATCATAGTAATAAGAATGATAATAGCAATAATGATAATAAGAATGATAATGATGATGATAATACTAATAATATAGTACTTGTATAGCGCAAACTCATGTAATAGGCTCTGAGTGACTCGCATGAAGCAATGCTTATACAATAGTGCATAATGATACACAGCAGATGAGAAAAAAATAACAACGGCACATATATGTGTATCCTTGTTTTGCCAAAACAATACCACAAATTGCAGAAATAAACAGTCACCACCACCCCCACCAACATACACATACACTCACATGAAAGGCACAAGGTATGCCCTACACACACACTTGCATGCGTGCACACACACAAGGCACAAGATATGCCCTACATACACAAAACATTCATGTGCAGTAAGTAGGTTGATGATTATTTAAGAAAATTTAATTTCACGGTAAAGGAGATGTTGCCATCGCTTCAGGCTTTGCAACATGTTTGTCAAGATCTGCACAGACCAGTCTGCTAGGCAAGGGTGACCTTAACTCAGTGAAACGGGGGTCAGTTCAGTTTTTCTTTTACGTTCTTCACTGTCCACTTTAGAATATTCATATGCAGTAAACATGTCAATAATGTAGCTAGTGTCACTGTATTTGTTCTGTCCAGAATGTGTATTTCTTTGCTTTTAATTGCGAACAGTTGGCGTCTTCTTACCAGACATAGCCTATGTTTCATCAGCTTGAATGGAGTATCCGGAATGAGCATTGATGAAATAAATCCTTAATGATTTGGAAATATGGCTAAATTTGGGAGACGTGCAACCCATTGCTGGTATGACTGTAAAGATTTTTTTTCCTACTATGTTTAAGCCAAATTTGGTATTGGCAGACAAAGTATTTCTAGAGAAAATGGCAATGTAAAAGTTTACCATGGACACACACACACACACACACACACACACAGAAATCGAACACTGTGGCTATAACACAAACTCACTTTGTTTACACAAATGAGTCAAAGAGTCCGAGAGAGAGACAAGAGACACAGATGTTTTATAAAAAAAAAAAAAAAAAAAAAAGGGGTGTGGGGAGTGGGTGGGTAGGGAGGGGAATGTATCGGTGAGCTACTTACAGTGATTCACAGAGGAAAGGGTGCTTTTGCACACAGTCGACATCGAACCAGCCACCAGTGGAGGCCTCAATCAACACACAGTCCTCATTGTTGTAATAGTTGTTGGGTTCGTTTGGCTTCCAGTTGTAGAACTCAGGTTTTGTGTGGCTGCTGGTCCACTCGTATTCCCCTTCAATCACAAAGTCCTCCAGTCCGATCCATAGGCTGGCATCTGAGAGAGAGAGAGAGAGAGAGAGAGGAATGGAAGTTAATTTATGATTTAAAAAAAATCTTTTTTATAAGTTTTTTTAAAACATATCTTTTTTAGGAGTTGGTGTGTTGTTTTGGTATGGAAGGAGAGAGAGAGAGAGAGAGAGAGAGAGAATGAATAAATAAATGAACGAACGGAAATGTTTTAATGAACATTGCTGAGAGAGAGAGAGAGAGAATTCTGCATGTGTTTGAATGCTTGTGTATTTTGTTGTACAGTTTGCATGCATATATGAGTGTGTAATATGTTGGTGGATGTGCATGCATGTAAGTATGTATAGTTGTGTGCTTATTTGCATGTATATAGATGTAGGTGGGGGTTGGATGTGTGTATGTGTGTCTGTGTGTGTGTGTGCACGTGTGTGTGTGCACGCGTGTGTGTGTGTTTGTGCTCACATGTGTGTTTGTGTGTGCACGTTTTGTGTGTTTGTATGTTTGAAAGAGAGGGTTAAGAGATGAATCACTTGAAGTGAACATGTGTGTATCTGTTTATAGATGTAGAACTGTAGTGTTTACAGTACATGAATCATTTTTTTAAGAAAACTCATTGCACTCATTCAGTCAAGTTTGTGTTATTTTAGCATACGTATGCTAGTCATACATACATGCTCACTGTTTCTCATTCTCACTCACTCTTACATACACACACACACAAAAAAAAACCCAACCCAAAACAGCTGTCAAAATATCAGAAGTCAGTGTGTTTGACAACATCAGTGCTTTCTTCCTTTTTGACAATGACAAGAATAGTAAATCCAAGGTAAAATGAGAAAAGATT
Source organism: Babylonia areolata (assembly GCF_041734735.1). Classification (NCBI taxonomy): domain Eukaryota; kingdom Metazoa; phylum Mollusca; class Gastropoda; order Neogastropoda; family Buccinidae; genus Babylonia; species Babylonia areolata. The sequence goes on from NC_134890.1 coordinate 10,994,157, forward strand.
GACCCACCTCGATGTTGTTTTGCTAAAGAAGCAACAAAGGCGTTTTCTTCAGGACTGTTGATCTCAACCAGGTGTCCTTGAACAATATCACATGCTATCTGAAGGACAAATGGTTACCAGTCTTGTTAAGGCACAAACTTTGTGAACATTTTTGCATCTTTGAACATAGACTTCAGTTCTTCAGGTAATCATTATAGTCTTTTCAACTGCAGCCTATTCCATCTGACTTTTTGTTTCCATTTTACTTACATTCTGTTGTTTTTCAGTTTAGTTATCCGTTGATTTGCTTAATTAATTTCATTTTAATTTAAACGTTTCTTTTGTGTTTTTTTTCCTTCTCTCTCCTGTATGTGGTAGACTGTTAAGGCCTGACCTGTGTATTGGCTCTTTGTGTCAGTAAGTCATCTGCTCCCCTCACTTTTATCTTAAAAAACAAAACAAAACAAAAAACAGAAGAAAAGAAAAAAGCAGATGTGGTGTAGCGTTAATGGATTAGGCTGCACGCAATTATAGATACCTCCTTGAAAGTAATCTGAAACTATCCAGCATCTGTGATGCTTGTTGTGACTGTAAGCTGATGAATAGTTATAATCACTCGGCTTATATCACAGATTGACAAAAGTTTACATTTGGGCTAACAGCAAAGTGAGAGCTGTATTATCAGTGGTTTCTCCAGTCAATGGGAAATCATTTACAGCTTAGTCTTTTGTGAAGGACTATGACTCTCAAACTAGGAGGCAAAATTGCACTGGTTCTTAGTGCTGCAGCCTTGTGGGCTAGTTGGCCTTTGGGAACCATCCCAACGCCGATTGTCCTAAAACCCTCTTGGCCAAGAGAGTGGGGATGTAACTTGGGCAAGACACTCTCCACTATAATAAAATTCTAGCCCAAATAGTTGGAACAGCAGTTGCCTCCTCTGCTGTTCTGATGGTCATAGTCGGACACGACTGACTATATATAGTTATAATGTCAATCTGTGTTACCGTCCATGGCAGTCTTTTGTGTGTGTGTGTGTGTGTGTGTGTGTCTGTGTGGTGTGTGTGTGTGTGTGTGTGTGTTGCACAATGGCAGCCATCTAGTCCGCTCTACCCAGGTAGGAAGTCTGGTGCACAAAATGACCCTGTGTTTGTAAAGCGCTTAGAGCTTGGTCTGTAACGGAGGATAGATGCTATGTATAAGTATCCATATCATTCCGTCATCATGACCTTGGCTTCAAAAAAGGTGTAGGGCTCATGGAAGTGGAGGTAGCACGACGTCTGGTTTCCCCTCCATGGGGTGGGACAGTCACTCACTGCACAGAAAATGAGTGCAGGGATCTGTAGACAGTCATTTAAACAAGAAGAAGAAATGTGGGGAAAAAAAAAGAAAGATGAATGTGTTTTGTGAAGGAAAGGAATTTGTTTGTGATCTGTTGTGGACCACTGCAAGCAACATTGCCTGTTACGTGTACACATAATATACGTGTTTACGTGCATGCATGCAGGCAACAAATACATGTTGATGAATGTGCACGCACGGTCACCCCCCACCCCTCCCACCCCCTCCACACACACACACACACGCTCTCTCCCTCTCTCATTCTCATTTCCCTCTCTCCCATGCCCTTTTTTGATGTCTAATCTTTCATCTTCTGTCTCTGTATGTCTGCCAATCTCTGTCACACACACACACACACACACACACACACACACACACACACACACACACACACACACACTCTCTCTCTCTCTCTCTTTCTTTCTCTTTCTCATACACACTGTCACACAGACACAGACACATACACACACAAAGACACACACACACATACAAGCATGCATACGAACACACACACACACACACACACACACACACACACACACATTCACAGCCTCATTAGCCTTTCCCACCATTTCCACTCACCGCCACATTCCAACAAAGCAAAGAGAACAGCACAGAACACAGCGATCCTCATGGTGCCGGGCAATCCTATGTATTCACTGGTGAACTGGCCAGTTCCATGGGAGTGCTGTGGTAATTATACTTACGCAGCAGATCAGGACAGGGCACTGTGCTTTATCTTCTTGTCTCAGACATGGTGGGGTTTAAGGTCACCATGAGACTGAGTTTATGCAACAGCCTTCAGTGTTGTTTAGGGGAAAGATTTGCCTGTGTTTTAGTCCTTTTTTTTTCTTTCTATTTCTGTTTTATTTTTTATGTTTATCTATTCATCTTATTTGCTTTCATTTTATTCTATTTTCCCTGAAGGTCTGCTTGAGTGCTTTGACTTAAACTGCTGGGCAGGCATCTGCTTTGCAGATGTGGTGTAGTGTATATGGATTTGCCCGAACACAGTGATGCCTCCTTGAGCAAGTGAACTTAGTTCTTAAACTTTTGAAGAGTATTGATTTGTTGGTGGACGTTTTGACACATTGTTTTGTTTCTGGTTATTTTTTCCCCCCATAAAACTAATTGTTTTTATTTGACTCATCAAGTCATGTGCCTGAACATTGCTCTGGCATCAAAATTTGTCTCTTTAAAAAAACAGTTTTCCTGTTTCTACAGAGGCATTTTAGCTGCTAAGGAAGGAACAAACTTCTATGGTATTTTTGGATGTTTCCAGTAAAACCGTGTGTTTTCTGTGGATTTTTTTTTTCTTTTGTGTGTGTGTGTGTGTGTGTGTGTGTGTGTGTGTGAGTATGGCATGGAAGCCTGCTAAGTCTGAAAACTCTCAGGGGCTGAATGGGTTAAAGTCTGTGCTGCCTTTTCTTTCCTGTTTAACTCTCTTTGTACGACCGACAGAACACGCAACAAAAACAGCAATTCACAGCAGCTGACGCCATTAACATGTTATAAGTGGAAGGTTCTCACATTGTAGAAGTGGATGAAGACAAAGAATACCATATTTGTAATGATGAAGGCTACAGGCTGGGCCATTCAGACACCCCCAGGACATCAGATGGAGTTTCTGTGGGGGGAAAGAAAGGGAAGAAAAACGGCCGTATCTAGTGAGTTAAAAGAAATGGTCAGTGACAAAAGTTTATCAGACAGTGTAGCGAAATATTGACTAGTGTTGAAATGTGAATTATGAATAATGTATGTGTGTTTGTATGGGGACAGTGGTGTAAGAGGAGATGCATACATAAGAAAGTACTCTGAGAATGCTATGTTATGAAACACTGACAGCTCTGCAAACATGAATAGATACTGTTTTTTACTGTTGTGGTGTTGTTGTTTCCATTGGCATTTAGCTGGTGGATACCTTGACCCTCAATGAAGTTTTAATTGACACAGTAGAAAGTTTGGACACATCCAGTGTTATGTTGGTTGCTTCTATTCTTCCAGAATCCATTTGTCAATCAGTTATACAAAAGTGTTGTTTTTACCACAGCGAATACTTGTGCAGTTGACTGATTTTTTGTTCTTGAAAACTCTGACATGTGTTTCCTTTGCACACAGGCGATAAAAATCATGGGCAGTGAGAAAGGGAAGAAGAACAAGACGAACCTGATGTTTGTCGCTGGTGGAAGGTTGCTGAGCTATTTAGGTCGATCCTACCAGGTGGAGAGAGAGCTGACAGGGATTCTCAAGTAAGTGGTAGAGATTTGTTCACTGACATCGGAAGTGATGTGTTTGTTGTTGATGGTTTAAAATGGTAGGGGAGCAAAAGGAAAAATTATGTCGATCACACGGACAGTGTCTTCATCCGTCTTTTTCTCTGGCACATGTCAGCAGAGATGTTCATATGGTCAAACACACAAATGTGCACTGATGTCATGTGTAGCACTTAATTTGTCATGAATGGTTTGAGCGTACACACAACAGCACAGTTGTGTACATTATGTGGTCAAGCACACAAGCATGCATTGATGTCATGTGTAGCACTTAATTTGTCATAAATGGCTTGAGTTTACACACAACAGCACAGTTGTTTACATGGTTAAAGCACACAAGCATGCATTGATGTCATGTGTAGCACTTAATTTGTCATAAATGGCTTGAGTTTACACACAACAGCACAGTTGTTTACATGGTTAAAGCACACAAGCATGCATTGATGTCATGTGTAGCACTTAATTTGTCATGAATGGCTTGAGTTTACACACAACAGCACAGTTGTGTACATTATGTGGTCAAGCACACAAGCATGCATTGATGTCATGTGTAGCACTTAATTTGTCATAAATGGCTTGAGTTTACACACAACAGCACAGTTGTTTACATGGTTAAAGCACACAAGCATGCATTGATGTCATGTGTGCACTTAATTTGTCATAAATGGCTTGAGTTTACACACAACAGCACAGTTGTTTACATGGTTAAAACACACAAGCATGCATTGATGTCATGTGTAGCACTTAATTTGTCATGAATGGCTTGAGTTTACACACAACAGCACAGTTGTGTACATTATGTGGTCAAACACATAAATATGCACTGATGTCATGTTTAGCACTTAATTTGTCATAA
>NC_134890.1:11003602-11018602 GCF_041734735.1 Babylonia areolata
GTGTGTTTTTTGTTGTTGTTGTTGTTGTTCATGTTACACCTGTTTCCAGTGTTATAACAGTGTGTGTTTGTTGTTGTTGTTGTTGTTCATGTTACATCTGTTTCCAGTGTTATAACAGTGTGTGTTTTTTGTTGTTGTTGTTGTTGTTCATGTTACACCTGTTTCCAGTGTTATAACAGTGTGTGTTTGTTGTTGTTGTTGTTGTTCATGTTACACCTGTTTCCAGTGTTATAACAGTGTGTGTTTGTTGTTGTTGTTGTTGTTCATGTTACACCTGTTTCCAGTGTTATAACAATGTTGTTATGTTACACCTGTTTCTAGTGTTATAACAATGTTGTTGTCATGTTACACCTGTTTCTAGTGTTATAACGATGTGTGTTGTTGTTCATGTTACACCTGTTTCCAGTGTTATAACAATGTTGTTGTCATGTTACACCTGTTTCTAGTGTTATAATGATGTGTGTTATTGTTCATGTTACACCTGTTTCCAGTGTTATAACAATGTGTGTTGTTGTTGTTCCTGTTACACATGTTTCCAGTGTTATAACGATGTGTGTTGTTGTTGTTGTTCCTGTTACACCTGTTTCCAGTGTTATGATTATGTGTGTTGTTGTTACGCCTCTTTCCAGTGTTACAATAATGTGTGTTGTTGCTGTTGTTTCCAGTGTTATAACAATGTGTGTTGTTGCTGTTACACCTGTTTCCAGTGTTATAATAATCTATGTTCCTGTTACATCTGTTTCCAGTGTTATAACAGTGTGCGTTGTTGTTGCTGTTACACTTATTTGCAGTATTATAACAGTGATTGTTGTTGCTGTTACACCTGTTTCCAGTGTTATAACAATGTGTTGTTATTATTGCTGTTACACTTATTTGCAGTATTATAACAGTGATTGTTGTTGCTGTTATGCCTGTTTCCAATGTTAAAAGAGTAAGCGTTGTAGTTGTTGGTGTTATACACCTGCTTCCAATAATGGAGTTGTTGTTAACACCTGTTTCCAGTGTTATAACAATGTGTTGTTGCTGTTATACCTGTTTCTTGTGTTAAAACAGTGCATGTAGTTTCTGTTTCATTTGTTTTCAGTGTTAAAACTGTATGTAGTTTCTGTTTCACGTGTTTCCAGTGTTAAAACAGTGCATGTAGTTTCTGTTTCAGCTGTTTCCTGGGTTAAAACAGTGCATGTAGTTTCTGTTTCACATGTTTCCAGTGTTAAAACAGTGCATGTAGTTTCTGTTTCACCTGTTTCCAGTTTCTGTTTCACCTGTTTCCAGTGTTAAAACAGTGCATGTAGTTTCTGTTTCACATGTTTCCAGTGTTAAAACAGTGCATGTAGTTTCTGTTTCAGCTGTTTCCTGGGTTAAAACAGTGCATATAGTTTCTGTTTCATTTGTTTTCAGGGTTAGAACAGTGATTATAGTTTCTCTTTCACGTGTTTCTAGTGTTAAAACAGTGCATGTAGTTTCTGTTTCACATGTTTCCAGTGTTAAAACAGTGCATGCAGTCACATGTTTCGAGTGTGATTAAAACAGTGCATGTAGTTTCTGTTTCACCTGTTTCTTGTGTTAAAAACTGTGTGCAGTTATTGTTGTTGACCGCTAAGTTGTTGCTGCAAAGCGTGTTGGGTTATGTTATTGGTCAGGCATCTGCTTGGCAGATGTGGTGTAGCGTATATGGATTCGTCTGAACACAGTGACGCCTCCTTGAGCTACTGATACTGATACTTTTGTTGTTGTTGTTTTATACCTATTTGAAGTGGAGTGATGTCCTAGAGGTAACGCGTCCGTCTAGGAAGTGAGAGAATCTGAGTGCACTGGTTCGAATCACGGCTCAGCCGCCAATATTTTCTCCCCCTCCACTAGACCTCGAGTGGTGGTCTGGATGCTAGTCGTTGAAATGAGATGATAAACCGAGGTCCCGTGTGCAGCATGCACTTAGTGCATGTAAAAGAACCCACGGCAACAAAAGGGTTGTTCCTGGCAAAATTCTGTAGAAAAATCCACTTTGATAGGAAAAACAAATCAAATTAAAAAAACTGCATGCAGGAAAAGATAAAAAAAAGAAAAAGAAAGGGTGGCGCTGTAGTGTAGCGACGTGCTCTCCCTGGGAACAGCAGCCTGAATTTTACACAGACAAATCTGTTGTAATAAAAAGAGAAATACAATACAATACAATACAATTTTCAGTATGAAAGCGGTGTGTTGTTGCTGTTACACATGCATGGGTTTTTACAATACAATACAATATTCAGTATGAAAGCGGTGTGTTGTTGCTGTTACACATGCATGGGTTTTTACAATACAATACAATATTCAGTATGAAAGCGGTGTGTTGTTGCTGTTACACATGCATGGGTTTTCATCATGGCACAGGACACAGTGTGCATGGTGTGTGTGGGAGACGACAAGGGAAGCGGACTCTTCACACTCGCAGGGCCTCAGGATGTTGTGGCCACCATGGGACCCAAGTGAGTACTTTGCCATTTGGCACAATACATGCTCATAACAATAGGGTCATTTGTACAGAGTACTTTGCCATTTGGCACAATACATGCTCATAACAATAGGGTCATTTGTACAGAGTACTTTGCCATTTGGCACAATACATGCTCATAACAATAGGGTCATTTGTACAGAGTACTTTGCCATTTGGCACAATACATGCTCACAACAATAGGGTCATTTGTACAGAGTACTTTGCCATTTGGCACAATACATGCTCACAACAATAGGGTCATTTGTACAGAGTACTTTGCCATTTGGCACAATACATGCTCACAACAATAGGGTCATTTGTACAGAGTACTTTGCCATTTGGCACAATACATGCTCACAACAATAGGGTCATTTGTACAGAGTACTTTGCCATTTGGCGCAATACATGCTCATAACAATAGGGTCATTTGTACAGAGTACTTTGCCATTTGGTGCAATACATGCTCATAACAATAGGGTCATTTGTACAGAGTACTTTGCCATTTGGCGCAATACATGCTCATACCAATAGGGTCATTTGTACAGAGTACTTTGCCATTTGGCGCAATACATGCTCATAACAATAGGGTCATTTGTACAGAGTACTTTGCCATTTGGCGCGATACATGCTCACAACAATGGGGTCATTTGTACAGAGTACTTTGCCATTTGGCACAATACATGCTCATAACAATGGGGTCATTTGTACAGAGTACTTTGCCATTTGGCACAATACATACTCATAACAATAGGGTCATTTGTACAGAGTACTTTGCCATTTGGCACAATACATGCTCATAACAATGGGGTCATTTGTACAGAGTACTTTGCCATTTGGCACAATACATGCTCATAACAATGGGGTCATTTGTACAGAGTACTTTGCCATTTGGCACAATACATGCTCATAACAATAGGGTCATTTGTACAGAGTACTTTGCCATTTGGCACAATACATGCTCATAACAATAGGGTCATTTGTACAGAGTACTTTGCCATTTGGCACAATACATGCTCATAACAATAGGGTCATTTGTACAGAGTACTTTGCCATTTGGCACAATACATGCTCATAACAATAGGGTCATTTGTACAGAGTACTTTGCCATTTGGCACAATACATGCTCATAACAATAGGGTCATTTGCACAGAGTACTTTGCCATTTGGCACAATACATGCTCATAACAATAGGGTCATTTGTACAGAGTACTTTGCCATTTGGCACAATACATGCTCATAACAATAGGGTCATTTGTACAGAGTACTTTGCCATTTGGCACAATACATGCTCATAACAATAGGGTCATTTGTACAACAGGCTGCCTACCTGGGTGGAGCGACTGACAGCTGCCATTAGGTGCTTATCATGTTGCCTGTGTCATTCAATCAGAATTCAGGCACGCACACATAAACACTCAGACAGACATGTGGCATTTAATGTGTATGACTGTTTTGTTTATTTACACGGCCATGTAGGCAGCCATACTCCATTTTAGGGGGCTTGGGGGGGTGCATGCTGGGTATGATCTTGTTTCCATAAACCATTGAACACTGACATGGATTACATTATCTTTAACGTGTGTATTTGATCTTGTGCGTGTGTATACACACAAAGGGGGTTCAGGCACTAGCAGGTCTGCACATGTTTTGACCTGGGAGACTGGAAAAATCTCCACCCTTTACCCACCTGGCATGGTTACCGAGATTTGAACTTGGCGTCCTCAAATTGAAAGTCGAATGCTTTAACCACTTGGCTGTTTCGCCCGTCCATACTTACCCTTGTTGATGCCTGCATATCAAGGACTGGTCTCTACAGTCATCAGAAATCATTTCATCATGGATGAACATCTTCCCACGAGTCTTTATCTGCTAAGAAACTGCCAGCATTATCATCATCATCAAGTCATCACAAATTTCAGTGACAGTACAGAGACGTGTTTCTTAAACGTGAGCATGCTTATGTGTTAGTGGCGAGAGAGCAAGAGAACGAGAGGCGAGGGTAAGGAGTACATGCACAATGAAATGTATGCGAGGCAGGAAGTAGATTAATTTTATCCTTACCTTGCGGCAAAGTTGCTTTAAAGGCTACCTTATAGCCTTGACTCGCCAGAACCCAGCCACTCTTGCCTGCGAGGTGGAGAAAAGAAACGCACCTTCCTAGTATGTCTTGAGAACCTCGCCAAACTAGGGTGTAAGAAATGCTCCTCAGTTTTGACTCAAGATGCTGTGATTTCCTCCACAGGATCGCTGACCTTCTGGAAGCCAAAGGGGCGGTGACAGGAGGACGATACCGTGGCAAGGTCAACAAGATGTCTCAGCGAGCAAAGGCCGAAAAACTTCTGCAAGAACATGTGGCTTCTCTTCAGCAAGCTTCTGGCGACGCTAAGGCTGAGAGCTAGTGGAACTGGGACACAGTTGGTGATGGCATCATTTTCATTTAACAGTGTGATTTTTTTTTTTTTTCTGTTTCTCATACTGAGAGGAAATGAGTCAGAAATTCAGGATGAAGGTGGAAATGGCATCATTTTCATTTAACAGTGTGAGTTGTTTTTTTGTTTTTTCTCATACTGATAGCAAATGAGTCAGAAATTTAGGATGAAGTTGGAGATGGCATCATTTATATCAAACAGTGTTGTTGGTTCTTTGTTTCGGAGAACTGTGTACACTGTGGCGTGAAGAGTGTCAGTGTGGGTATGGATTCTCTTTGGGAAAAAAAAGAAGTTTCCTTTTACTGATTTCCAGTAATTGTTGTTAACTCCTTTGGTGAGGAAAAGGTGTGAAGTCCCATTGGTGTTATAAGTACCATCTTTCTTGAGAGACAAGTATCTCCACATGTTTTCAGTGTTTTTAGTGTGATGTCTCTTCTGACTTTCCAGGCTTCTGTGTCAGTGGCAGTCTTTGTTGTAGCATTTTTCACATTAGAGCTAATTGCATGTTGCCATCGGGATATTCTCTTGTGTGTGGGGTTTTTGTTTGTTTTTTCCCAAATCTTGCTTTTAATTTGAGACAGCGTTTCCTTGCAGTTACAGAAACACTTCTTTGGTGTTTGCTTTCAGAAATTTCTACCCATATGTATGCATGTGTGTGCTTGCGTGTGGCACGCAGTTTCTTCACATATGTTTTTGCCTATGTGCAGTTTTGTTGTTTTTTTCTGTCATGTATATTCTTATGCATTTTCTCAATGTCAGGTTTTCTCTTGTCATCAATGCACAGTTGTGGCTGACTGGCTTGATTTTTTGCCAGAAGCAATCTTATTATTCAGTAAAACATTAGGAACTCTTTTGTCATGCGTTTGATGGCATGTCCAGCCAATGAAGCCACTCTTCGGCTTTTCGTTATTTTACCAGAGGTATAACATGGCACAATTTTCTGTGGTCGGAACCAACCCCATAGCCCCAATAAACAAAACCCTTGACTGTGGAAAAAAAAATCTGTCCTTATATTTAAGACTACAAAAAGAAAGAAAAAACCCCAAGAACATGCTATAACAAGCACTAGATATTAGTATGATTGAAACGAATGATTTATTTATCACCATTACTGAGTAAATTTACACATGTGCTTACATGTTCATGTGCACAAAATGCACAAATGTGTATTCTTTCAAATACGGGTTCAAGATTGTGAAACTTATGATCGCTCTTGTTGTATGATTTGCCTCAAGTTGAGATGCTGAGGATGCGTACCAGATGCCACACATGTGAGAAATACATGATCAGTCTCTTCTCTTCAGTGGAGTCACATACTGAAGGGCTGTTTTGACAATGGGACTCAGGAGTGTGCTGACAACACATGGAGCTTTGTGAACCTGTTCATTGTATACAGCAGCAACATGCTATTTCACATCCCAAGACCAAAAGGAGAGAGAGAGAGAAAAAAAGAAAAAAAAAAGAAACTGCAACATGTAGCAGCTTTCTCCAGATCTGCACAGACCAGTGTACGCTACCGAAACTGAGAGGCACCATTGATTCTTTTTTCTTCTTTTTTTTTTAACCTTTTTTTTTTTGAATAATTAACCCTTTCGCTGCCAGGAAAATAAGATTTAAGTGAAATCTATTTGCCAGGGTTTTTTCACAAAAAACGGGTATAAATTTTCAAAAAATTCTGTGCTCTTTGTTATTGGAGAAAGACCCATAAAAGTATATATTTTCTGAAAGGGAAATGAATAAAGAATACAAAACACATGATGTTTTCCCATTTTATGCATTTTAAGTGACATGCTGTTGTTTTGAAATCAGTGTTTTGTTTTTTGTCACATTTTCAACTTGTTCATTACAAACATTAGTCTGGTAATTTGCACAAAAATATCATTTTCTGGACAAATGGATATCTGCACACACAAAATCATACTAGAACAACCACAATATAAAAAAACTGAAAAAGAAATAGATGCATTGTGACTTCTGCAAGTGATAATATGGATGTGAGGCCACGCCCCCTCAGTCTCCACCCCCCTCCTCTTCACCCCTCTCACACCGTCACTTCATCAGACCGCGTTGGCTGAGTGCCAAGAAAATAGCTCATACGGTGCCCTGCTAAAAATTCGCCTGCTAGAGTTGAACAGCCTGCATCACTCACTGATAGTTGTATCTTGGCCACTCTCTTGATTGCTCCCTTTATTTTCTATCAAATCGTCCTATAAATGTTCACCACTGTCTTCTCCTTCGAATTTATGCTTCAATTCTTTCTGAGCATTAGCTAAAGAAAGTAATCTTGGTTGATTTAGTTCGCCACGAGCGCATGTCTTGAGCACGGAGTCAGTCCGACATTTTGTTGAGCGAGCGAGGAGAGGAGCCAGGCAAAGACTGCGGCCAGTAACCCAACCAAAATGTTCAAATAAAGGACTGCCTTATGACGCAGATGGTGTTTCTAGCTATGAATAGAATCCAGAAAGATTCCCCAAGCTAAAGCTACCAGCATTTTTGTCAACGAACTGAATGCAAAGCAGGGAAAAGTCAGAAGCAGCGAAGCATACATGCTTGCCATGACGAGTTATCTCGTCATGCAGGCAGCCTAGGGGTTAAGTATCCGCTTCAAAATATTCATATGCAGTAAACACGGTGATGGTGTAGTTAGTGGCGTTGTAATGTGTTCTGTTTTGTGTTTATTTTCTTTTAATTGCGAACAAGATAAAAGATGTCATGCTGTCTTCAAACCCAAACATAATTATGTTCCGGCAACTGAGAAGAGCCCAGTCCAGTTATAATGTTCTGGATTTGGAGTCTCGGTGACATAAACTGTTCATGATCAGGAAATACCAGTTAATCCGGAAGACTTGCAACCTGTTATTGGTGTGACTTTTAAGACTTGTTTTTTCCCACAATGTTTAATCCAAATTTGGTATTGGCAAACAAAGTATTTCCAGGGAAAATGAACTTGTTAAAGTTTACCATGGACACACACATACACACACTCACACACACACACATGAACGTCAGGTTATAACAAAGGCATGATTTGTTTACACATGAGTCAAAAATGGAGCATGTAAAAAAAACCCAAAAAAAAAAACCCCCCAAAACCCCCGAAAACTCTACAACACCCATTTTTTCAGTTATTGCTTTAGAATTATCCAAAAATCTGTCAATGAATCTGCTTTATTCTAAAAAAAAAACCCAACCCAGCAACAACAGAATTGTTAAATGCTGTGTCTGGATGTTTTTAATGGACTGTGATTAAGATATTAATCAATGTCTAAGGAAATAAATAAAGAAAATACCTGCCTTTACCTGTTTTTTCAGCAATCTCAGATCATTGATTTTTTTCCCTTTCATCTTATGTATTTATTCTTATTCTTTGTTCTTATTTATTATTTGCTCTTATTCTCTATCTTTGTTTTTGTGATGTTTTAAATGGATTTGGGTTTATGTTTAAATGACATGGTCTTACTGATGTCAATAAATCCTTTATATGGAAGAAATTTTGAGTTATTGGGGAACAGAGAGTTGGATTTGTTTTGAATGGACATGTGACGTTTTCTGTGTATCCTCACTGTCTGTCTGTACACCTGTCTGTGTCTTTTCACCCACACACCCCCTTTTCCTCCATTTCTCTGTATTCTTTTCTTTATATATTTTTTTTTTCTTTCTTTTTTTCCTTATTATTCTTGGATACTGTACTGTGCTGATGCCAATGTCATTTTTCTTCTCTCTTCTCCTGTCCAGTCATCTGCACGATTTCAGTGGCATTACTCCTGTTCTGCTCATTCTGACTCTTAACCCATTCACCGCCAGTCAATTTAGAGTACAAAATTCCCTTGTACCATAAACACAGAAAAGAAAGATGGTGTCTACGAATAGCTGGGGATTCCTCCTGTGATGTGTAGAAAATATGGTCTGTCCTACCACTGAACATAAAGAGCAGTGGGTTCAAGGATAACAGACCCATGATCTGGTCACCTTTCAGTGACATGGGCCCTCTACCTAGCTTGTGCAAAAATGTGAGTTTGGCAGTGAAAGGGTTAACTCATGGACACATGGTTCTTAGTCTAGCACATCACCACTTGTCCACTGCTCCACACCTCATCACACACACACACACATGCATACACACACACACACACATGCACACACACACACACACACACACGATCACACACAAAATGATGACATGAATTAAACTGGTTACAATTTTGCAAATTTTCGCTGAAGTACAGCTTTAGCTTGGGTATTAGAAAAAAAAGTGTAGTCCCTTTTTTCTATACCCCAGGAAATTTTGCAAAATTGTAGCCACTTGAAAACCCTGGAAAATTTGCAAAATTGTAACAAGTTTTCAAGACATGATAATACTGCTGTTGTTTACACACACACACACCCACACACACATCTGTATTTTTTTCTCACTGTGTATATGTATATATAGATAATGATATAGATATATAACACAAATTTAATGTTCACATACCTTCGGCTTGATAATCAAATCAATAAAGAGTAATTGTTGATCATAAATGTCTCGGGGATTGCAAAGACAGGCAGTACACACCTCAGTTTCTACTTCTTCTTTGTTTGTGGGCTGCAACTCAACACCTCAGTTTAATTCATTTTGAACACAAAAGGCTGACCCGCAATAGGACGTTCCACTGAAGTTTTGTAGTCAAGCTTTCACGGGCTGGTCTGCAGCAAGCTTGCTTCAAGCGTTAAAACGCGTGCGCGCGCGCACACACGCACGCACGCACGCACACACACCCACACACGGGGAGAAAGCAGTCCTTGTCATGAACTTTACGGTCGCCACGTGCACGTGAACTCATCCACACTGCCCCCTCCCCATCTCCCCACATTCCACACTCGAAATGAAGAAAAAAACTCAAACGCTGCAGATGCGATCATGGAGGAATGAGACTGTCAGCCCATTTATAGATTCTTCAGAATTTTTTTGTCAACGCTGTTGAGGAATCTGTGTAACAGACGGGCAGAATTTTTGTGTCAACGTTGTTGAGGAATCTGTGTAACAGACGGGCAGAATTTTTGTGTCAACGTTGTTGAGGATTCTTTCAAACAGACGGGCAGAATTTTTGTGTCAACGTTGTTGAGGATTCTTTCAAACAGACGAGCAGAATTTTTGTGTCAACGTTGTTGAGGATTACGTTGTTGAGGATTCTTTCAAACAGACGAGCAGAATTTTTGTGTCAACGTTGTTGAGGATTCTTTCAAACAGACGAGCAGAATTTTTGTGTCAATCTGGTCGGAAAACAACGGGGGAAAAGAAATGTACAGACTTCACAAAAAGTTGTCTTCAACAAGATGCAGGTGCTCACCTGAAGGAAGAAGATGTAAAGAACCACTTCGTAAAAGCAGGTATGTTTTTTATACAATATTTAAAACAACAACAAAGAAATCATTTGAAGTGCGTATGGAGTATATATCATCGTGGTAGGATTTTTTTTTTTTTAAATATATTTTATATATATATTTTTAGCGAATGCCACGAAATAGCATTTTAGAACCCGCGCAGAATTGCAACTAATAGATTCCCATCGTCAACACTCTTCATATATGATATATGTAGTGCACAGAATACCCTCTTTTTTTTCTTCTTTTTTTTTCTGTACATGTGGCTGTTAATGTTACTGGCTGAATGCCAGTGTCATAAAATCTGGGGGAAATGCTTATTTTCTGCATGCACGATCCCGCAGTTTTGATGGTAGCGTTACTAAAATGACTAACTCAAAAACGTACTGCATCAACACAAGCAAACTACAGTCTATTGAGACAATATTATAAAACACACATGTGCTACTGCTCGGGACATGATATATATATGTAATTCAAATTTTTGTGCTAACGTTCGATGTGGTTTTATGCTTGTGGTACAAGGGAGAATAGTTTGTATGTGAGTTGGCAGGTTCAGTTGAAGTTTTTTCCCTTGCATTGCAATCTGTCCCACTTCGGGATCGCCCACTTCCGTCTTCAGCGTTTCTCTTTTAATGATGTGTGCGTATTTTGTAAGGTTGGGTGAGACAGGGATGGAATAGCTCCGTGTGTGTGTGTGTGTGTGTGTGTGTGTGTGTGTGTGTGTGTGTGTGTGTGTGTGTGTGTGTGTGTGTTTCCTTCTATGAATAACTAACATAGACCTACCAGGCCTATCAGTTTTCTAATTATCACTGCGGCACTTATCAGTAACAGTTTGTGTATTGGTGTCATTTCATAATTCAGTGTATCTCATCAGTTTGCGTGAGGTTTGTGACATTTAGTAAGGTTCACACAGGCTTTATAAAAGGTTTTACAGAGAGAGGAGAGAGAGAGGAGAGAGAGAGAGAGAGAGATGTTTATGTAGCTAGCTAATTGAAACGAGAATAATGTATTTGTATTTATCTTTTTATCACAATAGATTTCTCTGTGTCAAATTCGGGCTGCTCTCCCCAGAGAGAGCGCGTCTCTATACTACAGTACCACCCTTTTTTTATATTTTTTTTCTGCGTGCAGTTTTATTTGTTTTTCATATCGAAGTGGATTTTACTACATAATTTTGTCAGGAACAACCCCTTTGTTGCCGTGGATTCTTTTACGTGCGCTATATCCAATTATCTATAAAAAAAAAAAAAAGAAAAAAAAAAAGCACATCAGTGAAATGCTCCATTAGAGTTTATCGGTTTTAAGTTGAAAGAAATGATAAAACAGTGTTTCCGGATGGATTTTTCCAAATGATTTTAACATCTCTGCTGCAGATTAATTCAAGGAGCTTAAACGGACACTGACAGCTTACCTTTCATCCGTGCACCCTACGCAATTGTTTAAACACCTCACTGCTCTTGTTTTTGTTTTTTTATTTTAATTTAAAAAAAAAGTTTTATACAAAATATAACAATTATGATTAAATACTTTACCTTTAATAATAATAACAATGATAATAACTGGATATTTATCAGCGCTTTCCTCATTGCACAAAGCGCTTTACAATCCACACACACACACGCATACGAAACACTCAGTCCTTAACCCACAACCATGCACAATAAACATATATGCGCATACAAACTCGTACGTACAATACATACATACATATGCATGCATGCATACATCCATACATACATACATTCGACGCACACACAATACAGCGTTACAAACATACCAACACAATCAACTCGCTACTGTCATGTATGAGAGAGGGCGCACAGGAAATGCTGGTGGAAGAGGAAAGTCTTGAAGTTAGATTTAAAGGAAGGCAGTGGGGGGCTGTGACGGACGTGGTAAGGCAAAGAGTTCCATATTTGATGAACAGATGATGAAGAAAAGGCTCGACCCATGTCGACAGGTGTGTGTGTGTGTGTGTGTGTGTGTGTGTGTGTGTGTGTGAGGTTTGGGTGGGTGTGGGTTTGTGTTTAAGTAACAGACGAAAAAAAAAGGGGGGTTACTTTGTTGGTGTGTTTAGTGTAACCCTAAGCTGGTGATAGGAAAGTAGGTGGAAGAAAGAAAGAAAGAAAGAAAGAAGAAGAAGAAGAAGAAGAAGAAGAAAATATATAGTGGGGTGATGGCCTAGCGGTAACGCGTCTGCCTGGGAAGCGAGAGAATCCCGGCTCAGCCGCCGATATCTTCTCCCCTTCCACTAGACCTTGAGTGGTAGTCTGGACGCTAGTCATTCGTATGAGACGATAAACCGAGGTCCCGTGTGCAGCATGCACTTAGCGCACGTAAAAGAACCCACGGCAACAAAAGGGTTGTTCCTGGCAAAATTCTGAAGAAAAATTCCAAGCAAGAAAAAAAAAAAGGGGTGGCGCTGTAGTGTAGCGACGCGCTCTCCCTGGGGAGAGCGACCCGAATTTCACACAGAGAAATCTGTTATGACAAAAAGAGAAATACAATACGATACGAAATACAATACAATACAGGACGGTATCGTGGAAGCGTTGTGGTGTGACGGGGTGCGGATTGTGGGAGTTGAAATACCCTAGAGAATTCGTTCACTTCACCCGTAGAGGAGGTCTCTTCGACCTCGTTTTCCGTTTGTGCTCCCACCCGCCGTTTACTCCATTCATTTATTTATTTATCTGAGGATTCCACACGGCGCCATCTGTCAAGTGGGGATAATAAATGCGGGAATGATGCTGGTCGTTCTGTCGTTTGTCAAGGATGTGCGTGGCATCGAGTTTGTAAGCACGTGTGAGCGAGCACAGGGGGAGGGAGAGAGGGTGGGAGAGAGAGAGAGAGAGAGAGAGAGAGAGAGAGAGAGAGAGAGAGATGGGTGGGGTGGGGTGGGGTGGGGGGTAGGGCGGGGCTGAGTGGGGAAGGGAGAGAGAGAACAGAGAGCGAGGGGTGGTGTGGGAGGGAGAGAGAGGGAGAACAGGGACGGAGACAAAACACACACACACACACACACACATACACAGAGGCTAAGTTGCTTACGTTTATAATCAACGCACATGATTCACAAACATACGCATGCACGTGTGTACACGGTCACACACAGACTGCGCGCACACGCACACAACACACACACACACACACACGCACGCACACACACGCACGCGCACATACACTCAATGTCCACGAGGAGTTGAAAATACCCAAACACAGATTTTCACACAAAGAATGAGCAAATATTCACGAAATGAATATTCTAGTTTAATGTATGATAGTCGTGTGTCCGACTATGACCATCAGAACAGCAGACGAGGCAACTGCTGTCCCAACTACCTGGGCTAGAATTTGATAATGGTGGAGAGTGTCTTGCTCAAGTAACATCCCCACTTTCTCGGCCAAGAGGGTTTCAGGACAGTCGGCGTTGGGATGGTGCCCAAAGGCCGACTAGCCCCCAAGGCTGCAGGACTTAGAGCCGGTGCAATCTTGCCTCCTAGTTTGAGAGTCATAGTCCTTCATAAAAGACTAAACTGTAAATGACTTCAGTTCCCATTGCAATGGAGAAATCCTTGTTAATACATCTCTCACTTTGCTGTTGGGCCAACTGTAAGCTTATGACAATCTGTGATATAAGCTGAGCGTTAGGCATGTGTGGTTTAATACTTCGGAGTTAATCAAGGTATGGTTTGACCCACTGAGATATTCAGCTGTGAAACAATCCTCGGCCCCAGTCCTAAGAAGATGGCAAATACTTAAAACTCATCCTACCCCACAGCTACATGCGTGCTACAACTCCCAGGGACCAGCACTACATGAGAACACTGCAGTAAAAAGGAGAGTTGTTAGAGTTTTTAACTCTCTCCATACGAACGGCGAAAAAGACGACGTTAACAGCGTTTCACCCCAATTACCATCATCAACATATTGCAAGCGGAAGGCTCTTATACTGAAGACGTGAATGTTGACAAAGAATACCACAATTCTGACGACGGAAGCTGAAGGTTGGGTCGGTCATTCAGACACCCACTGGGCATCCAGGGGTCTGTGTAGAGGAGAAGAGAGGACTGGCCGTACTGAGTGAGTTAATGGCGAAAATCGATGGAGAATTGTTGATTTAATCGGTCAGACAAAGCTTCGTTTTCATGCTTCCGGACTCAGTAAACGGTTCAGTTTAGAATACCAAGCAAGGATGAACGAAATTAGAATAGTGTGTTGGCATGAGAATACTCGCATCCGGTCCATGTGGGAAGTAATCATGGTACGAGTTCACTCACATCCTTTCCCCTCTTTGCAGTTACTATGCGCGGAGCCATTGATGCAGAAGTGACGCTGCGCATCGCCAAGGCCAGCTCCGCCTTTTGCAGACTCAAACAACAGGCTGTGGAACAACAAAGGCATCAGGCTCAGCACCAAAATCAAAACCTACAGAGCTGTTGTGCTGACCACCTTGTTGTACTGCTGTGAAACATGAACGACGTATCGCCGTCACATTCAACAGCTTGAGCAGATTCACCAGAGATGCTTACGAAAGATCCTCGGCATAAAGTGGCAAGACAGGGTCTCCAACCTCCAGGTCCTAGAGAGGAGCCGCCTGCCCAGCATCGAAAGCCTGCTGATCCAGTGCCAGCTACGCTGGACAGGACACGTTGTCCGCATGACAGACAGCAGGATCCCGAAGATGCTACTGTATGGCCAGCTGAAGGAAGGTCACCGCGAACTTGGAAGACC
>NC_134890.1:11021102-11053602 GCF_041734735.1 Babylonia areolata
AGGATCTGCATAAAACACTAGCGCGCATATTCAGCACAAATATGCACGCTAATATACATGCACACACACACGCGCGCGCGGGCACGCATTTCAGTACAACTACGCACACTCGCAAATACATTCAAATTCAAGAGAATATACATATGCACGTACGCACACACACGCAAGCACACACGCACGCACGCACCCACACGGGCAGGTAAACAAAGCCAAGCCACAAGCGCTCAGTGTATTGGACCCTTTATTAACAAAGAACTACACACTGTCTTCTGCGTTCTAAATATAGCAATATCGTATCACGTGGCAACACAGTAAGCGTCAAAAAGCACGTGCGGCGCACGTGAGTACAGGACATCACATGGTCAGTTAGTATAATAATAATAAGAATGATGATGATGATGATGATGATAATAAATAACACACGTATCACCACCACACACGACGCCTCTCTGTAACAAAGTCAACACACAAACGGATACGTTTCCATGCAACCCCTCCCTCCTACACCACCCAACACTCCCGTAAATAAATTTAAAAAATGGAAAAAAAACAACTAAAAAAAACAACAACCCCAAAACAACAATCTCTCCCATAGTAATTATTTATTCGGATCCACAACAAACCCTGGCATCCAGATAATTATACACACATGTTATCAACGAACACGAGAACCGACGACACCCATTGCAGGCATTGGCCACGTTTCTCTGCAATGGATGGATGTCCATGATTATCATTATTATTTAATAATACAGAAGCGCTGCAGTATCGGATGGGCGAGGGTAAGTTTGTTTTTTTTTCTGCAGGTCTGAAGTGATAGACAAAATACAATGCAAGTGGTCGAATATATTTTTCCGTAAACAAACAAACAAAAACCAACAACAAAACACACACACACACACACACACACACAAACCCACCCACCCAAAAAAACGAGCAACAAAACAACCCAGTTGTCTTGATTGTAAAATGCCTTTCGACTAAAGAATGTAGGGGGTTTGGGGGTGGAGTTTTTAAAGGCGCAACAAACACGTTTTGGTGTTGAAATTAGAAATTAGAAATAGTGGTATTAACTTGCCTGTCAGCCCCCTCACCCCCGTCTCCACCACACAAAGAGCAGTCTGTTCTCGTTTACATAGTTATAATATATTCATCTACCTGTTTACGATTGTTTGCTAGTCGGTTTGATTTCCTCCAAAAGCACTCAGTAACTTGTCTGGGTGTTAAAACAAACAGAAAACAAATTATTATTATTATTATTATTATTTTTTTTTTTATCGGTCGTTTGTCATTCAAATCAGTACTGGTTTTCGATAAAGTGACATTGACTTTTCTGTGCTGTTCCAGTGTTGGTCAACTGGGTAGTTGTGGTCCATATTTAACTGTACTCAAGCTGTTGGGTTAACACACGAGAAGAAAAAAAAAAGAGGGTCATTTAGGTTTTACAGCTGGGCTGTTGGCCATCCTAACGACGTGTGTGTGTGTGTGTGTGTGTGTGTGTGTGTGTGTACAATTACCATTATATATGGCAGGACATTAAGCGGAATTCTTTCCTTCCTTACAAGAAGCCTGTCAATCCTATTTTCGATACACTTGAACATTTCTTTCAACGACCTTTTCGGTTAGCATCGACCCAAGCTTTTGAAACAACACGTGAAACTGGATGTTGGGAATTTCTGCCATTACACAATAGTTTAACACTTAATGTAGCGTTACAGTTTCTGCATATGCAGCTGAACTGTCCCCCCCACCCCCCCCCCCCAAAAAAAAAAGAAGTTCAGCTGCGAATTCAATGGAAACAGGCAGCAACTGAAGTGAGAGAATTAATGATCATCCATCACATGTGGGATGACCAAGTCCTCTGTGCTGTTCAGACGATGACCAGACCCCAGAGGAGAGAACAAAGGAAAAAAAACGATTTGCCAAACGGCGGTGGAGTGACGCATTGTTTAGGTCATAATGGCCTGAAGTTTAACAGTACGTATGAATGACGTCTGTATATTTGGGTGTCAATCATGCAGATGACGTATTGGAAGATGCACAGTCCCTCCGTGTGGAGGCGATATCAAGGAGATAGAGTTGCTCTAGAGTTATAGAACATAGAGTATAACATGTGTCCTGATGAATCGGAAATACCCGCAGCTGCTCTTGGCTGGCTACGTGTAGCACTTTACAAACCGGTTATCTTCCGTTTCGGTGATTTGGTTGTGAGCGTAT
Organism: Babylonia areolata; assembly: GCF_041734735.1. Lineage (NCBI taxonomy): Eukaryota > Metazoa > Mollusca > Gastropoda > Neogastropoda > Buccinidae > Babylonia > Babylonia areolata. The sequence goes on from NC_134890.1 coordinate 11,023,320, forward strand.
TACTTGCTTCAGAAGATGGTGATTTTCAGCCTCAGTCGACGTTTGTGCCAGTATTGTGTTCACGTATTCATAGAATCGGCATTGCACATTTCGAATAAACAGCGCCAGCAGCATTACAGACAATTAGAGTTCACGTAACAACATCTGTAGCCTATCTGCTGACTGGCTTTACAGAGAGATGCAAGAATAATCCTGCACTGGTGATACATGGGGATAAAGAACCCATCCATGTCTGTTTTGTTTTTAGCTTTATATCGCACGTGCTGCATGTGTTTTAAAGAACAGTGTGTGTTTTCTTTGTGTCATGAGATTATAGGATGCATTTTGCAAGACAGCTATAAATCTGAACAGTATAAAAAACAAAACAAAACGTGTCACCATAAATGAAGCCAATATGGCCGTCTCCACATGACGAATAACAACAGGAGTATGATACCCCCAACAGGACGATCAGGTCATAAGGAGCCCATAATAAGCACAGCCTCTGGTACTCTACAGCGAGTACATCAGGGCTCTCCAGTGTTGCGCAGTCTTCAGAATGCTGCTTTTTGATTTGTACAATGGCATAGACGATCACTCCTCGTTCGCTCGTGCAAAGTTACAAAACCGGTGATTTGTACGCACAGTCACCACCAACACTACAAATACATTGCCTATTTACAGCTTAAAAAAAACAAACCCAACAAACGTTCCGTATTGCAGAACATTGACATCTTCAGCTCTGCTACAGACGCACGCGAACGAAGTAAATAAACACATAAATTATATAAAACATACAGTGACGATGAAGGGTACTAGCAGTATAATTAGCTGTTGTAGTAGTAGTTCGAGCAGTACTTGTTAGCACTCACACAGTAGCAGTACTGTTTTAGTGGAAGCAGCACAGCAGCAACAGCAGCAATAAACCCTTAGACGCTTCGGTCATATTCATGCAGCATTAGAGACATTCAGGATTAGTTTGTTAGGATGGATGTTTCCAGAATAGGGCTATTCTCGTTGAAATATATAGTATGTGAGAGCCTGAGCATCTTTTTATTGAAGTATATCAGAGCTTGGCCGTCTTTTTCCTTTTTTTTCTTTCAGTAAATTTGATTTTTTGTTGTTGTTGTTGCACAGATCGTCGGATCTGCTGCTGCAGACAAACCTGGCGACAATGACAAGAGCACGATCTGAAGCTGATGGGACGTCGCTGTGAACGATCGCATGCATACATGGTTTTGGGAGGTAAGAAGGGCGCATCTCAGTTGTGGAATGGCTTTACCGCGAACGTCTTTATGTTTGTCTTGTCTGTCTCGTCTGAATTTTCATTGCAAACTTGTCTTGTCTTTGTCTTTGCCTCTCTCCGTGTGCATTCTGTAACATTGCATCGCAGAACTAAACGTGCCTAAATGACTTAGTAGACATCAAGTTCATCTCTCTCTCTCTCTCTCTCTCTCACACACACACACACATACGCGCGCGCGCACGCACACATACACATACATACAGACACTCGCAACCTCGCTACCGTAACACAGCTACTGTCTACAGAAGCAGAAAAGGAAACGATAGGTTGGGCTGATACCCGCATCTCTTCGAACTTGCCGCTGCCGGAATTCACACACACTATACTACACAACTCCAAGGGTAACAAGACAGTCTGTAGTGTGGAAACTACTCCACTAATTGATAGGAAAGTGGAAAGGGAGAAAGAAGATTGGGGGTGGGGGTGGGGGGGGGGGGGGGGGGAAGGGGTGAGAGAGGGAGAGGGAGAGAAGTTAGGGGAGAAGGCAGAGGAGACGAGAGAGAGAGAGAGAGAGAGAGAGAGAGAGAGAGAGAGAGAGAATATGTAGGTCAAATGTGCACAAGGCATCCGCGCAGCGTGTATTTTTGATATGATGAAATATAAATGTGCTTATACGTTTTCGTGTAAAAGGGAAAAAAAAACCAACAAAAAACCCCAATGAAACGAAAACAAAACAAAACAACAACAACAACAAAAAGAAGAAGAAAAAACAACAAACAAAACAAAAACAACAAAAAACACACACAAAAACAACAACAACAAAACTAAGAACACCGTTGTTCCACCGGGCGAAATGACTAAACAGAGAGCACTAAAGTCTAGCAACACGAACTAACGAATTAAATATTCGATTGATATTGATTGGGCAGCACAGTTTGGAAGCAAATTAACGAAGAGATATTTCAGCCATCCCGCTCACGAGATTCGAACTGTAAAGGCTGGGGTTGGGGCGGGGGCGGGGGAAGAATTAGTTCTTGCGGTTGTCTTCGAAGAAGGATGGCTATACGTTCAGTCTAAACCTCCGGTCTTTCAACTTCGTTTATCTGTAACCAAACTCTTGCATGAAAAAACAAAACGAAAAAACAAAAACAAAAAAACAAACAACAACAAAACAATTACCGTTGAATGCTTTTCTACCACAAGAGTGGATTATTTTATTCTAACAAAAAAATCTCTTCCGAGGTGAATCTGAATGCCTTTAAATTCGATTTGATCGGGCTTATGTGTGTCAAATCAATTGAAATCAACAAGGGTCTTAACGTATGCTTTTATGAAAGACAGACATCTGACGATTCTTTTAAAAAATATGTTTATTTATTTTTTTTAATATATATATATATATATATAATAAACTTCAAGCGGAATAAACATTAATAACAATGATAAATAAAAATATTTGCGAAGGTTATCCTAGTTAACTGATCTTGAACTTTTGCCAAACAAGAGCAGATAATCAGGTCGTAATCTGATGCTCACGGTCAAAGCAAAAAAAAGCCTCACTGCCTTTCCTTCACAAAAGCGTATTTTGAAACGTTTCCTTTCCATTGTAGTACTTGACAATGAGTCTTGCGGCGTGTCGGTCAGTGGGCACACGTGTTATACTTTTGTGTTCACTGTCATCTCCAGCGGCGAATGAATACTTGTAACTTCTGACGTGTGGAATCCCAGCAGCACGGAACAGCATTACTCTGTCAGTGGGAGAAAAAAAACACAACAAAAAAAAAACGGACAGAATTTTTTTTTTTTTTTCATTTTCTTTGTATGAGTTTTTTTTTTTCTTTTTTCTTCTTCTTTTCTTTTTTTTTTTAATTTTTTTTTATTATTTTTTTTTTTAGAGGGCTTCATCCTGTTTTTATTTTGAAGTTCGTCCTTTTCTTTATTTTGTTAACATATAAGGCAAAAGAAACGTAACACATGATGGAAGAATGGAAAGCTGGGGCAAGGTATGGTCAGAAAAAGAAGACACACACACACACACACACACACACACACACACACACACAAACAAAACCAACACCGTTTCTTCCTTATAGTTGTCCGGTTAGCGAAACACATCCTGCACGTGGAAATCTCCGAGTGGACAAAGACTCGGGAAAGCAGATGAACAAAGACTTTCCTGTAACACGGCCTTTTTACACAACAATAATTAACAAGGGGGGGGCGGGGGGGGGGGGGGGGCAGAGAGACAGCCCTATGTTTGTCGCTCTCGGTCACTGACTGCTTCCGGAAAATCACCGACGACTTTGTAAGCTTGGAAAAGGTCACACGACGTCTTGTTTAAAATCTTCTCTAAAATGTCGCCAGTCTGCTAACAGTGTCTTCATATTCCCGTCCTAACTCCGTAGAGACTGCAAGCCAATGGACGTTCATTTTGTAAATCATGGGGTGGAGGGACATTCCGATAAGACAATGTCTGGAAAGCGACTGATTATAGTCTGATTAAATGTATTGAATGATTGATCGACTCGATTATGTCAGTTTAGTTCCTGTGATAGTTTCAGCAAGTCTGTATTTTCAACAAGAGATTAATTATGGATCACATACCAGTTTAACTAATAACGTCCCCAATCACAATTTTTTATGCCAGTTTAACTAACAACGTTTTCAATCACAAATTTTCATAAATCAAAACGTCTTCATTCATATCACACAAAATGCAGTTAAAACAAGTTGTTGATAACGCTCACTTGTGTAAGTACAAGAACAACATTCACATATTATAATATATATATCTATCTCTCTCTCTCTCTCTCTCTCTCTCTCTCTCTATATATATATATATGAGAGAGAGAGAGAGAGAGAGAAGAAACAAACAAAACATGTCATCAACTGGCCCGTCTCATCAGCTGTCACAAAACTGACCAACAGAATCAACATGAAAATGACCCTGTCAGCGGGGTGTACATCTCTGTTGTCGGCAGTTGTACATCGCACGCTGCCGTCTGCGGCTGCACATGCACTGCCTTCAACTGAAATATGTAAAGTTGCTTACAGCTCATACTGGAGATAATAAAGTTATTCTTATTCTTATTTATATATATATATATATATATATATATATATATATATATATATATATATATAATAACAAGGTACGCAGCGGAATTGCTGGTATCGCTCCATGAAAATATTTCAACCAAAGTAGACTCTCGGATGAGAACAACAGAAATGCTGGAGAAAATACCAAGGAAATGATTGTCCTTTGATCTTTTCTTTCATCTCGAATAGGGCTTCCTCATGAGAGTCCATTGTCTGTGACGTATTGTCTGTAACGCACGAACACACACACACACTCTCTCTCTCTCATTCTTTCTCTCTCTATATTTATATATATGTATATATATTAATTGCTGTATTTAATTAGAATATGTACATTTGATTACATCTTCACACGCTTATTCGAAATCAGCAGATTGTCCCCTTTATTGTCAGTAAAACGGTACACTGTCCTAACTCTGTCCAAACTTAAACGACACCCTACTATGATTGATAGTCAATATTGATACACTGTTTCAAACCTGTCCAAACTTTAACGATATCCTTCTGTGCCTTAAGAGTCAATATACTCAGTGTCACAAACGTGGCCGAACCTGAATCTTCATCTCTGGTAGTCAGTAAACTAAGCCTTAACGCTACTTTAAATTTTTTCAAATGTCTTTTAAAGGTCAACCAGATTTCTTTGTTTCTCCCTGTCCCCAATTAATTTCGTAATCTTTTCTTTCATACGAATCGTTTGCATGGGACTTCCAGAGAAAAAAGTGCACTTGACAAGAGATCTATTCAAGAATTCAAAGCAAAAGGGTATACACCAAGGCTGGATTCGTTGCCCTAAACTACATGTACTGATCAGAACGATATGTCCTTCCAGTTGGACCCCAGGACGGAGGAACCCGTCTCGTGGTTGTTTGGTGTCTGCAGCGAGCATCTCTACATCTTGACACGAGGTAATTCTCTGGTTCCCTTTCACCTTCACCTGGTTTACCATATCTGATTTTTTGGGGGGTTGAAAGTAAAGAACAGCTGCATGTAGACCAACTCATTTAAAAAAAAAAGTGTATTGCTGCATATGGAGGCGTTGTCTTGACCATTCCTTTTTTGTTGCTGACTGCGGACAGGCTTTGTCCGTGTGAATGAGGCAATTCTCTGTAATAACTCCTACTGTTTTGAAAGATATGAGAAGGCCTTGTTGGTGAACGTGACAAAACGACTACAGAGAGGAATTCTTCATGCACGCCCTTCATTTATCATTTCCTGGTTTAGTTTCTTAGTTATGAACTTTATGGTTGCAATAATATAGGCACATCATGTCTTATCACCTCTTTGTGGTTTTTGTATCGTTTCTGAACTTTTTTCTTTTCTTTCTTTTTTCCATTTTCGAAATCAAATATTAGGTCGATCTTGATTGCCATTTACTGCTGTAAGATCAGTAACCGCACCATTGTAACTAAAACATGTAAGCAAACACACACACACACACACACACGAACACACACACACACACACACACACTCTAGACGCACTGTGTTAACAAAACCTGTTACAAAGATCGCGTGCATAAAACAAAACACATAAAAAAAACCCCGAGTTCTTGACATCAACCAACATGACCGTGACCTAGATAACAGACACACAGCATGAGCGACAGCCCCAACATCCGGTCAGTCACAAGCCAGCGGTCTGTGACGGTGGACCGGAGGTGGGGTGGGGTGGGGTTGGAGTGGGTGTGAAGGTTGGAGGGTAGTATGTACACAATGAACAATGCTGAAACAAAACTTCAATCCTGAAAACATCGATGCAAATATGTAAAATCAAATAACGTTCATCATTTTTTTTTTTTTTGTATCAGACATACATGAAACGGGTACTGTCAATGAAAAAAAGTATGTGGAGATGGGGATCTCTTGATAAGCTCAAGGACAATAATGATAGTAATAACAATAATGATAAAACAATCGATATAATCCATGATAACATTTGTGTCGCGACACCACTGACCAGAAAAAAAAAAAATCCTGGCGGACCAAAGACATTCACAAACGTTTCCACATGCTGTTCCAACCAAGCGTTTACACAAGCGCAAAATTTCTCACGTGTATTTGTCATAAATATTGGGAAAAAGTAAATGCAGTCTGTCGGTTCTGAACCTTATTTTACGGCCTATTCGGGAAAAACAACAACAAACCATTCGTTCGTTCATTCAACACACATATATTATTGTCAGGAGCACACCTTTTAGAACATGCTTCACCACAACAAGATGTCGAGTGATCGTCCATGTACACTGAATGAATTTTCCGCTCTTATTTTGTGTAGTAATAAAGCCTTTCCATGATGATTTTTTTCAGTGTGAACCGATAATCAGATGGTTTTCGTAACGGATGCCCGGTGGGTCGTCGATTAATCAACTTGTGCTGCATAAGTTGTGACAAATCAAAATTTGTGGGTTACCAAGTGCAGACATATTATTTTCAACAGTACTTTCCTGCTGCCGTTGTTGTTGTTTTTTTCTGAAAGACAACCGTCGGTTTTGATTCCGCCTTCTCGCTCCACTCCCTCTGTTTCCTGTTATGTGAAGATATTCCCGTCAATCATTCTATTTTCTATTCATTATTCATTTTGAAATTTGAGTACAGAAGTGAGGGTTTACTGCGAACTGCGATGGGGTTTTAGTGTTGGTGTATCAATCATTATCATGTATGTGAGCATGTGCTAAAAGTGCTAATATATCCATACTTGATGCAGGGAAAAAAAAAACAGGACTTGAACTTATTCATGAACCTTTCGAAACACTGCTGCATGAAACGGCACTGCTCAGGTTGGACTCAAGCGAGTGAATATCCGATGGGTTTGAGTCAGTTGTAACGGTATTTGCATTATTTCCTCCCTCACACACTCTTTTTGCATGAGACCTGGGGTGCTGTGAAATATACCGCAGACTGCAATCCCTTCATTCTCAAAACTGAATACCGAACTTTAATATCTGTCTCTGTGTCTCACATATCAGAATCTGGAAAAAACGAATTAATAACCATGACTGACATGACATAAGAATGCCACACACGTGTAGCCCTGACGACAATACACTCCACAGAGGAACGAAGACGACTGTCTTTTGCAGAATAAATGATTGTGTTGTAAATAGATGGATGTCCATGCGCATGCGTTATGTCTTTTACCGTCCGGTAGAATCGCTTCTCTGGCTAAAAACAAAGGGAACAGTTAGAGAACGGAGACATGAATGTTTGGCGCGCGCCAAAAAAAAGATCCATCCTCTTCCAGGCAGCACAGTGGTCATTGTCATCTGACACATTATCACCTGAAAGGTGAAGTTCCATGTGGTTTGTATAGCAACCAGCCTCTCTGTGTCAGATATCTGACGGACAGCTAGGGATGTGCATGGTGTGAGACAGAAACAGTGTAAAGGTAACTCCATGAAAACCTTGTTCCGGCCGGCTCTACCTGATGCTATTTTTTCAGTTACTGAAGGAAATGCATACGTATTTCATACTTGAATGAAACGTGGATGAATTGCTGTATTGTAACATCATTTTATTAACTGAGCTTCAAAATATGATTTTTGCTTTCTCTTTGACTGGTTTTAAGAACTGACGTGAATTAAGCCCCGAAATGGCTCTCTCTGTCAAAAACAACGATTTCAACGTATTATGCTATTTTCTTTTTTTTAACTACACGTCATTACATGTCACGTTTTGTTAGGATTCTTGTCGCTGGTTAATACGTGATTTTTGTTCTCCGTTAAAAAAAACACGCATTCGTTCTAGGCTTATGTGGTAAGCATCTTTTTGTGATTGAGCACAGTTTTTAAAATTTGTTACTGCTCTGCATCCGTGCATACTGGTTTTACACGTGGAGAAAAAAGATCACAGGTTTGCAGAATGACCTAGTTTTTCAGTGAGAAGCGAAGACTTGAAACACCACCAAAATGGACAAAAGAAGCCAATAGGTTCGCTGCACAGGAAATGCAGACATTCTTCTCTTTTTTTTCTTTTTTTTTTGGTACCAACACTCAGTATATATAGATACATTTACTTTCTGCACAGTGTGTAATAATATGCGTTTAATCTTTCGGTTTCGGATAATACGCTGAAACACAAAATTCCCGAGTTGTGTTTAATGCCGATCCGTTCACATGTCAGAATCATCGGAACACATTCCTACAGTAGACCGTTTTACCTGCTGTCTGATGCAGTCTTTGTATATTTCGTTTTCCCCACATGAAACACAAGCATGACTTTGTTTTATTTTTTTTTTTTTTAATACTTTTTTGTATATGAAAATAAAAGAAGAAACACGCACAGATCCGTTTTCTACCATGTAACACGGACATGACTCTTATTTTTTCGAAAAGGGTACAACAAACAAACAAACAAACAAAAACAAAAAAAAAAAAAAAAAAAAAAGGGAGGGGGGAAAGAAAGCGAGACGTAATGTTAGATGGCGAGATGGGAAATACAAGAGGATTGTTGTAGGATGGAGAGACAGGTAAACAGATAAACAGCATGAAAGAGTTGAAGGGGAAGAGAGAAAAGGACGAATCGTGGAAGATTGTTTTCTTTAAACAGAAGAAAGAAAAAAAAAATGTCAAGTTAAAAAAAAAAAAAAATCAACAAACTGCACTTTGGCAGCTTGCAGTGGATACTGCAAACCCGTTTCTTCCGTTGAACGTATGTATGAACTGGTGATGCGACAAAAAACCATCTGTGATCATATCATGTATATGCATGGAGGTGGGGTGGGGTGGGGTGGGTGGGTGGGGTGAGGTGGGTTGGGAGGTTGGCGGGGGAAATGCTGAGGGGTGGGGATGGGGGGGGGGGGGAAAGGCGAATCGAACCACTCTTGCTCTTTTGTCTTCAACGCCGTCCCCCCTCCCCTCCTCTCTCTCCACCCCCCCCCCCTTCAAAAAACTTAGGTGCAAACACAAACACGTGTGAGAAAGCTTGGGACCAGATGGAGGGTGGGAAGAGAGAGAGAGAGAGAGAGAGGGTGGGATGGAGTTGCATGCAGAAGCACGAATGTGTACGAGATGAGATGAAGTGCGCAAGAGATAGAGCGCGCGCGCGCGCGTGCGTGCGTGCGTGCGTGCGTGTGTGTGAATGTGATTGTGACAGTGATTCCGGGAGCGTGAATGCTCGTACGAGCGTATGTATGTGAAAGACGGAGACAATGACCGATACTGACATACGTACAGCCATGGACAGAGACACCAACAAAAACAATGACAGTGACAAAGACAGATACCGACAAAGACAGTGACAAAGAATGACAGAGACAAAGACAGTGACAGGTACCGACAGAGACAAAGACAGTGACAAAGAATGACCAAGACAGTGACAAAAAATGACACAGACGGTGACAGTGTCGAAGAGTGACAAGTACCGACACAGACAAAGACAGTGACAAAGAATGACAATGATAGTGACAAGGGAAAGACTGTGACAAGGACAAAGACAGTGACAAAGACAAAGACAGTGACAAAGACATGCAGTGACACAGGCAGATACAGTGACAGAGACATGGACAGTAGTCCGGGTAAAGTAGGCTGCGTCAGAAAAGTCACAGTACAAAAAGGCTAGGTCGTAGTGAAATGGGCTTGCTGGGTAGATAAAACAGGTTAGGTCAGGGTAGAATAGGCTTAGAGTAGGTGATAATATAATAGGCTAGGTTAGATTAGGTCACGATTGAAACAGTTTGGTCATTGTCGGTCAGAGCAGAGCAGACCAGGTCTTAATGTATGATAGTCAGTCGTGTTCGACTATGACCATCAGAACAGCAGAGGAGGTAACAGCTGTCCCGACCATCTGGGCTAGAATTTGGATATAGTGGAGGGTGTCTTTCCCAAGTTACATCTCCACTCTCTCGGCCAAGAGGGTTTTAGGACAGTCGGCGTTGGGATCGTTCCCAAAGGCCAACTAGCCCACAAGGCTGCAGCCCAAAGAGCCAGTGCAATTTTGCCTCCCAGTTTGAGAAGTCATAGTCCTTCACAAAAGACTAAGCTGCAAATGATTTCCCATTGCAATGGAGAAACCATTGATAATACAGCTCTCACTTTGCTGTTAGCCCAACTGTAAACTTATGCCAATTTGTGATATAGGCCGAGTGTTGGGCCAAACAGGTCATAATGGGAAAGAGTTGATCATGGAAGAAAAGGTTTGGTCAGAGCCGGATAGTCAAATTCAACAGGTGAGAGTAGGACAGGGCAGGACTTTAGCATGGTAGAAAAGGGGAGGTGAGAGTGGACGGGCTGGCTAGTTCAGTAGGTCACAGCAGAATAGAGGACTGGCTGGTCAGTATGATAAGAGCATGATTGAGAAGGCAAGGATAGATCAGGCCAGAATAGGATACAGTAGATCAGTAAGTCTGAGTGGAACAGGCAGGGTCAGAGTGGACTCGACCAGAATAGTAGGACAGAGGGGAAGGTCGGGTTCTAAAGACCAGGTCAGAATTGGATAGGCTGGGTCCGAGTAAGGATAGATCAGTGAAATACGCTAGGCCAGACTAGTTAGTAGAACAGGCTAGGATAGAGGTCAGGATATGATGTCAGTCGAACAGGTCTGTTCGGGAGTGGGTATTAAAAAAAAATACAGAGAAAAAGCTGAGTAGAATAGGCTAGCATGGTCAGAACAGAGTAGGACATCGGGCCAGGGTAGAGAATAGGCTATGCCAGTCAGAAAATAGGCTAGGACTGGGTAGGATAGACCAGGTCGGCAGGTCAGAGTAGTATAGGCAAGGTCAGTGGGGTAGAGAAAGTCAGTTTTATACAGAAGGATAGAGTAGGATAGGCTTGGTTAAAGAAGAACAAGGTCAGTAGATCAGAGAAGTATTAGAACAGCATAATTATGATGGAGGGTTTAGCAGGGCAGGTTTGAGTAGAAATACGCAAGGGCAAAAAAAAAAGTCATAACAAGATAGACTGGTTCAAGTAGGGTAGCCAAGGCCATGCCAGAGGAGGACAGGTCAGAGGGTCGGCTAGGCCAGAGTTGGCACGTGCTGTTCTTCTGCGTAACAGGCTAAGTCGGAAGAGTATATGTTCAGTGATGTTGGTGTGATGGTGGTGGTGTGGGAGAGGGGGAGAGAATGGGTCCGCAAGAGACAGAGGTGAGGGGTGTGGGGTGTTAGTGGGTACGATAGAAGGTATTGAGTGAAAGACTGAATGGCCGAGCTCCCATGTGTGTGTGTGTGTGTGTGTGTAGTGGTTCCTTTTGTGTGTGCGAGCGAAGGGATTGAGTGCCAATGTGTCTACGTATGACAGGCTGTGTGCTGGCGGCGTTTGTTGTCAACATATAGTTGCCCCCATTTTCACATAAAGAAGGGTGGAGTGAGGGAGGGTGACATAAATTGGGACAATCTGCCTGTCAAGTACAAAATAAATCACATGGTATGCACAACTCTATAACGAAGAACAAAAATACAAACAAAATACCCCAAACAACCCCGCACACCAAGTATGGCGCTGGCAAGACATGGGACACCACTCTCCTGGTTTCAAAGCTGGTTTGGGTGAGGGGGCTGGGGGAAACATGGTGATGATGATGACGTGCTGAGTATTGATTGGTGGTCCTTGACCATAATTCAAATCAACCAATCAGCGTTTCGCCTCCTTGCTTTGCATGGACAAGGAAGCGATCTACAAGTGAATTCACTTTGCATCGTCAAAATGACTTCAAAACGGACAGCAGAGTGAAAATCGACGATCAAACAACATAATTTTGGTGTTACCGTGGTCTGAATTGGTGCACTTCGTAGGCTTGTTGTGTTGTCAAGCTCTACAAAATGCAGCCGGACTTGTGTGTGTGTGTGTGTGCGCTTTTCACGGAAGGGGCCAACACAAATGTTGAACAGACGTTTTCTTCGAAAGCTGACAGCTCAAGTTTTGCGGAGACACCATGTTATGGTCACCACCGAAACGTGTTATCAGACATACCTCTTATCAGACATGAGTGCTATCAGACGTAACTCAAACAACGTGTGTGTGTGTGTGTGTGTGTGTGTGTGAATAATCTAAGTCTGAAATCGTCTGTGTGCAAAGTGAGCGTTCAGTCATTGTAACTAACAGACACAGGGAATAAACATAGTTTTCAACGGGGCGAGAGTTTGAAAAAGGGCTTCGCATGTTTGGGTCCTTTTCTTTTTTTGGTGGTGTTTTTTGTGTGTTGTTGTTGTTTTTAATTTTGTTTATTTATTTTTTCAATCCCCGTCCTTGCATTTTTGCTATCGAAAAATAAATCGGTATTTCCATGCGCCCTAGAAATGCTGGCCGATATTTTGTCGTGTTCTAGAGTGGCGGATAAACAGGACACAAAAAAATGATTGGTATATAAATTTAAACAAAGGAACAGAAAAAAAACAAACAAACCCGAAAACGGCAATGGTCCGGCAGTTACATCAAATCCTCAAAAGTAGAAGTAGTAACCAATAATACGAAGGACATAGGCCGATACATAATACGTGTTTACATGATGCATTTGGGACATAAGACTGTACACCGTGTTCTGTCTAAAGTACAAAAAAGAACCCACATTGTTCCACATGCACGACCGTTTGTTTGTACTGTTTGTGTTTGGGCTTGTCTCTTGGTGGCCCGAGAAACAGCGGGCAGTCCCGTTCAACATCTAGGAAGCCTGAGTACACTACACACAAACAAACAACGCTGTCAATAATTATCAATCACCTTCACACAGACATCACCGCATTCCGCACGGAAGCGGGGTGGGGTGGGGGGTGGGGATGGGGACGTTGTTACCATACACACCGCAGAAGACGTGTGTGCTTGTGGGAGCGTGCTCGTTTCTACATGTAAACCAAGGCTTTGGATGTTCAGAACCTATTCAGCTCACCAGCAAGTTTTTGGACAGTGTTTACTTTCTTTTTTCTACCCAAAAAAATGTATCTACATGTCTACGTTCTATGCCAGTCGAAGCGTAGAATCCTCAGAAACGTTCTCTTGAACTGGGCGTTGGCGAACGCGTAACAGAAGGGGTTGATGGGGCTGTTGAGATAGCAGAGCCAGTAGGTGAAGTAGTAAAAGCCCAGGTTGATGCAGTGGTAGCCCTTGCACATGGCGATGACGAACAGCATGATGTGGTAGGGAGTCCAGCACAGCACGAAGGCGCCCAGGATGATGGTGATAGTCCTCAACGCTTTCCGGGCGCGGTTCTCCGACTTGGACTTGCGCTCGCGCCGGTTCCGCCGCCGACTATTCCGCGAGCGGACCGACTTGACGAAGGAGTGGATCCGGCCGTCGCCCTTGCCGCGGGACCGCCGCGACTCCGACAGCTGCTGGGAGTCCGTCTCGGCGCCCTCGTCCGGGTGGGGGTGGCGGAGCGGGGTGGCACAGGCACTGCCTTCGGGGTCTCTGGAGGGAGGACCCCCATCCTCATCCTCATCCTCCACCTCCCCCTCCACCTTCATCACCGGCACCTCCCTGCCCCCGTTCAGCTTGGAGGTCAAGGCCGTGGTGGCGGCGACGGCGGAGGTGGCGGTGGTGGTGATTTCGGTGATGCCAGTGTCCGTGATGCCGTCGTCGAGGACGATGTCGAAGACGTCCGTGCCGAGGGGTGGGGGCGGCAGGGAGTTGCGCCTCTTCCACAGGGGGGAGTCCTTCTCGCTGCCCTCGGCCACGTACACGTTGACCTCGCTGCTGTTGGCCGAGGCGGGGAGGGGCGGCGGGGCCTGGGACCCTAGCTGCAGGAAGCTGTGCTCGTCAATGTAGGGGCAGCCCGCCGCCACCTCCGCCTGCAGCAGGGGCCTGAAGGCCGGGTCCGGGTCCTGGACCCCCGACGACGTCACACACATCGTGTCCGACTGGTCCCCGGGGTCCGTCTCGGCCGAGGAGTCTAGCAGCGTGTCCAGGCAGCTGTAGCTGGGGCCCCCGTGGCTGGCCTTCACCAGCTGCCCGGATGGGGGCATGGGCGTGCCCCCGCCTCCCCCGTCCTCGGGAAAGCCGACCACCTGGGAGTAGGCGGGTGGCGGCTGGCCGGCGATGACGGCAGGCACGGGGCAGGAGGCGGAGGGGGCAGCAGCGTTGTCCGGGAACTGGGCGGGCAGAGCGCCGCTGTCCATGAACCCTGAAGAAGCGCTGCTGTCTACCATCACCACGCCACCACCACCAACACCACCACCGCCGACACCGCTGCTGTTGCTGCCGCCCCCTACCAGCTCCGCCGACACCGTCGTGCCGTCAACACCACCGTTCCCCGCCGGCGCTCCACTTCCCCCACCACCCCCACCCCCTCCACCGGTGTCGAGCAGGGCTGGAGCGAGGGCCGAGTCCATGAGCGTGGTGCGGAAGGACTCCGGCGTGGTCAGCATGGCCGTGTTGACGATGCCCGCGATTCCCGCCTTGGGGTTGAGCGACGACTTGGTGGAGCGGCGGTGGTTGTTGTTGGCGGCGAAGGTGGCGGGCGGCGGGGGAACCTTGGGTGACTTGCTGCCGGGTGTGGCCCCCGAGCTACTGCCCTCGTCGTCGGAGGCGAAGGCGGGGCTGGAGGAGCGGTCCTCGTCCTTGTTGTCGCCGACGTCCGTGGCCACGCTGCCGCCGCCTAGACTGTTGTGGCGCTGGATGTCCCCGGCCGCCAGGTTGTTCCGGCCGCTGAAGGAGGTCGTGGTGACGGTCTTCTGCTTGACGGGAGGGAGAAAGGGGAGGTGGTGTGTGAGGGCGTGGGCAGAGGTACGGGTGTGTGTGTGGTGGGGGGCAAGGTGGGGACATTGAAGATGTGTAGGTATGTTATTAATAAAATCGCATACGAACGTATTCAGAACATTTTATTTTACTTTAAATATCGTTATAATCATCTCAGACATAATTATCTAAAATATTTTCAAAACACACGCATTCAAAACAATTTATTTTACTTTGATATCCATTATCATCATCATGATTTATTGATGTGTAGGTATATTAATAAAATCACGCATAACCGTATTAAAAACATTCCATGTTACTTTAATATCCGTCATGATCATGAATTGAAGATGTCCAGGTATGTTAAAAAATCACGCACAAACGTATTTAAAACATTTTATTTTACTTTAATATCTGTTATCATCATCATCAAGGAATTATTGAAGATGTCCAGGTATGTTAAAATAAATCATGCACAAATGTATTTAAAACATTTTAGTTTACTTTAATATCTGTTATCATAATCACAAACAAAAAAAAAAAAAACCCATTTCATTTTACTGAAATATCGCTATCGTCATCACAAACATATTTAAAATATTTTACTTTAATGATTATCCTTATCATTATCATGATTAATGTATAATACTTTGCAGAAAATGAAACATGTTAAAAGTTCCCCCCCGATTTGTGGAGAAAAGTAAAACAGCTTGTTGAATGTCCAAGACTTAAAGACAAAGGAAGGTGTAACGCACGTGATCCACCAGGTAAAAAAGTGATCATGGAATCAATTGTAATTCTAACTTTGCGACAGAAGTGTTTTTCTTGCCACTATAGACACGTTTTCTTTTTTTCTATTTCACTTGTTCGATGAGTCACTTTTTTAATGACAAAACAAATAAATCATTTGAGAGATCTCCTTGTCCAACTGAACTTACTCGATTTTTGTTCTTTGAGATGACAAAAAATTCAATTTACTTCAGGCTGTAAATGAAAGTTATTGTCACATGTAAATACAGGAAAAAGACCACGCATGAATGATGACAAGTAAATGATCAACCCACCTGGCTGTGCGGAAGGTTGTTCTGGGTCGAAGCTGAAAGACCTGTGACGTCACCTGACACACAGGTATGCACACGTGCAATGCAGAATATTTCATTGAATCCAACACGAGAATTTCCTTTTCTACAAGACATATAAACAAATCTATCTAGATATATATATCATTCATACACGTTTTACGTAAATAAGAGTGGCCAAGCCTTTCAAAAACATAAAAGTGTACAAACTTTGACAAGTATAAAAAACACACAATAATTCGCAGTCATGAACAAACGAATCGGCCACAGGACTGACAATACGTTTCACACCACCGACATGCCAGCATTCACATTTTTTTACGAGAACAGACTATCCCGTGCCTACACACCCTCTCAACACTGAAGGTCAAACGTCAACAAACCCTGACTCCGTCACTATTCAAGTCTGACACTGCTGGCCAGCTGCTGTCCAACATCTTAACCCAAATCTGTCATCACTTTCTCGAGCTTCTCTCACCTATCCATCAATCAATCAATCATCGGCTTAGAGGGCCATCAGCTCCTTAATCTAAACACCGTATTCATGGTGGACGGATGCAGAATGGTTAAGACGCTTCGCTGTCTATTTATACGGTGTTTATGAGGGTCCGGTTTGGAACTCTGCTCTCGCCCTTTCTCCCAGGTTTGGTTGGGAAATCAAAGTGAGCGTCTGGTCATTCGGATGAGACGATAAACCGAGGTCCCGTGCGTGCACCGACAAAAGAACCCAGGGCAAACAAAGGCGTTGTCCTCTGGCAAAAGTCTGTGGATGGTCGGGCATCTCTGCATAGCATATGTGGTGTAGCGTATATAGATTTGTCCGAACACAGTGACGTCTCCTCGAGTAGCTGAAACTGAAACCGTATCTAAATGTCATTGGCCTTAAAAGCGTACTACTATGTATTGTAATGTCTACTAATCGAGAATTGCAGGTCAAAACCGCCACAGTAATCCCCCACCCCACCGCCCACCCCCAGGTATGAAGTACCACAGTTAGCTTTCCACACATCCATCCTCAACACACCCACCCTCAACACATCCAACACGTCCACCCTCAATACGTCCACTATCAACACATCCAATGTGTACCCTCAACACATCCACCCCAAACACATAAAATGCATACACCTTCAACACATCCACCCCAAACACATCAAATGCTTACACCCTCAACATATCCACCCCAAACACATCCACCTCCACCATGGCACATCCACCTTCAGTGCGCTCAGCACATCCATCCTCAACACATCCACCCTCAGCATATCCACCCTTAGCACATCCAACACATCCACCCTCAGCACATCCACCCTCAGCATATCCACCCTCAGCACATCAACCTTCAACACATCCACCCTCAGCACATCCAACACATCCACCCTCAACACGTCAACTTTCAACCCATCCAACATATCCACACAGCACATCCACCCTGAACACATCCCACCCTCAACACCTCATCTCTCAACACATCGACCCTCAGTACATGGCCCTCAACACATCCACCCTAAACACATCCATCCTCAGTACCTCCAACCCATCCACCTTCCACACTTCCACCCTCAACACTTCCACCCTCAGCACAACCATTCCCAACACATCCACCTTCAATGCATCCAGCAATTCACCCTCAGCACATCGAACACATTTACCCTCAACACCCCCACCACCCCAACACATCCACCTTCAAGGCATCCAACAATCCACCCTCAGCACATCCACCGTCAACACATCCACCCCCACGCCCCCACCTCAACATCCACACCCCTCAAACACATCCAAAAACTGCCCACCAGCGTCGTTGGCCTTGATGCTCTTCTTCTGACGTTGTAGCTTGCGGAAGTAGCCGGTGATCTTGGTGGTGGCCCTCTCTCCGTCGGCCCCACCGCTGTTGCCAGACGACGCGACGCGGGAGGCCGTGCCGCGCCGCTCGGCGGCCAGTTCCATCGTAGCGTCCAGCTTTCGCTGCTTGGCGTCCGACTTACGCTGCAGCTCTAGGGCCACCTTGTAGATGCCAGCGTAGAGCACGCACATGACAACCAGGGTGATCCAGTAGTAGCCGATTGTCAGCAAGAAGGTGAACAGGGGGTCGGACATGAACTGGACCTGTTGTGTGACGGACGGACAAACGGTCAGCCAGCCCACAGATACCGTGAACTTGATACAAAGATTCAAAGAATTTTGATCCTTTTGCCCCCTTTTGGGGTGTGGCGGATAGAATAACAATACACACTCATTGAATCACAACTTCAGTCCAACGATGTCTCCGATATCCGCAAAAAACGCACACCCCCTACACGCACTAATGATAATGATTTGCAACAAAACAAATCAACCTTAAACATACTGACAAGTATGTTTCAGATGTAACAAAAGTCACAAACCCTTTCCAAGTTTTATGAATTTACTTAGATTAAGTTGTGTTTTCTTCCCAGAACTGAGTGCACTGGTTCGAATCACGGCTCAGCAGCCGATATTTTCTCCCCCTCCATTAGACCTTGAGTAGTGGTCTGGACGCTAGTCATTCGGATGAGACGATAAACCGAGGTCCCGTGTGCAGCATGCACTTAGCGCACGTAAAAGAACCCACGGCAACAAAAGGGTTGTTCAAGGCAAAATTCTGTAGAAAAATCCACCTCGATAGGAAAAACAAATAAAACTGCACGCAGGAAAAAAAAAAAAAAAAAAAAAAGGGTGGCGCTGTAGTGTTGCGACGCTCTCTCCCTGGGGACAGCAACCCGAATTTCACACAGAGAAATCTGTTGTGATAAAAAAGAAATACAAATATAAATACAAAATACCAGTTGCCACTCAACCACTGGGTACGTGAACATAAATATACGTATGCCTTATTTCCACCCCTAGGTGTCTTATTCCGGGTTCAGAGTCCTCCATTAACTAAACCCGTTGCCGACCAACTACAGGATACGTGAAGATGAATGTACTGATGCTTTTCCCCCAAGGTGTCTTACATCGGGTTGGAGGTCCGGTTGGAACTAGACCTGTTGCCAACCAACCACAAGGTCTCTATTCACGTTCTGCATGAATATGGCTGTAACAATGTTTATCGTGTATCTTTCTTTTCGGGCTCTTGTTGCATATGACTGAACAAGATGGAAGACTGCTTATTTTTTTTCTTTTCTTTTAATGTTCCTGATGAATTCGTCTGTACTAGTGCCTACTTTTTTGTATTTCCAGGTCTCTTTCTTTTTCAGGGTCCAGGTGAATTGTCTTTTTCAGGTCCTTTTTTCATGTCTTTCTCTTCAGGGTTCTAGAAAAAAAGACTGCACTTGTGTCCAAGACGTTTTTTTCTTCTCAGGCTCAAAATCAATGACTTAACTAGTGCACAATTGTCTTTTTCTTGGTTTTTCTTTCCCCTCAGGTCTCACAGGGTGGATACTTACAATGTTTTTGAACTCTGGGCTGGTAATGCCCTGTGTGTTCGGTTGGGTTTTCAACACCACCACCAGTAATAATAATAATGGTAATAATGATAACGGTAATAATGATAATGATGATAATATGGATAATATTAATAACGATGACGATAATGACAGTAGTAGTAGTAGTTAATGACGACGACGACAACAACAGCAATAATAATAATAATACATTCATATAAAGCGGGTGTGATTTCATTTGAACACATAGCTCGTGTGCATTTGTTTTGAGGGCTGGGATAGTATGGGTTACGTTTGTTAATTAAAAAAAAAAAGTATAACTATGTTTTGAGGGCGGAGATAGTGTGGGTTGAGTTTGTGAATTAAAAATAAAGCTATACCTAACCCTAACGGTAGCAACAGCTCAGAATATGCTTGTGCCTGCCTGTCAAACGCTAGTCATGTTTCTTATTAAAATTTTATCATTATCCTTATAATTCACATGTAAAAACAATAGGAAATAAATGGACAGGGCGACGCAGACACGCTGACCGACACACTGATGATACAGTAGTTAACTCACTCAGTTCGGCCAGTCCTCTCTTCTCCTCTACACAGACCCCTCGGATGTCCAGTGGGTGTATGAATGACCCAACCTTTAGCTTCCGTCGTCAGAATTGTGGTATTCTTTGTCAACATTCACCTCTTCAGTATAAGAGCCTTCTGCTTGCAATATTTCGATGATGGTAATTGGGGGGAAATGCTGTTAACGTCGTCTCTTTCGCCGTTCGTATGGAAAGAGTTAATAAAGTAGCCAGGCAAAGAAAGGCCTTACCTCGCAGGCTGTGGGCGAGACGCTGCGCTGTCCGACGAAATACTGCCAGCCAATGATAGTGGTGAAGAAAACGACAGCCGGCAATACCCACGTGATGGCTACCATCACTAGCACCTGCCACAAACAATCATCATCATCGTCATCATCATCAAAACCATCATCATCATCATAAAATACGCCATCATCAATAACGTACTGACAACCAGTGATGGCGGTGAAGAAGACGACATCCGGTAATATCCATGTGATGCCTACCATCAACTAGCACCTGCCACAACCAACCGATCATTATCATCACCATTAAGGTGAAAGCATAAAAAACAACGTTTTTGTTCTCCATGTTTGGCTCATAATCTAATCTGTAATTGAGTTTTTAAACTGATGTATGCTTAGTTTAGAATTCCAGAGAAGCTCAGCCTTAGGTTTTCATGGATTTTTCAGCATGTTATCTCGATTAGGGTAAACTGAAGAAAGAAGCGTGAATGGGGAGACAACGGAACGAAGACAATAAAGAGGACAAAGAATGACTGACAGGAAAAGGAAAAAAAAGTCTTTCACTTCCAGTAGGAAGGCCACACAACCACATCTTCTGTGTTGACCCCCCCCCCCCCCCCCTCATGTGGATTAACATCCCAATCCCGAGGCTTGAGCGTAAATTTCCCAGCTTCTGGAACAGCAGCATCTTCCAGTCACTCGTTAGCAAACAAAGTGCATTGGCTCTGAGAGGGATGAACAGTATAAACACACGTTGAAGATCCCATGATCCAAGTAAGACCACCACGAAAATACCCTGCATGCACGTTTTCCCCTCCCTCCCGCAAATAGTGGACGACTGCCTAATCAGACTGTATTGGTCGAGGAAAATTCGGGGGTGTTCTGAGGAGGGGGAGGAGAGGAGGAACGGAAAACCCCACAAGCTAAAAGGAGTGCATGAGAGGATCTAGACCATCGGCCAAGAAGATCCCAGTTAAGCCTCGGAGACTTATATACCAAGCCGGAATGGCTTGTCCCAAAGTCCGACAAATACTCCAGTTTCATCCCAAAGTCCATCTACTTCCGTTAGTACCCCCCACGTTTTCCTAAAGCACACAGCGTCTGACTGGAAAGTCTGTGGACGAATTAGGATACTGGTTGTGGGAAAGGTGGGAAGTGCGTGGTTGACATGGGAAACTATCTATGGATCTGATTTAGTTTTAACTGTTGGTTTAGTGTTTCGCTAACTTCTTAGATATTAATTTGATGTTTACTGTTTATATTTTTCGTGAAAAAAAGTTGTATCAGCTCGAGTTAGCTGCTAATAATATCTTGCCGAAATTTGGAAATCGAAAGTTGAATGCAAATTTCAGTATGCAAATTGTTGGTTAGAATGAATCTGGGACAGCTTTTCTGGCCGGTGGCAAACGAAAACGAAACCCTGTAAAACCACTTCCAGTATCCCACAGACAAACGTGCATGATGTGTGATGGACTATTGGAAGCCTTGCCTCTTTCCTTCATCTTCTGCTTTCAGGTGCTGCATCTCTCTCTCTGTCTGTTTCTTAAGACTGTCACGTGTTCGACAGTTTTGTTTGTTACTGTTTTTCATATCAATTTGTTTACTGCCACGAATGACGGATAATTCGGGTAGGAACTAAGTTTTCGAATAAGCATTTCTTTTAAATGGAATCAAAACCGCGTGGCTCTGCCTGTCCAAAAACAAACAAAAAACCCACCAAAACAGGCCTTTCAGGGAGCAGCACGTTTTCAATTACAGACGGGAACCCGTAAATCATTTTCCTTGCGTTGGCTTTTCACTCTTCAAATAGAGTGCCCGCACATTTTCACTGCAAGTTCCCTGTTCCCTGGACGTTCCAAACATGGACATCCTGTGTACCCCACACCCCTAAATTGAAATTCTGGCGAGGTCCGTGTTCTATCAAGTATGTTTCATTCATTCATTTGTTCGAGATGGTTCATCATTGTCGGCCGAGAGACGTGAACTGGTACGCTGTCCAACTGACATGTAACTCCAGGTAATAGAACTGCACTGATGCTGCGCTGGTTGAGGGCCAGGCTCGTATTCAAATGATCCGTTGAAATCCCTAAACGTTCAAAATAAACATCAGTGTTCTCGTTGCTGTATGTAGTCATTCTGAGGATGTTAATGATTTTTTCTTGCTTAAGGGTGCAACGATAGAAATTCTGCATACAATTGCCCAATGACGGGTCCGGGGGGTGGGGGACGTGATGTGTTTGCGGGTGTGACAAGGCCACTGTTCTGGTGATTGCCAGCAGTGGGGGATATCGTCAATGAAGAACACAATCAGCACACCCTGTTCCCGTAGGTCATGAACAATCAAAGTGACAGCCACTGCACTCATAAGGTGCAGAAATTCGTACGTTCCCTCCCAACCCACTGTCATGAAACGCATAGCAATTGTTGCGGAAAGCTGGTTTCGGAGTTGAACCTGTGCGCAACGTGCCAAATGAACCCAATCGCGAAGTGCCCGATTTACTTCTTTTAAACACGTTTTACTGCTCTGGGCAGAGCTCAGCATAGCAGTTTGTTCGGGAAGGCGGCGACGGGTATGGACATGTCTGAAATCGCTACAGCATGCATTGTAAAGCCAAGCCACGAGGCAGCGGCTCAGAGATGCAAATGAACATAGAGAAGAGGAATGGTGTTTTATCAGACGCATAAACCCAACGCCCTGGTCCATTGCCTGTTTTGAGAGGACTGTTTTTCGTTACTGAATGCGGTTTGCCAGTGTACTTCTTTGGTTATGTGAGTGTGAACGTAAGCCGGTGTTTTTCAACATGTAATTTACCGATAATGAGTACTGCGTTTTGTTGTTGTCCTCTCTTCATATCCGAGGGTGGAAGGTGGGAAAATGGTTAAGACGCTTATCAACCAGTACTGTGTTCGAAAGGGTCTGGATTCTAATCTCGCTCTCGCCCTTTCTCCCAAGTTTGACTGGAAAATCAAACTAAGCGTTGTGTCATTTTGGATGATACGATAAACCAAGGTCCCGGTGTGCAACACACACCTGGCGCACTGAAAAAGCACCCGTGCCGACGAGAGTGTTGTCCTCCTGGTCACATTCTGAAGAAATCCACGCAGATTAGTGTACAAATATATATGCATGCACTCAAGGCCTGACTACGCGCGTTGGGTTATGGCCGCTGGTCAGGGCAACAGCCTAGCAGAATGTGGTGTGGCGTGTTATGGATTTGTCCCAACGCAGTGACGCCGCCTTGTAAAACTGAAACCGATCGCCACATGTACATGCAACAGTTGCTGTTGATATGAAACAACACCACGAGCGGTAGAAGGTTAGCAGTACTGTGATGTTCACCAAAAGACCAACCCCCACCCCCAACCAGTTGCTATTGATATGAAACAACACCCACGGGTGGTGGAAGGTTAACAGTATCGAGACGTGACGTTCACCGTAAGACCAACCGCACCTCCCCTCCTGCTCACCCTACCCCCCACCTGAACCCCCACACGACCTTTTTTTCTTACCTTTCGTTCGGTGGCAGAAGGTAAGCAGTACCGTGACGTTCACCATAAGAGCACCCCCCCACATCCCCCCTCCAACACCTCCCTCCACACGCACACCGTAAAAACTATCCCCCCATCCCCCACACTTCCTCTTTACTCCCCCACCTCTCCCTAACCCCTCTCCTTCCAGCCCCTCTCACAACCTTTCAATTCTTTATATATAAACAAGAGAGGCAAGGCCTTCAAGACTCACTTGTGATATACTGGAAAAAAAAAAAAAAAAAAAAATCCAAGCTTTTTATGTATTGTGTATAATTTCAAAATGTAATGTTGAAGATGAGAAAGATCAGTTTAAAGCAAATTAAGTCCCCTAGCATTAATTACAGAGTAATTTCCCTTTTTTACTATCTGCACCAAAACTTCCATGCTTAGCAAAAGAAGTTCCTGTTTGAACAAAAAATGATAATAATGACTGCTCTTGTTGTTGGGTCAGAATATCAGATCAAAGTGCCAAGTTTAGACAAAAAATATAAATATAACAGTAAATGCAGTTTGCATATAATTAGGCTTCATTTTTTATTTTTTTGTGCCCATCCCAGAGGTGCAATATTGTTTTAAACAAGATGACTGGAAAGAACTGAATTTTTCCTATTTTTATGCCTAATTTGGTGTCAACTGACAAAGTATTTGCAGAGAAAATGTCAATGTTAAAGTTTACCACGGACACACACACAGACACACACACACACACACAACCGAACACCGAGTTAAAACACAGACTCACTTTGTTTGCACAAGTGAGTCAAAAAGGAGAATTATTTACCTTTCGCTCAGTGCGCCAGTTGCGGTACTTGGCGGGGATCTTGACGGACAGGAAGCGGTCCATGGTGATGAAGAAGACGGTGTACTGCGAGGTGAGGCACACGGTCCAGTCCAGCGAGAGCCACAGGTCGCACAGCCAGGGCCCCAGCGGCCAGTAGTTGAGCAGCAGGTACTGCGTGAAGAGCGGCATGGAGAAGGTGCCGATCAGCAGGTCGGACACGGCCAGGGAGGCGATGAAGTAGTTGGTGGGCTGGCGGATGCTGCGCTCCAGGCCGAAGGCCAGCAGCACGGTCAGGTTGCCCAGCACGGTCACGATGGACACCACGGCGGCCAGCACGCCCAGGAAGATGGTCAGCCACAGCGAGTGGGCCGGGGACGGCGTGGCGGGGTCTCCTCCGGCCGAGGAGGGGGTGCTGTTGCCGTTCAGCACCTCGTCCAGCAGCTCGCAAACGGTGGCGTTTGCCGTGGCGTTGAAGACGCACTGCGTCACGTCGGCCAGGCTTCCTAACCCCAGCGAGGACGAGTCGTTGTGGGGGTAGCGTGGGTGGGGCAGGAGGAGGTGGTTGTTGTTGTTGTGGTGGTTGTAGCTGCGGTTGGCAGAAGTGAGGAGGGAGGTCATGCTGCTGCTGATGCTTCCGCTTCCGCCCCAGGGCGGATGTGACGTCACGCTTCTGTTGAGGAGGTCGTCCATGGTGGGAGAGGGGTGTGTGTGTGGGGTGTGTGTGGGTGGATGGGAGGTCAGACGAGGTCTGGGTTGTGGGGGCGGCGGGTCATCTGGTCCTGCAACATACCGACACACTCAACTGTTAATTAACGTTTCTGTTAAATCTTTTTAAACACACCGGTTGACTAATCTCTTTGCATTTCCAACCCTACAGCCAGCTTATATCACCCCATTCAGGATAAAACAAACCTATAATATTTAAAACCTATAACAAGGTAGAAGATTTTTTTTTTTTTAAAAAAACGACACTGGCCTGTACTGTACCAGTCAATTGTACAGAATGGAACAAAGAAACATAGTAAGTGACAGCACTGCAACTTTACGAAAATATTAAGGCGGTTTCTGGGTGTGTTGCCCTGCGGATTCTTTAGCCGTATTAAAAGCTGATGAGAAACGCCAAGCAACATGGGTTTAAATGCATGTGCTGCTGTTTTGCATTATTGCTGACCTCGTTCAATATAATCCGTTACAGTTGTACAGTTTAACGTTTCTGTTCTTCGTCTTATTCAGATAAGTTTTTTTATGCAGCCCCCCCCCCCTCAACTCCCGTTCCCCCCACCCCTACCTCCCCAATAAAAAAAAAGTGACGGGTCAGATATAAACAAACACAGTAGCTGATGGATGGGTAGAAGTGAAGGGAGGAAAAATGTAGCTGGGAGGGGAGGGGAGAGGTTGGAAGCAGGAGACTGACTGATGCTGGTGGCAGTGATGATCACTCATGGCAATATACAGCGCCAGCGTCGCAAGGAGGCGGGAGGGTGGAGGTGGGGAGAAGAGGGAGGGGGATTCGTGGAGGTGTGTGTGTGTGTGTGTGTGTGTGTGTGTGTGTGTGTGTGTGTGTGTGTAGGGGAGGGGAGGGGAGGGGGAGAGGGGTTGCTGTAGAGTGCGGACAATAAGTCGCGACAAGAGATAAAACCCGGTATAACAACACAACTCGTCAGTTCTGACCGTATCAGCACTGACCCTGCTCCTCCTCCGCCTTCTCATCACGTCAGCCCTGACCGCCTCACGCCTCCCACCCACACCCCTTCCACACATACTGGAGAAGAGAATGAGGGGTGGGGTGGGTGTAGTATCCCCCTCTTTCCCCCACTCCCCAAACAGGGACGTCGTCCCCAATAACTCCCCTTCCCAACACGCCCGCAGGGACCGGAAGAGCCTGTCGGGCAAGAGAACCAGCAGCAGCAGCCGGCAGGGGTAGCGGCTCTCCCTGTCCTGGGGGGAATGTCCTTTGCTGGACGTTCACATGATGGAAATCCAATCGTTCTGCTGATTTCGTTGAGTGGTTGCGCCCCCCCCCTTCCTAACCCCTTTCTCCCCAGTTCCCTCCCTCTCCGCCATTCTCCTCCTCTCTCTCCCTCCCTCCGTCCCTCCCTCCTCTTCCTGAGATCTTTCAGGCCTCGTGATCTGTCTTCTTGTCATTTCCAACCTGGTAACTTTTCCAATTTCTTTTTGTATCGCTAGGTTGGTTTGTCATAATTCCTCATTGCATGGATAGGGTGAATTGCGGGGAGAGAGAGAGAGACAGACAGAGACAGAGAGAGACAGAGAGAGAACGAACGAATTTTTGTTTTATTGAGGGAAAAAAGTAATAAGCACAAATGGCTTGTTTTCATTCTGCTCTCACGAAAAGGGAAAACATAACAAATACTCAACACAAAAGCATGACATTGCATGAATAAATTTCAAATCTGTCCCTCGAAAAAGACGAACAACATGAGTACAAGAGACAGAGACAGAGAGAATAACCACGAAGACGCGACTCCAGTACTCTTCATCTCCCCCCATCCCCATCATACTGAGATCGTCAACGAACGCCAAGCAAGACTAACAACAAAAATACATTACAGTGACGCAGCTGAAATACCCCCCGACTTCCTTCCAGTCAACGAGTTAACTACAAAGTACTGTGCAACTGTCTTTTCCACACCGTAACACACCACCAAAAGGATATCGCCATCTACAAAAAAAAGTACGATGTATATCCCCCACGAACCAGTTCCTAATCCAACAAGGGAGTACATATGATAGTTAGTCGTGTCCGACTATGACCATCAGAACAGCACAGGAGGCAACTGCTGTCCCGACTAATTGGGCTATAATCTGATTATGGTGGAGAGTGTCTTGCCCAAGTTACATCCCCACTCTCTCGGCTAAGAAGGTTTTAGGGACGGTCGGCGTTGGGATGGTTCCCAAAGGGCA
Organism: Babylonia areolata; assembly: GCF_041734735.1. NCBI lineage: Eukaryota > Metazoa > Mollusca > Gastropoda > Neogastropoda > Buccinidae > Babylonia > Babylonia areolata. The sequence continues at coordinate 11,050,772 of NC_134890.1, forward strand.
ACTAGCCCCCAAGGCTGCAGCACTAAGAGCCAGTGCAATCTTGCCTCCCAGTTTGAGGGTCATTGTCCTTCATAAAGGACTAAGCTTTTTAAAAAGGATTTTTTTTTATGTTTACTTTGTCTTATTATATTCTATCTTCCTACTCATTTTAGGCGTGCCCGGAGACTCTGAACTTACAACCTTGTGATTGAGAGGATGGTGATCACCCAACTGAGCCATGCAGGCGGTAAACGATTTCCCACTGCAACGGAGAAAGCATTAATAATGCAGTTCTCAAGGGAGTACGATAATCCAATCAAACCAGGTCATGGCCTCTATCCTCAGCTCGTTCGGGCCGCGCGACTGGACGTCTGTCAAACTTGGCGGGGAGAGCCAGTTGGCAGGGGGTGGGGGGGGGGAGAGACGGGACAGTTCTCCCTAACCTTTGGCACAGTCACTCATGTTTTGCGTAGCGCCACTTGGCAACGATACATGCAACACGTTTTTTGATGATGATGATGATGATGATGATTATTTCGTATTATCGTTATTATCATTGTCAGTACTATTAGTATAACTATTATTATTGTTATTATCATTACAAAAGCAAATGTGATGTACCGTATATAGATCAGTCCTCGTGCTATGACGCCTCTTTGAGAGAGAGAAAAAAACCTACAACAGAGGGCACCAGAACAGTATGACAAGGCCTTGGCAGTGATCCAGACTGCGTGGTCAGCATCAGTGTTCGATCAGAGTGGAGGAAAACGCGTGTGACCTACTTTCTGTGTGGCTCCCTATCGCGGTCAGACACTGCCTCATGCTGTGTCAGTGGACGACACCGTGTCAGACCCCCTTTACTTTAAGGACCCGTGTGCACGCCGGTCGAACGCAGCACTACTGGCTAGCTAACTAGGTTGGGCGCTCGACACTGGGCCAGCGTTCTTAGGGATTGAAATGCTTTGTAGAAGGGGGTTTTGGGAACGGACCGGGAGGAAGCCAAATCATGTTGTCGTTTATGAATAGTGAGGCCAGGAGTTTATTAATTTCAAGTCGAAAAACCACCGAGGCGACGATGTGCTTGTTCTGTATTGTCCATGTGTTTTGTGTGGCTTGTTCAGGATTAAAAAGGCTATGCCAGTCTTGAACAAATGCTAATTTGTATTTGCACATTTCTTCTGTTATTGCTGTTGTGTGCACATCTCAAATGATCAATATAAAGGCAAATCTGTTGAAGGGGGTTGGGGGGGGGGAGGGAAGGGGATGCGGGGGGTTGGGGGGGGGGGGGGGGGGGGGGGGGGGAGAGGGGATTAAGGAAGTCGGCAAACTAAGCGAACGTCTTGCCATAACATGTGCAGTGTAAATGAAGACCGCACTTATGAAAATTAAAGAACATGAACGAAAAGCTCAGAAAAAAAACAAAACAAAAAAAAACACTCGTCAAACCCACAGTCAGGACGGGAGGTACGAGGGTCAAACACTGCCGTGAGAAACCAACACAAGGAGAGCCGTGGACACAACGGAATCAGGAGTAGAGTGGGAGTTTGTTCAAAACAATGTGCCCATCACACATACTGGTGATTGTGGCCATTTTTCGAAGCATTAATTTTCACATTGGACTGGATTAGATTGATTGATGTGGATACTTATACAGCGCCTATCCTCGGTCGCATATCAAACTCTAAACGCTTTACAAACACGGGGTCATTTGCACAACAAGCTGCCTACCTGGGTAGATACAGCTATAGATATTACGAGTCATTCATCAGAGTAAGTAACAGCAATTTCACTGTACTTAAGGGTTTATACAGATATACAGACACGTTTCCAACGACGCTATCGTCAGTACAAGATTACAATAAAGCCAGTTTCATGAGGCAAGGGTGTCAATATTTGGGCCGAATGTGCTTTTTTTTCTGAGAGAGAGAGAGAGAGAGTCAAGACGCAAAGAATTTAGTGTTAGACCTATAGCCTGTAAACATTAGAGGTGCACATGCAACCACATGTTCGCAAAAAAGAAATGACAGTGACCAAATAAATGAAACAACACCGACATATTTTAACAGAGCATACTTGTCGAAATGAAAATGGGTGTGTTTTTTTTGTGTGCGTGTGTGCCTGAATTGAAGAACCTTCTTCTAACACGTTCTTTCCTTCATTTAAAATGCACAGATTACGTACATGGTGACATCTCCAGTTACACTCACATCTTCGTTTTTTTCTTTTTTTTAACAATTGTGCCAATTCTACATGACGATCTCTACTAACCTATGTTTAAAGAGAGAGAGAGAGAGAGAGAGAGAGAGAGAGAGAGAGCTGTCCACAGAACATCGCTTCACAACGCATGCCTCTACACCCTCTGCAAGTTGCCGAAGGTCCACGTCGGTAAACGGAAATAAACATTGCTGGTCTGTCTGGCATGTCCTTTTTTTCTTTTCTTCTTCCACTGGCTGGTGCACTTTGAAACTGGCAACATGGAGAAGACAACATGCAGGAAAACCCCACGACCACAACATCCATCCATCCACCCCCATCCCCTTTTCTTCCCCAACCCACGGTGAGAAGACATTTCCGGGCTGTGACCCCCTTCGATGCAACAGGGTTCTGAGTGTGTGTGTGTGTGCGTGTGTGTGTTTAAAAAAAAGTTTGTCCACTTTGAGCACAATGACGTTTCAGCAAAGAAGTGCTGGGGGCTTCATTGTGGTTTGCATGTAGCTGAGCGGAGTGTCGGCGTTGTTGATTGGCTGAGACTTGGGGTGGGGTTTTTTGGGTGGGAGGGAGGGGGGGGGGGGGAGCTTGTTATTGAGGTCTTCGAAATAGCTGGTGGATGGTGGATGCTGGGAAAGAGTGTG
>NC_134890.1:11061102-11073602 GCF_041734735.1 Babylonia areolata
AGGGGGTAGGGGATAGAAAGGTAGTGGACGGCGGGGAAGCTCCGAGAAAAAAAAAGAAGAAAAAAAACAACAGAAGGCGAGGTGTCATAAACCCTATGCGGAACTAGAGTAACGTTTTCGAAGGGAATTGTTGATTAAAGGAGGTGCGTTCACTCGGGTTTGTTTTTTTGTTTTTGTTTTTAATATGTTTTTTTTCGGCTGGTTACATGTTCTTTGGGGGCCTATTGTTTGTGGAGCAGGTTTCCGCATACTTGATTTGAAGCAACGTAATGAATTGCACGTCTTAATATACGAAGGAAAGGAGTTCCAAACAGATGGTTAAAAACAAAAAGAAGAAAAATGCAAAGCTACGTTTGTACAAATCGATGCATATACGACGTAGAATATAATTGTCTGAATCGCAACGCTCTGATGCCCTTTGAACAAGGTCACTGAGGTGTGGTGGTGGCATGTTTTTGTGCACTTTGAACATGATGATCTTTTTATTGTAGTCGATTTTGTTTGTACAGTGGTAATATTTCCAGTTTTGTTAATTTCTCATCTGTTGATAGGGAGTGGTCAGGTAAAATAAGTTTAGTTGCTCGTCAATGCATTGCATAATTTTAAGTTTTTAAAGCTGGTTGTGACAGGCATTGCTCCAGACTGTAAATGCATAGTTGGTATGAGGAAGACAATGTACCCCAAATAATAATTTTCGGGTTGGAACATCGACGTAATGTCTAAGTTTATTGAGTAAGAACAAACTGCGAGCTAAGTTTTTGCATACATGGTTGATATGAGCTTGCCATTTCAGTTCTTCATCAATGATTACCCCAAGAACACGGTGCTCACTAACTTGCTCAGTTGAGTTCTTGTTTATCTCGAGCTTTAAAGTGAGAGGCTTACGTTGGTGTTTCTGTCTGGATGTCAGTGCCATACTTTTTGTCTTGTGTGGGTCAAGTTCCATGGTATTTTGATAACACCAGTCTGAAATGTCATTTATTCCCCGTTGTAGAGATGATTCTACAAGATCAATGTCGGTGTCGCTACAATGAAGGGAACTGTCATCAGCGAACAGATCGCACAGGACATTGCGAGAGAGAGAGAGAGAGAGAGAGAGAGAGAGAGAGAGAGATGGAAATAGATAAGTGGACAGGGTCAGGGGTGAAAGGACACTGGGTCGGAACGAGGAGGTAGGGGAGAGGAACACAAAGTAAATAATGAAAAAAAAAAAAAAAAGAAGAAGAAGAAACGCTGATCTCTCCACTCAAGGTTATGACACTCAAACCACCGTGTCAGGCGCTTTACATTCGCTTCTCCCAACAAGTGCCCTGATCACAACCATCCCGCAGATTAATAGTCGCTCTGCTGTCAACAGCGCGCGTAAAATCACTTGTCAGTCAAACGTTTTTGTTTCGCCGTCAGCGTCTACAATGTAGTAAACACCAAGTCTGATCCACCTCCACACCCTCTCCCCCCGCCCTGTCAACCTTGCCCCCTCCCAAACAGTTCACAGCCACGACATGCGCGCTTCCAGTGCTTCAGAGATAGTATATGTAGGACAGTCAGTCGTGTGCGACTATGACCATCAGAACAGCAAAGGAGGTAACTGCTGTCCCGACTATCTGGGATAGAATTTGATTATGGTCCCCACTCTCTCGGCCAAGAGGGTTTTAGAACAGTGGGCATTGGGGATGGTTCCCAAAGGCCAACTAGCCCCCAAGGCTGCAACACTAGGAGCCAGTGCAATTTTGCCTCCTAGTTTGAGAGTCATAGTCCTTCACAAAAGACTAAGCTGTTAATGATTTACCACTGTAATAGAGAAACTATTAAAATGTAGTATTCTCTCTCAACACCGTAACGAGACAGCTCAGGCTGAAAGGTTCAAACGACGGTGCTGAAATACCTTGATGTCATTCGTTTGCAAAAGTTGTGTGCAAACAAAACGCAAAATTTAACATCGGACTTGATGTCATTCGTTTGCCAACGTTGTGTGCAAACAGTACGAAAATTGTAACATCGGATTTGATGTCATTCGTTTATCAGTGTTGTGTGCAAAGAATACGCAAAGGTGTATTGTGGGACTTAATGCTGTCATTCGTTTACCAACGTTGTTTGCAAACAATACGCAAAAGTGTAATAAAAGACTGAATGTCACTCGTTTGCCAACGTTGTATGCAAACTATACGCCAAAGTGTAATATCGAACTTAATGCTGCCATTTATTTACCAAAGTTGAGTGCAAACAATACACATGGACGTGATGTCATCCGTTTACCAAAGTTGTATGCAAACAGTACGCAAAAGTGTAATATCGGACTTGATGTTGTCATTCGTTTACCAAAGTTGTGTGCAAACAATACGCAAAGTGTAATATCGGACTTGATGTCAGTCGATTGCCAACGTTGTGTGCAAACAATACGCAAAGTGTAATATCGGACTTGATGTCAGTCGTTTGCCAACGTTGTGTGTAAACAATACGCAAAGTGTAATATCGGACTTGATGTCAGTCGTTTGCCAACGTTGTGTGCAAACAATACGCAAAGTGTAATATCGGACTTGATGTCAGTCGTTTGCCAACGTTGTGTGTAAACAATACGTAAAGTGTAATATCGGACTTGATGTCAGTCGTTTGCCAACGTTGTGTGTAAACAATACGCCAAAAAATGTAACATCGGACTGGATGTCATTCGTTTGCCAACGCTGTGTGCAAACGTGTGTGCAGTCTGCTTGAACGTGAGCCCGAAGCAACCCCCCCTCCCCCCCCCGCAATCTGCAAAGTGCACTTGTCTGTTATTAAACAAAACCACAAAACCACAAGAAAAACAAAACAAAGCAAAACAAACAAACAAAAACCTATTAACCATGAGCAAGCAGGCAAATATTAGGGGCATGTGTTATGAAGAAAAACTGGTTATGCCGCTGGTAGCACTGTCCTTTCGGAAGAAAAACAACAACTTGAGTCCGAGAAATGCCCCTCCCCCCACCCCAAATCTCTGACAAGAACGACACTTAAGCTGATTATTGGACAAGAGAACGAACAGCAAACACCAAACCACGAAACGAAAACAAACATTGAATAAAAAAAAAAAGAAAAAAAAAAAAAAGCAAACTTCCGGTGAAACAAGCGAGTAACCAATCAAACGACGTGATGTATGTGATGAAGGAAACGTAATTTGACAAGCCGTCCTCTCGTGGAAGAAACCAAGTCCAAAAAAAAAAAGTCGTCCATTGCCCAGCACACTCAAGCAAATTACAGGGTCATTGTCAGCTGGACACAGTTCGCGCATGCGTGATGGACAGTCTGGCTTTATAGAAGGATGGGGGTGCGTTTAAGTGTGTAACAGAGAGAGAGAATGAGAGAGAGAGAGGGGGGTTGATGGATGGAGAGAGAGAGGGGGGCACGGGGGGTGGGGGTGGGTGATGGAGGAAAAGAGGGGAGATGAGGCAAAAAAAAGCCGAAAACGCACATGCGACACACGAGCGCACGCGCGCGCACTGTCTGTAGTAAGACTCCGTTTTGTTTTTTTAAGTTTTTTTTTCTCTCCATATTCTTTTCTTTTCATTTACATCCCTAATCTGGCAGACGGAAACGAACATTGCTAAACAGTACAGAGGTCCTCACACTGGAATTACTCTCTTTTTTTTCTTCAGCAAATTTCCAGAAACAGTTGTTTTGAAAACAAACTTACTTGACTACAGCACTGCCCCAGGTCTCCCCCCCAACCCCCCCTTACCTTCTGTGATTCTACTATGTACACTCAGAAGTTTGAGCCAGTTATAATGGGGCCTAGCATACTCGGTATACAGGAAATCACATTGTTACAAAAACAAGAAAGAAGATAAGTTGAAAAGGGGGTGAAGAATATTTAAGCAAGAGCAGTATTTTTTTTCTATGAAAGAGTTAACGACAGTTTCCAACACCGTTCAGACACTACACACACACACACACACTTTCTCTATGTATAACTACCTCTCTCTGTGTCTCTCTAACGATCTCAGAAACCCTCCCTGCTCAGACTCTCAATGCTTATGTCATCCACTAATAACAATGTTAATATATAACTGGTAAGGTAATTTACTTACGTAAAACCATAAACATTAAAAATATTGTTTACAGTTGAGTTGGGGTATTATTTTATCCTTCATTACTCAGTGTCAGACACAGTAAATACAGCTGATGATTTGCTTTCCACACTTTTTTTTTCGTTTATGTCATTTAACATATCCGTACTAATATAATATAGTATAATAATATATATTAGTATAATATATATAATAATAATATCTCTGACCCCTATTTGTGACGTAACAAGGACAGACCGGCCGGCTATGTAAAGCATGTGGAGTTTCAAAAGATGAGCCGCATCTTCTGAAAGAATGCAGTATGAAGTCCGACCGGTGAATGTTAATTCCCCCGATCTTCAAATCACTGGCCAGGTGTCACTGACAACACAATACTCCAAACTCCGAGTTCTCTATTGCCATTAAGCTATTATCAGTCAGACCTGGCAACATCTATATATATGTCTGTCTGTTTTTCTGTCTGTTTGTCTATCTATCTATCTATCTTTCTATCTATCTATATAAACACACACACACACACACACACACACACACACACACATATATATATATATATATATATATATATATGTGTGTGTGTGTGTGTGTGTTCTAACGTTCACAATCCATAACTATGTCCTTGTGGAAGACCCTGTATGTGCTCACAATTGATTGGTTTTGTTTCTATATATGTATATTTGTTGTGTTTAGCTTTCTTTGTGTGTGTCCATAAATCCATGGACAGGCTTTAAGACAAACAAACAATAAGCTCTTGAGTTCTGAGAGTTCCCATTTGTGACAGGATGAAACGGGATGAAGAGTTCTGCAGGAGAAGGGTTGGCAGAGTGGGGATGGGGAGGGGGGGGGGGGGGGGGGGTGCGAGGGAAAAAAAGGAGGAGGAGGGAGTAGAGAAGAAAAGAAGTAGATGATCCACTTGGCAGCAGTGAAGAACGGCAAAGAAAGAGTCCCAAGACGAAGGAGGAGGGTGTGTGTGTGTGGGGGGGTGGGGGGGTGGGGGGGGGGAGTGAGGGGGGGACGGGGGGGTGGGGGTTTGGGGACGAAGGAGGGGTCGGATGGTGATGATGGTGAGGGTGGTGGTGTTGGGTGGGTGGTGTTGGGGGGGGGGGGGGGGCTATCACCACAAACGGTGGACCTGGGTGAGCGATTACCTCAGAGAAACTGTGACAGGACAATTTATCCTACGCGGTGATCGATGACCTCATAGACACGGTGACGGGACAATTTACACCCCCCACCCCTCTTTTCTCCTCCTCCTCAACACACACGCGCACACGCACGCGCGCACACACACACACACACACAAACACTCTATCTCTCTCTCACACACACACACACGCACAAACACTCACACACATAACACACACACACACACACACACAACCACCCCTTTGTTTTCAGCAGCCGCAGAGTCAAGGGAGTTGACGATCGAAGGTCGCACCATTCTGCTAGGAATTTCCCCACACCTTCACCCCGAAACAAAAAAGAAAAAAAAATGATAAAGAAAGAAAGATGTGACCAGAGTGCACTGTCGCCTTCCGGGGTCAAGTGGAAGGTTGTTTTTTCTTTTCGGAGTAGGAAGAGAAATATGCGGACATGATCTTCAGTATTGTATTGCATTGTATTGTATTGATATATTATTGTATTGTGTCGTGTCGTATTGTGTCGTGTCCACATCAAATTCAGACCAGTCCACCCGGGGGGAAAAAAGCGCGTTTCCATAATGCAGTGCGACCTACTTTTCTTCTTCTTTTTTTTTCTGTTTGGAAGTGTATTTATTTCTTCCTATCAAAGTGGGTTTTTCTCAAGCATTTTGCCGCGAAAGACAACGGAAGGGAAAGTGCGTGATACAGGAATGATTACACAGACGTCACGAGTGAAAAATGGGGGTCAGGGGTTAAAGGTCCGGAAGGGGGGCGGAGAGGGTGGAGAGGATGGAGACGGGGATTGGGTGGTGGTGGTTTTGGCAAAAAAAAAAAAAAAAAAAAAAAAAAAACGGGAGGCAGAGTAGAGAAGAGAGGATTGAGCAATTTTAAACCGCAGCAAGTGAGTCAAAGAGATGTCTGAAGGAAACAAATAATTAACTAAGGAAGAAGAAGAAGAAGAAGAAGAAGAAGAAGAAGAAGAAGAAGAGAGAGAGAGAGAGAGAGAGAGAGAGAGAGAGAGAGAGAGAGAGAGAGAGAGAGAGAGAGATGGCTGGAAAGAGACGGGATTCGGTGAGAAAGACAAACAGAAATAGAAAATTATGGGGACACACACACACACACACACACACACGACAGCAAAGAAACAAGTACACAAACGCGTTCTTGGGCGAGTGTGTGTGTGTGTGTGTGTGTGTGTGTGTGTGTGTGTGTGTGCGAGAGAGAGAGAGTGTGTGTACGTGCGTGTGTGTGCGTGCGTGCTTATGTGTGTGTGTGTGTGCGTGCGTGCTTATGTGTGTGTGTGTGTGTGTGTTTTCCAAAGATGATAAGACATATATATCCCTGTGCCCAATTGGAATCATCATGCTTCTAATAATAGCCCATCCGACCGAAAAGGACTCCTAACCCGTCAGTTCTTTAAGATGAACATCAGTGGGAAGAGAACCCAAGCCAGTTTCAGTTTCACTTTCTCAAGGAGGCGTCACTGCGTTCGGACAAATCCATACACGATACACCACATCTGTTGAGCAGATGCCTGACCAGCAGCATAACCCAACGCGCTTAGTCAGGCCTTGAGTGCATGCTTACATATTTGTGTACCTATGAAAGTGGATTTCATTTTACGTAATTTCGCCAGAGGACAACACTCTCGTTGCCATGGGTTCTTTTTCAGTGCGCCAAGTGCGTGCTGCACACGGGACCTCGGTTTATCGTCTCATCCGAAAGACTAGACGCTCAGTTTGATTTTCCAGTCAAACTTGGGAGAAAGGGCGAGAGCGGGATTCGAACCCACACCCTCACGGACTCTCTGTATTGGCAGCTGAGCGTCTTAACCATTCTGCCACCTTCCTCCAGCCAGTTGGTGGAAAGATCGAATCTTCAAAACAACGCGAGACAAGACCAGGTAGGCCAAGTCTCGCTCATTCAAAGTGATCCATGCAGGTTCGACAACAACAACAACAAAAACAACAACAACACACACACACACACACACACACACATACAAACACGCACACAGACGCTTCAGACAGTTTTTAATTGACACTGGCCTGCCTATAGCCTTTATGTCAAGGGGAGGCGGGGGAACAATTCTCACTTACAGCGTCAATGGTATTAACTCACTCAGGACGGCCAGTCCTCTCCTCTGCCCTACAGAGGCCGCCTCGGACTTCCACTGGGTGTCTGAATGACCAAGCCCTTTGCTTCCGTCGTCAGAAATGCGGTATTGGTTCTCTACATACACCTATTCAGTATAAGAGCCTCCCGCTTGTGATATTTTGATGATGTTAATTGCGGTGAAACGGTGTCATCCTCGTCTTTTTCGCCGTTCGTATGGAGAGAGTTAAACGAAAGAAAACGCAGAGAGAGAGAGAGAGAGAGAGAGAGAGAGAGACAGTGAGACAGTGAGAGAATGAGATATGTGGACGAAACCCCAACGTTAAAAATACAGACATGAAAAAGCTAGCCGGGGAAATGAGGGGGCATGAAAGCTGTGAGGAATTGGGGTTGGAGAGATGGGGGGGTGGGGGGGTTCGGGGGGGAAGGGAGGAGGAAGAGGAGGTAAGTTTTAGCCAGCCAGTCATTGGCTGGGGTTGAACTGGGGGAAAAGAAAAGGGGGGGGGGGGACTGGTTGTGTTTGACTAATTTATGACTAACAGGTACTCAAGAATGATAATAATACCCCCGAGTTCCCAATTTGGCAGGTCTTCCCCTGCCCCCTCCCCTCCCCCCCCCCTGCCACTGACCCCACCCTCACCCTCCCTCCGTCCCACTTTCACTCGACGCCAAGAGTCAAGACACCATGGAAGACTCTACGGAAAAAGAGACATCATTGTTCTCTTCCCAACACACACACACACACAGACACACACACACACTGTGTACAACTTCTTTTGTCATACATGGGAATTTCCCAGGGAAAGTCCGTCCACACAGGAAAGCGACGTGTGTGTGTGTGTGTGTGTGTGTGTGGTGTGGTGTGGTGTGGTGTGGTTTGACTGGTGCAACAGCAGCCATTGCGACGTCCATTGTCAGGGTGCAAATACCTTAGTTAGTTGTAGCTGTCGTCGCTTCTGTATTTCCAACATTCTTTCCCGTTTCCACCCCCATCCCCCTCACCCACCCCTAAAAAAAAAAAAAAAAAAAAAGGAAAAAAAAGCTGTCAAGACATCGTAGATAATCTCCACAACTGATATAAAACCTGCTCCCTTAAGTTACTCAAAGCCCCTTCGCCTCACGAAGAATAAAAATGACTACAAACACAAGCCGTTGATACAATATACACACGTGTTAGTGATGGTCTCCGGACACAACCAAACCATTGGATCTTCATGCCAAAATCAGCTTCAGGCCGATCAAACCAAGCGTAAATTCTAAATTTCACTCCGTGCAGCACGGCTGACAAATGTCCCCGCATGCGCACATAAAACGAATGTTTTTTTTTTTGTTTTTTTTTGCTGTTGTTTTTTTTCTTTTGAGAAAACCCCCTTATTGAATAAGAAAGGCCTTCTCTGTGGGGACTACTTGTTTTTTGTTGTTTTTTTTTCCGGGAAAACCCCTTTATTGAATAAGAAAGAAGGCCTTCTCTGGGGGACTACATTTTTTCGGGAAAATTCCTTTATTGAATAAGAAAGAAAGCCTTGTCTGGAGGGCTACGTTTTGTTTTCGGGAAAAATCCCTTCATTTTATAAGAAAGGCCTTGTCTGAGTGACTACTTTTTCCGGGAAAATCACTTTTATTGATTAAGAAAGAAGGCCTTGTCTGGGGGTGGGGGGTGGTCTTTCTTTTTCGGGAAAATCCCTTTACTGAATAAGAAAGTTGGCCTTGTCTGAGGGGCTACTTTTTTCGGGAAAATCCCTTTATTGAATAATAAAGAAGGCCTTGTCTAGGGTACTACTGCTGGTGGGAAATCCAGAAGCTCGTTGTCAGACCCTCCCGCCAGGCCCATGAATACCTACTTTGCGGCTGAGGCGAAAGTCTTGACTTTCAAAGTCCAGACGTGTTCCTTTACGCCCAGAGTAAGCAAGTCAGTCCTCCTTGAGTTGGACCTCACGGGGACTGCTCTTCACAGGCTGAAGGTCAAAGGTAGAAAGAGCATTAAGTAACACCCCCAAACAATAATTTTTATATACACAACGAATAAAATGATCCACTTCTTGCTGTCCTTCACAGAAACCTAGCGTTTCGAACCCCTAAAATATTCGAACTGACCCACAGTTGATATTATCATGTTGGTTGCTGGAGAGCATTCATTCCTTCGGCTTTACTCATCAGACTGTGTTCAGTTAGGTCTCTGACTCCCCACCCCTAGTCTGCAAAGTCTTTTCTAGCGTTCCTTCAAAGAGCAACTGGTAGCATCTTCTGTCAAGAAGACATTTTTAGTCACTCATCCATCCGGTCCCTCGCTTGTACTGCACCGGGTAGGTTGTCATTACTCATGAGGGAATAGGGAGGGGATGTGAATGCTGCATCAATACGCAATGAGCAGTACTTCACTAGAATTGCGCAATACTGTTTCACTGTTATTTTCTTTCTTTCTTTCTTTCTTTTAAATACCTATTTGTTTTATTTATTTATTTATTTATCATTGATTTTTATTTCATTTTTCTTATTATTGTTATTATTTATCGTTTTATTTCTCTACTGTTGATTGAGTTATTCAGTAAGTTAGGCTTTAAGGATCTTATTTTTTGACAATAGAAGAAAATAGACAATTGCTCTGGGCAAAACCTGGCATTGTGAAATTGCATCACAACATGTACGTCATGGCGTGCTTGCGTCATGATAGCTGCGTAAGAGTGACCCTGGTAACATGTAAACAACTTATCCCTTGAGGAAGAAGCGTGATCGTTCCGGAAAGTTAGGAATATCTGACAGATTGATGTGTTTGTTTTCTTTTTTCTCTTTATATATATATATATATATATATATATATATATATATATATATATATATATATATATATATATATAAAAATATGTATGTATGTATGTACGTATGTATGTATGTATGTATGTATGTATGTATGTATGTGTGTGTGTGTGTGTGTGTGTGTGTGTGTGTGTGTGTGTGTGTGTGTGTGTGTGTGTGTGTGTGCGCGCGCGCGTCTTTCTCCTGCTCTCTCTGCCCCTCTCCCTCCCTCAGACTGATAGATATGCAAGGGGACCCCAGTCCACGATCCCTTCCACACCACATCACACCACACAGGAGGGCTGGGGACGAGGAGGGAGGGGGGAAGGGGAAGGGGAGGAGAGACGTGTTAAAAAAAAAAAGGGGCGCGGGTTATGGTCCCTGACGGTGGCAAAAGGGGGGTACGGTATGAGCGAATCACGAACTAGTACAGACTGCATCCCCTCACCTACCATCCCAACCCCCCCCCCCCACCTCCCACACCCCTGTACTCATAACTCTCCACCTACCCTCCCCGAGATCCCCAGACCCCCTACACCCTATCGCCCTTCCTCCCCCCCCCTGCCCCCCAGTCCCCTCCCTGCTATCCCAAAGAGCTCTGAGAGATGAAGATGGTTGAGGAGAACGTCTGATCGGAACCCATCGCCGGGAAGCAAAATTGGTCCTTGTCTGATTCGGGCCATAACTGGCCAGCACGCCTGGGTGATGGGGAGTGAGGGGGGAGGGGAGGGCAGGGGGGGGGGAGGTGGGGGGAGGGGGACATCAGCCCTTTGGCTGATGGCTTTGTTCCCCCCTATCCCCCTGAAAATGAAATGTTTACACCGGCATGGACCTGAGAAAATGGAGCAACTCGCCATAGAAGATCACCTTTCGTCTCGCGCAGACTTTTTATTATCAGGGAGTGTGGGTGTGGGTTGAGGTGTGTGGGTGTGGGTGCGTTTCGGTGAGTGAGAGAGAGAGAGGGAGGGAGAGAGAGAGAGGGGGGAGAGACAGACAGACAAAGAGAGAGAGAGAGAGAGAGAGAAGAAAGACAGAAAGAGAGAGAGAGAGAGACAATGAGAGAGAGAGAGAGAATATTGACAGAGAAGATAGTGAATAACTAAAAACAATGAGAAGGATTAAGAGAAAGAGTGAGAGAGACAGAGAAAAGAAATTATAGACATAGATCAATAGTGAGTAACTACAGATAATGACATGGAGAGAGAGAGAGAGAGAGAGAGAGATGAGGATGAGAGAGAGAGAGAGATAGAGAGAGATGAGGATGAGAGAGAGAGAGAGATAGAGAGATACATATACAGAGAGAGAGAGAGAGAGAGAGACAGAGAGACACAGAGAGAGAGATGAGGGTGGCGAGGGGTGGGGGGGGGGGGGATTACAGCAGATCGAGGCAATAGTCGGACGTTGGGTTCCTATTGCGTCAAGAGGCAACCTCCATGCCAGACACGTTTTTAGCACCATCCCGAAAATGAATGACCAAGCTGGAACAGGGACTGGGAAGGAAGGAAGGAAGGAAAGGAAAGGAAAGGTAAGGAAATCACCTGTAGAAAGACAGAAAGACAGACGGACGGACGGACGGACAGTCAGACATACATACATACATACATACAGACAAACAGACACGAGCACTGGTGCGCTCACACAGCGACCAATACATTTATTTGTGTAGTATATTTCATTTCTTTCATTGATTTTCTCACTATTTGCTCACCCATCTAGCTTATTTATCTGTCCATATATATATATATATATATCTATATATCTATCTCTCTCTCTCTCTCTCTCTATATATATATATATATATATATATATACAACAATAGAAAAAAAAGGAAAACAACAAAACAGTTTCTTACATGCCCGACCGGTTTCGACCACTGGTCTTCGTGTGTATATATATGTATATATATATATATATATATATATATATGTGTGTGTGTGTGTGTGTGTGTGTGTGTATGTGTGTGTGTCCATCTAATTTCGGCTTGCCTACCTGCTACCTATTTACCAACCCGTCCATCCATTCACCCATCAGTCTATCGATACATCTCTTTAAGTGTAGCACGTTCGCATCCATCCCAACTGTGAGGCAAGGGACAACTTTGCCCTCTTTACGGCTGGGCAGAAGTAATGCAAACATTTTCGATCCCAACTTGCAATGATTTCTTTAAAAAAACGTATTTTTGTAGGTAATTGTAAAGCCGTCTTTTGCGTGGTCTTTGTCGACTGAAAAAAAAAAAAGATACACGTTATTCAAACATTTAACGTATGATTATGTTCAGTTGTTTTATAAGGCTTGTTCTTCAGAGAAGATTTTTTTTTTTTATATTAGGAACGAAGCTAACACTCCGTTTGATATTTGGCAGCAAGACAAAGAGATAGATAGATAG
>NC_134890.1:11078602-11108602 GCF_041734735.1 Babylonia areolata
CACACACACACACTCTGATAGGTACACAATATACCGTACACTCAAGGCCCTGACTAAGCGTGCTGGGTTATGCTGCTGGTCAGGCGCGTCTGCTTAGCAAATGTGGTGCAGCGTATATGTATTTGTCGAAAGCAATGACGCCTCCTTTGAGGAACTGAAACTGAAACTCAGTTGATGATAGATAACGCCCACGACTTATCTCCTTGTCCCCACTACCCTCCACACCACCTCACATCTCTCTCCTGTCACCACGCCCCCCACCCCCACCCCTCCTCATCTACTCCTCCATGGTCGCCTTTCCTCCTTCCCTTAACTCTTTCCATACGAAAGGCGAAAGAGACGACGTTAACAGCGTTTCACCCCAATTACATCCATCAAAATATTACAAGCGGAAGGCTCTTACACTGAAGAGGTGAATGTTGACAAAGAATACCACAATTCTGACGATGTGGTGTAGCGTATATGGATTTGTCCGAACGCAGTGACGCCTCCTTGAGCTACTGATACTGATACTGACGACGGAAGCTAAAGGTTGGGTCATTCAGACACCCACTGGACATCCGAGGGGTCTGTGTAGAGGAGAAGAGAGGACTGGCCGTACTGAGTGAGTTAAACCAATGGACTGACACAGTAACAAGACAATGGGGCAAAAAAACAAAAAACAAAAATAAAACTACAACAACAACAACAAAAACCCACAAAAAACGGCTTTTCCATCATCCAGCACTCAGACGGGCGCAGTATCCGAGTGGTTAAAGCGTTGGACTTTCAATCTGAGGGTCACGGGTTCGAATCTCGGCAACGTCGCCTGGTGGCAACGGCGCCCGATCTCCCAAGTCAACATATGTATGTGCAGACATGCTTGTGCCCTAAACCCCCATCGTGTGCATATATACGCAAGAAGAAGATCAAATACGCACGTTAAAGATCCTGTAATCCATGTCAGCGTTCGGTGGGTTATGGAAAGAACATACCCACCATGCACACACCCCGTAAACGGAGTACGGCTGCCTACATGGTGAGGTAAACACGGTCATACACGTAAAAACCCACTCATGCTCATACGAATGAACGTGGGAGTTGCAGACCACGAACGAAGATGAAGAAGAAGAAGGAGTCTAGGACTCGGTTTTACCCACATCTGTGGAGATTTGCATCGTTCGCACGTAATGTCTCTGTAAGGGTTAAAAGGAAAAAAAATGCATAGAAATTTGAGAATGTGGAATCTTTATCCTGCGATCAGGAAAACAGCTCTTGTAACCACTGAGGTGGATTTGAGAAGAAAAAAAATGCTGTAGCTGTTACATTATTTATGTATTCAACTTTTTTCTGCTTCAAATTTCCAATTTCCTTTTTTGTGCCGAGAGACAGAGACAGAGACAGACAGACAGACGGACAGTCAGATGGACAGAAAGACAGACAGAGAGAGACCGAGGAAGAGAAGTGTGGGTGAAGGGTTTGTGTGAATGTGTGCATGCATGTTTATGCGTGTGCGTGCCTGAGAGTGAACATGTGTGTGTGTGTGTGTGTGTGTGTGTGTGTGTGTGTGTGTATGTGTGTGTGCGTGTGTGCGCGCGCGCGCGGGCGCCAGCGTGTGTGTGTGTGTGTGTGTGTGTGTGTGTGTGTGTGTGTGTAGGGAGATAGAGAGAATGTGTGTGTGTGTGTGTGTGTGTGTGTGTGTGTGTGTGTGTGTGTGTGTGTGTGTGTGTGTGTGTGTGTGTGTGTAGGGAGTTAGAGACAGAGAGAGAGAGAGAGAGAGATTGTGTGTGTGTGTGTGTGTGTGTGTGTGTGTGTGTGTGTGTGTAGGGAGAGAGACAGAGAAAAACAGAGAGAGAGAGAGAATATGTGTGTGTGTGTGTGTGTGTGTGTGTGTGTGTGTGTGTGTGTGTGTGTGTGTGTGCATGTATACACGTGTTCTTTGTGGATGGGTGAAACGAAGTGCAAACTGAGTAAAAAAAAAAAGAAAAAAGAAAGAAAGAAAGAAGGATCACAAAAATGTTTCTTTTTTCCCCCCCCCTTATTCTCCTACAGTGCAACTCGACACAAAGAGTACACAACCCTCTCACGCGATAGCCCACAGGTAGCATCAAGCAATGAGAGAACTGATCCACATCGGCAAACAACAAAACGAAGACAAAACAAAACAAAGCAGAGGCAAAGGACAGAACATTGTACCCGGTGTCCCTTAAACAACAAAGGACGGTCAAACAGCAAAAAGGAAAAAAATACCCCACCCCACCCCACCCATAACGCAGCAAAGCACACTGGAGGCTGTGTATATGTTAAAAAAACAACAACAACAACAACAACAAACAACAAAACAATGGAAGCTCGAATATGATTACATGATATCAAAATCCTTGATCCAATATAAAGGCAGTGGACAGATGCAGCAAATTAATAACAGAACAAAAAGAAATTGTGGTGCAAATACAAAAGAAAAATCTTCGCCACGAAGCACAAGCGACAAGAGAGAGAGAGAGAGAGAGAGAGAGAGAGAGAGAGAGAGACAGCCAGACAGAGAGTGAGAACGAACGAAATTGTATTTCACCAGCAGGGTAATGATGTAATGATATAAGCAATGGTATGTGCATTATTTCTACCTAGCCCTGGGGGATAACAGAATACTTTACGTGAAAAACAAACAAACAAACAACCCCCAGCCCCCCTCCAAAAAACAAAAACAAACAACAACAGCAAAACATTGGTAAAGAATTATATACAAGAAAGAAGGAAAATTGGACACTAAACATACACACACACACACCCACACACACGGTTCATTGCTTAGAATGTTTTCGGAAATTTTAAACTCCAGTCCAGTTGGTATCCTCTTTTGATGTGTTATAATTAATGTTGTTATTTATATTTACATTGTTGTAGGTTAATACTTATTGATATGCATATACATATTCTCCTTCCCATGACACCTCATTCAATACACACCACAATCTCTTTAGACCTTTTTCTTATAATATACTTTTCCTCTTATACATAACATGAATACTTTTTTTTTTACACTAATATTCACATGCATTCCCTTTCCTTTATCCACTTCTTTACTCTGTTCCGTCTAAAAACACTTACAGTGAATAGACGTTAAACTGAAGATAAAACACACGGAGGGGCGAGAGGGGGGTCTTTTTTAAAGCAAGTGGTTGCCAGGTTATGTCAAGACAGCTCTGTAGCACGTTGTCGTCAACAGTATACAACACACCCTCAACAATCAAAATGACATGTAAATGGCATCTGAGAACGTAAGTGGATTCAACACAGCAAGTGATCACAATCAAAGACAGCCGCTTGTTTATGATAATTTCTCACTGTTATGTTAGCAGGTTAGCTTTGCATGGTTTTCGTTTGTTTTTGTTGTGTAGGTTCTTTGAAAAAAAAAAAGAGGTAATAAATGGCTTTGAATGAAAACAAATAAAACCTGCGCATCTTCTTATTCCTCTCCACCTTTCCCTCTGTTTAAACCTTTTTCTGGTTATTTTGTGTTTGTGGGCTTTGCGCGTTCAATCCTTTTAAAAAATTTTTTATTTTTTATTTACACCTGACGTATTCTACTCGTATTACATTGTTCTCTGTTTTGAAAATCGAGTGGTTAAATCGTTGGACTTTCAATCTGAGGGTCCCGGGTTCGAATCTCGGTGACGGCGCCTGGTGGAGATTTTTCCGATCTTCCAAGTCAACATATGTGCAGACCTGCTAGCGCCCTGAACCCCCTCCGTGTGTATACGCAAGCAGAAGTTCAAGTACGCACGTTAAAGATCCTGTAAACCATGTTAGCGTTCGGTGGGTTATGGAAACAAAAACATACCCAGCATGCACACCCCCGAAAACGGAGTATGGCTGCCTACATGGCGGGGTAAAAAAACAAAAACAAAAACAAAACGGCCATACACGTAAAAGCCCACTCGTGTAAATACGAGTGAGCGTGGGAGTTGCAGCCCACGAACGAAGAACAAGAGAAGAAGAAAATCGAGCTGCTCTCCCCTGGGAGAATCGACGCTTCTGCCTTCTTTTTGTGGACCTCGCTGGTCGTAAAACTCTCTCTCTCTCTTCTCCCTTTTTGTTTCTCTCCTTCTCCTTATCTCTCCCCCTCTCTCTCCCTCCCTCTAGCTCACCCCATTTTTTTTCTGTCTCCTCTCGTCTCTCTCTCTCTCTCTCTCTCCCTTGTCGCTGTACAACGTCAACAACAATAACAGCAACGGTACTAAAAATAATGATGTTGATGACGATAATATAACAATGATAAAAGTGACATAACAACAACAACAACAACAGTTATGATGATAATAATAATGATTACAAAATATATTTATAATAATGATGCTACTATTAATAATGATAATGGTGGTAGTAGTAGTAGTAGCAGTTGCAGCAGCAGCAACAGAAGCAGCAGCAGTAGTAGCAGTACTGTAGTAGCAGCAGTAGTGGTAGTAGTAGTAAAAGCACTAAATACTTGAAATGCAAAGGAGCTTGTTCCACACACAGACAAACACACACACACACACAAAAAAATCATGCTGTACCCACATCACAGCCATAACGATTCCACCCATTTCAGTTTCAGTTTGTCAAGGAGGCGTCATTACGTTCGGACAAATCCATAAACACTACACAACATCTGCAGATACCTGACCAGCAGCATAACCCAACGCACTTTGTCAGGCCTTGAGTGCCAACTTATATCTTTATGCACCAATCAGAGTGGATTTCTTCCACATGATTGTGCCAGAAGACAACACTCTCGTTGCCATGGGTTCTTTTCCAGTGCGCCAAGTGCGTGCTGCACGCACACTGCACGGGACCTCGGTTCATAATCTTCATCCGAGTGACGAGACACGCTCAGTTTGATTTTCCAGTCAAAACGTGGGAGAAAAGGGCGAGAGCGGGATTCGAACCCACCCCCCTCTCAGGGTTCTGTATATTGGTAGTTGAGCGTTGTAACCAATCTGCCCCCTTGCTTCCGAAGGCAGAAGCGTCGATGGGCATTAACCTCCCTCGCTTCCCTTCCACCCACACCCACCCCTCTCCCCCCCCCCTCCCCCCCTCAGCCCCCCACCCCTGAATTGCCAAAACAAGATGGCGGAGCTGGCTGCTTCCAGACAATTTCCTGTGTCTGTTCTGTGCGTCTCCGGAAAGGCAGATGGACCGTCAATATTTGAACAGATGGAAATAAACAAGTCTGGGAGTGGAGAAGAAGGGTATGTGTGTGTGTGTTTGTTTTTATGTGCTTGTTTTCTTAGTTTTGGTTTTTGTTTCGTTTTGTTGACATGTTTTATGATCGTTTGTTTATTGTTTGTTTTGTTATTTCCCCTTTCGATTCCTTGTTCTCTATGTTTTAGTAAAGTTCTTTGTGTTTTAATCTTTTTATTTTTTTTTCCCGTAGGCTTCCTGCGACCGCTGGCATTTCATACAGAACAAGAGTCAAAGTCATTCCGTTACAATTACGATGTAATAATTATCAATAGGAATGTTTTTTGTTTTTTTTAAAGCGAATATGTGAAATGATTTTATTCGGAGAACTTTAAACGGTCATTGCCCCTGTTTAATCAAGAAATGTAAAATGTTGTTTTCTTGTGTGTGTGTGTGTGTGTGTGTGTGTGTGTGTGTGTGTGTGTGTGTGAGAGAGAGAAGAGAGAGAGAGAGAGAGAGTGTGTGTGTGTGAAAGTGTGTGTGTGTGAGCGTGGGTTTGTGTGTGCGCGTGCGCGCGCGCGCAGCATGCTGGCTGAATGTCTACATGTCTTTTGCCGCACCTGATGCAATTTCTCTTTGTGAGATAATACAATTATTCCTATCTTATCCTATCTCTTATCTAATCGGTCATACGGCTTGCAGGCGACCACCTCCGGTAAGACAGAATGGATAGATAACCCAGCGTCCCCACCTACCACATCCACCAGCCATGACAATAGATATAACAGCAGCATTATCAGTAACAAAAGTACAAAATATCACAAATACGTCTCTTTAACACACACACACACACACACACGCACTCGCACACACACACACACACACACACACGCACACAAAGCCTGATTTTTCCACACACGTATCCGAACAAAAACTCTCCAATGAAAAACGAAAGGAGTAGAAGATGGGGGATTAACTAATCAGGATGACTGATTCTTCCTGCGCATGCGTGATCGCCGGAAGTGACGAGTAAATGCCCAAAATAAAAAAAACAACAACAAAAAAACAAACAAGCAAACAAAGAAACAAACAAAAAAACTCCCACCAGCCCGACACGCCAAATCCCCAAAGCGTCGGCCGGGATGTGAATTTATTCCCAGCCTTTAATCCCTTCATTCCTCGATCCATCTCCTCGTCCTTCCATTTGTTGTTACCTGGCCTTCAACCACAGGATGGTGAGAGAGAGATAGGGAGAGATAGGGAGAGAGGGAGGGAAGGTGAGAGAGAGGGAGAGAGAGGGAGGGTGAGAGAGAGAGGGAGGGAGGGTGAGAGAGAGAAAAAAAGGGAGGGGGAGAGAGAGGGAGGGAGAGAGAGAGGGAAGGGGAGAGAGAGAGGGAAGGAGAGAGAGAGAGCTCAAGACTTAGAACTCAAATCGTTTTGTTTTTTTTTAAATTCAAGCATTTAGATTTTAGGCATGGACTGTTCTTCCAATCTCTGTGTGTGTGTGTGTGTGTGTGTGTGTGTGTGTGTGTGTGTGCGTGAGAGAGAGAGAGAGAGAGAGAGAGAGAGAGAGACAGGGGGTGGGGGGATGAGAGAGAGGTGTGGGGGAGACGGTGAAAGAAAAAAAGGGGGGGGGGGGAGATAGAAAGTGGGGACAGAGAGAGAGGTGTGGATAAGATAGGGTGAGAGAGGGAGGGGGAGGGGAGAGAGAGAGAGAATGAGAGGGAGAGAGTGGGGACTTGAGAGAGGAGTTGGAGAGATTGGGTGGAAGAGAGAAAGAGATGGGGAGAGACAGAGGGAGGGAAGGAGGGAAATACAGAAAGAGAGGGAGTGAGAAGGAGGAGTGGGAGAGAGAGGGTGAAAGAGAGAGAGAGAGGGTAGAGACAGAGAGAGAGAAAGACAGAGAGAGAGTGGGGACTGAGAGGTGTGTGGGAAAGATAGGGTGAAAGAGAGAAAGAGAGAGGGAGGGAGAGACAAAGAGAAAGAGAGGGAGTGAGAAGGAGGAGTGGGAGAGATAGGGTGAAAGAGAGAGAGAGGGGGTTAGAGATAGGGAGAGATTGAGACAGAATGAGAGAGAGAGAGGCAGAACATAGACGGAGAGAGACAGAGTGAGAGGGTTATGGAGGGTGTGTGTGTGAGGAAGATGGAAGTGCCAGGCAGCGGAGAGCGGTGGTGGGGGCATCGAACTGTGTTGGACTCATTACAATCGACAGCTAATCGATAACAATCATCACAATTTTTACCCTTGGGAAAACAGCCCCCACATGACCTCCATGCCCCCTCTCTCTCTCCCCCCTAGCCACCACATTCCACCACGTGCATGTATCCTCCACTGTCCCCTTTCGCCCCCTATCACACACACACACACACACACACGCATGTACACACACACACACACACACGCATGTACACACACACACACGCATGTACACACACACACATCAAAAAAAAAAAAAAAGAACAAGAGAGGCAAGGCCTTCAAGACTCACTTGTGATACACTTTAAAAAAAATCTAATCATTAAAATGTGTTCTGTATTTGATATTATAAAGCTTTGCGTTAAAAAAAAAAGAAAAAAAGTCCTAACGAGATTCGAACCCCGCGTGTTCGGGTGAAAAGAAACTGCCTTATCCATTACACTATCGTGGCTCCTTAACTGACATTCTAAAATTTAACATTTGAACATACATTTTTAAAGGGCGATAAATCAATTGCGGTATTCGCAGTGAGATCGCTGTTTAAATCATATTATTCTGGTGTATCTTGGGCATTCAAAAAAATCTTTAAGGGCAATAAAAAAAAAAAAAAAAAAAAAATTCTTTTTAATGGCTATCGCCGCAATCTCATTGCAACATTTAGCCGTTTTCACTAGATCTAGATAGATGTACAAGTTTAGTTACACCCGCCGGGAATGTAGTACGACACGGTCGATTCAATTTCTCTTTTATGTTCATTCTAGTTTTATAGTTTTAAAGTTGAAATGAAAATTTAGTATTTTGTTAAACTAATAACATGTAGAGCCAAGTACGAGTACAAGTACTTCTAAACGTCGTAAGAAGTGAAAAGGACCTCATTTTGAGAAAAGTCAAGACTAGAAATTTTTTCGTTTCATCGTGATCAGTTCAAGGGTATTAACTCGCATGGTTTACAAATTTTAACTGTGAATTCCGACTGATTCTGTGGATATTTTTATGACAGTTTGGGGCATAATCCAGTAAGTGATGAGGCGTTTACAAATCTTTCTCTGAATAAATATTTAACGGTCTCCTTCTCCAACTTTCCATCACATGTTATCGCGCATTGTCCATAGAATGTAGGATTGAACGGGCAGGTCAACAACTTGAAACAAAATGGCGTCGTTCGCGTTCGCGAAGAATATGAGCACGCGCTTTGAATGTGTATAAATATGTGTACGCAACTGATTTTTGCCCATGACCTTCAGGGCTCAGCCAACAGATCTGTAAAGTCCACTCGTCCTATTGATTTTAGTATTTTCCGAAGAAGACCACTTGCGGCAAATGAACATAGTGAAAGCCCTGTACACTGACAGTAAAACACACAAGTTTTTTATGTATTGAGTATAATTTCAAAATGTAATGTTTAAGATGAGAAAGATCAGTTTAAAGCAAATTAAGTCCCCTAGCATTAATTACAGATTAATTTCCCTTTTTTTACTATCTGCACCAAAACGTTTGCAAAATAAATAAAACTTCCATGCTTAGCAAAAGAAGTTCCCGTTTGAACAAAAAATGATAATAATGACTGCTCTTGTTGTTGTGTCAGAATATCAGATCAAAGTGCCAAGTTCAGAGAATACAAAAAATATAAATATAACAGTAAATGCAGTTTGCATATAATTAGGCTTCATTTTTTTTTGTGTGTGTGTGCCCATCCCAGAGGTGCAATATTGTTTTAAGCAAGATGACTGGAAAGAACTGAATTTTTCCTTTTTTTCTGCCTAATTTGGTGTCAACTGACAAAGTATTTGCAGAGAAAATGTCAATGTTAAAGTTTACCACGGACACACACACACACACACACACACACACACACAGACAACCGAACACCGGGTTAAAACATAGACTCACTTTGTTTACACCAAGTGAGTCAAAAAGGAAAATCATGAAAACGACCGGTCAAGTTCTCAGCTTCAATAAACAGGGAGCGATGTGTGTGTGTGTGTGTGAGTGTGTGTGAGTGTGTGTGTGTGTGTGTGAGTGTGTGTGTGTGCTCCCCCTCCTGACCCCCTCCCGCCATCCTCATCTCCGGGTTTTTCCCAGGGTCGGAAAGTCCACAAGCTAAAGGACTGGTGTGTGTGTGTGTGTGTGTGTGTGTGTGTGTGTGTGCATGCGTGCGTACGTGTGCGTGTGTGTGTGTGTGTGTGTGTGTGTGTTCTCGGTTGTTCCTTTGGGATGTCGCTTTTGTTGATTGTTGACATGCACAGTCTTTGGCCCGTTCTATTTGGCTGCTGTGGCATTTCAAAACTTCGTGTCATTCCTGCACCCTCACCCTCCAGCCCCCTCCCCCCCCCCCACCACCTTCTATACGGGCTCTTTAACGCGCGTATTTGATCTTGTGAACGCGTATACACACTGACAGGGGTGGAGAGAGAGAGAGAGAGAGAGAGAGAGAGAGAGAGAGAGAGAATGGCATGTCTGCTTATCTGGTAACCTGGGAGTTGGGGAGAGAAAAAAAACCCCAAAACAAACCCATCCCTCCTAATCCACCAGGTGCCGTGACAACTGGGATTCGAACCCACCACGACAGGAATTCGAACCCAGAACCTGTAACCACTCGGTTGTTGCACCCTTTCCAGTCTGAGACGGAAGTTTATAGAATTTAAGCGCTTTGATTTGTTTATGCACAAGATTCAGCGCTATATAAGTACCATTATTATTATTATTATTATTAATTCACGTTTCTCTCTACAGTGAAAACAAAACGAAACAACAACACAAACAAAAAAACCCCAATCTACCCAAACTGCTTTACAAGCCACTTCTTTACGTGTGCATGTAAGTTTACTGGCTGGAAGCCCAAGCGTTGAAGATTGTGTGCATGAGAGGGAGGGAGGGGAGCCAGGGGGGAGAGGGGGGAGCACGTGATAGTGTGTTTGCGCATCTGTGTGTGTGTGTGTGTGTGTGTGTGTGTGTGTGTGTGTGTCCGTCTGTGTAGGCGCGCGTGCAGCTTTTTTCTTTGATCTTGTCCATGCTATCTCTTTTTTTTCTTCTTCTTCTTCCTATCTTTACTCTGTTAAAAACAGCCAGCTCCAGGAAAGCCTTACGTTGAACCAAACATCTTCATCAACGGGCAACGACTGAACGCGGTGGACAAGTTCACATACCTGGGCAGTACACTCTCTCGCACAGTTGTCATCGACGACGAGGTGAATGTCAGACTCGCCAAAGCCAGCGCTGCCTTCGGCACACTCCATAAGAACGAAAACACTCCATAAGAACGTTTGGAACAGGAGAGGCATCACCCTGGAGACGAAGCTCAAAGTATACAAGGCCATAGTTCTCACCACACTGCTCTATGGATGTGAATCATGGACGGTCTACAAACGCCACGCCAAAAAGCTGAACCACTTCCACACCACCAGCCTCAGAAAACTTCTCGGCATAAAGTGGCAAGAGAAGATCCCTGACACAGAGGTGCTCACTCGTGCAAACGTGTCCAGCATCTACACCATCTTGATGCAGGCCCAGCTGCGCTGGGCAGGCCATGTAGTTCGCATGCCAGACCACCGGCTCCCCAAGAAACTGCTGTACGGCGAACTCCAACATGGCAAGCGCTCCCATGGAGGCCAAAAGAAGCGCTTCAAAGACACTCTGAAGGCTTCTCTGAAGGCCTTCAACATCAGCCACGACACATGGGAGCTGAATGCAATGGACAATCCAAAGTGGCGTTCAGCTGTCCACAAAAGCGCCAAATCCTGTGAGGCCAACAGAATCGCTGCAGCAGAGCAACGCAGACAGGCCAGGAAAAGCAGTGCCAGCAAGTCCCCGACAGCCGCCACCATCCCCTGTCCACACTGCGTCAGAACCTTCCGGGCGCGGATTGGCCTGACCAGTCATCTGCGCACCCACAGAGCCCAACCCACCTACCCCCAGGATGACTAGATGGTCCTCGTCGATCCCGACGGACGAACCACACTGTTAAAAAAAATCGTGACCGTTTCCTAAGAAAAGGTAGCAACAGTAGCGGCAGCAGCAGGCAGACACAGTTAGCTAAAAGAGACGAAAAAAAAAAGAGAAAGGACAGTGACGCTGACAATAATTACCCGTCCCCCAAAAAACAAACAACAAACAAACACACAAAAAAAACAACAACCCAACAACAAGCAAAACAAAACAAAACTTAAAAACAACAACATAAGATTCAGTTAAACTCCACAGACAGACAAGACACACTTTTTGCATTGAGTGACACCGCCCCTAAACCCCCTCCCCCTTCCCCCTTACCCCGGATAAGAAATCAGGAAAAAAAAAAAAGGAAATATACGCCCCCCCCATCTCTCTCCCCCCCCCCCCCCCCCCCAAAAAAAAAAAAAAAAAAAAAAAAAAATCCGACCACCACTAGGCGATGCAATTAGTAAGTCGGTGGGAGAACCAGAGTGTAGTCGGGGTTATCCGCCTTCTCGTGGAACGACAGAGAGAGAGAGAGAGAGAGAGAGAGAGAGAGAGAGACAGACAGACAGACAGACAGACAGACAGACAGACAGACAGGGAGATAGAAATAGATACAGAGAGACTTAGAAACACACAAACAAACATACAGACACACGGACAGACAGACAGGCAGACAGACAGACAGACAGACAGACAACGCTCAATGGAACTCTCAGCCCAAAGGCATCGAGTGCGGTTTGTTATTGGTAAATGAGTCGAATGCTGCCGGCCCCCCCGTCCTGCCCCAGATCGTCTCCGCCGATAACACACTGTCCAATCCACTCTTCAGCCCCCTGACCCTTTCCCTGCCCCTTCTGTCCCCTCCCCACCCCCTCCCCTCTACTCCACCCCTAACCTTTCTTCCCATCTCTTTCTCTCTCTCTCTCTCTCCAACAGTTCATTTCATAAACTTGCTTCCATTGTTTATACATCCACAAATAATGTTTATTGTTATACCCCTTCATGATGGGGCTGTGGCTTGTTTATGAATAAACCATTCTCTCTCTCTCTCTCCTCCCCCCCCTCTTCAACAGTCATTTAATAAACTTGCTTCCATTGTTTATATATCCGCAAATAATGTTTATTGTTATACCCCTTCATGATGGGGCTGTGGCTTGTTTATGAATAAACCATTCTCTCTCTCTCTCTCCTCCCCCCCTCTTCAACAGTCATTTATATATATATATATTATATATATATTATATATATATATATATATATATCTAAACGTTTTCTTTCTTTATTTTCTTATGTCGTTTTCCATTTAAAGTTTTCTCCATTCATTTTGTTTTCTGTTTTGATCATTTCCTTCTCAATTTTCAAACAAGATAAGCAATGACCAGAGCTTATTCGTTGCGTGGGCACAGGTCAGGCTCAGTGGGCGCTTCAGAGTTAACCTGTCAATGCCCCCCCCCCCCCCCCCCCCCCCCTTTTTTTTTAGGGAGGAAGGTGGCAGAATGTTTAAGACGCTCAGCTGCCAATACAGAGAGTCCGTGTGGGTGTGGATTCGAATCCCGCTCTTGGCCCTTTCTCCAAAAGTTTGACTGGAAAACCCAACTGAGCGTCTAGTCCTACCCTGCCCTACCCCCCAAACTACCCCTACCAGCTTCCCGGTACTGTCACCCTCTCATTTATCTTTTTTTGTTTTCGGCCCTTTAAATTTTATACCCCCCAAAATCACCATACCTCCCCACTCCCCCTACCCTGACATATCCCCAAGTTTCCCCACTACCTTCACTGTACTGCCACTCTCTTAATTATCTGTTCGGTTTTTTTTCTTTCTTTCGGCCCTTTAAATTTTACAACCCCCCCCCCCCCCCCCTTTTTCAGTTCCAGAAACCGAGAATAGCCTGTGTAGGTTGTTGGGTTGTTCATTAAGCTGCTTTACCAGCCAATCAAGTGGCATCGTCAGAAGGCGATAACGACTTTTTAAGCAAGACTCATTTGGCGCCCAGCTTAAGACAATTTGGATTTATCACCTCCATCTTGTTCTTCGTCAGGCAGGAAGGTGAGTGGGTTTTTTTTTTGTTTTGTTTAGTATGTTTGTTGTTTTCTTTATTGTTCTTTCTTTCTTTCTTTTTTTTTGCTTCTTTTTGTTTTCGTGTTTTTGCTTTTGTCTGCATCAAGGAACCGCACACACAAAAGCTAGCGTTCAAAACACGCACACACACAACACAACACATATACAGACACAAAACACACACAC
The DNA here is from genome assembly GCF_041734735.1 of Babylonia areolata. NCBI lineage: Eukaryota > Metazoa > Mollusca > Gastropoda > Neogastropoda > Buccinidae > Babylonia > Babylonia areolata. The sequence continues at coordinate 11,092,120 of NC_134890.1, forward strand.
ACACACACACACACAGAGGCGCGCGTGCACACACACACACATACACACAGACGCGCGCGCGCACGCACACACACACACACACAGACAGAGGCACACACACACAGACACAGACACACCTAAAGAGTGAAAACAAAAGGCAAGCAAAATTGCACTTTTTATGTCAAACGAGCTAGACACCGTTTAGCTGAATACGATTTTATATTGCATAATATGTCTTTACTTGATAACAACAACAACATCAACAACAAAAATAACAATAACAACTACTACTACTACTACAAAAAACAAACAAAAACAGCAACAATTACAACATCAATAATAAGAAGAATAGTAATAGATTTTTCTCCAACTTGCTTTTTAAGCAAGACTCATTTGGCGCCCAGCTTAAGACAATTTGGATTTATCACCTCCATCTTGTTCTTCGTCAGGCAGGAAGGTGAAGTGTTTTTTTTTTTGTTTTGTTTAGTATGTTTGTTGTTTTCTTTATTGTTCTTTCTTTCTTTCATTTTTTGCTTCTTTTTGTTTTCGTGTTTTTGCTTTTGTCTGCACCAAGGAACCGCACACACAAAAGCTAGCGTTCAAAACACGCACACACACAACACATACACAGACACAAAACACACACACAAGCACACACACACACACACATACACAGACGCGCGCGCGCAAGCACACATACACACACACACTCACTGAGGCACACAGACACATACAGGCATACACAACACACACACACACACACACACACACACACACACACACACACACACACCTATCGAGTGAAAACAAAAGGCAAGCAAAATTGCACTTTTTATGTCAAACGAGCTAGACACCGTTTAACTGAATACGATTTTATACTGCATAATATGTCTTTACTTCATAACAACAACAATATCAACAACAAAAACAACAACAATAACAACAATACTACAACAAAAAACAAAAACAGCAACAGTTACAACATCAATAATAAGAAGAATAGTAATAGATTTCTCCAACTGGTAAGTAGTGTCGTAGAAGGCTAGGGCTGTGCCGGTCGGGTGTATTCCCGGGTACCGCTACGGCAGCCGGATTGGCCTAGCTGGAGATGCGAACACACCAGTGAACTGCACCCCATTTCCCCTATCAGTTAACAGAACATACCTCGGTAGCCCAGCTAAATTGTGCCCAACAGCAACCTCCCACAACACGACAATTTTCATCAGCATACTGATGCTTGTCGTTAAGTGGAAGGATACCACTACTACTACTAGTAGTAGTAAATATCCTCATAAGACAATGTATTGTTTCCAGGGGTGGAGGGTGCATGACATTCAGTTGTTAACTCTCTCCGTACGAACGGCGAAAGAGACGACGTTAACAGCGTTTCACCCCAGTTACCATCATCAAAATATTGCAAGCGGAAGGCTCTTATTTTGAAGAGGTGAATGTTGACAAAGAATACCACAATTCTGACGACGGAAGCTAAAGGTTGGGTCATTCAGACACCCACTGGACATCCGAGGGGTCTGTGTAGAGGAAAAGAGAGGACTGGCCGTACTGAGTGAGTTAATTTGTCCTTCTGCACCAGCTGACGTTGGGGCTTTTGTCCTGGGCGGTTGCTGCCTTATCAGTGGAGACGACGACGGGCCTGTAGTATCTGAGTGGTTTGAGTACAGAGCATTAAATCCTAGTCCCTGGAACCCCACTCCCGGCTGCGTCTGGCAGGTTATTATGGGGTCGGGTTGAAAAAAAAATGTCCAGTCTCCACGGTCGATATAATATGTACATGTCCTGCTAGTGTGAGATCTTCAGTTTAACGTCTATTCATTATAAGTGTTATCAGACGGAAACAAGGGAGGTAGTGGGTGAAAGAGAGGGAATGCTTGTGCATACCAGTGCAGGAAAGTGTTAATGTATGCCCTGCTAGTGTCTGAACCCCTTCCGTGCGTACGTATACACACATGCAGAACATCAAATACGCACTTTACACAGAGATCCCGTTATCCATGTCGGTTAGGTCGTGGGTTATGGAAACCATGCACGAACGTACCTACCCAGCATGCACCTCCCAGAAAGCGGAGTATGGCTGCTAGAAATGGCGGGGTAAAAAACAAAACAAAACGCGCACACACACACACACACACACACACACACACACACACACACACACAACAAAACAATATACTAAAACCAAGTGATTTATTCACCTGCGATGACTGTCAAAAAAACACTTGCCAACTATGTATTTCAGTGCATGCGTATTAGATGACCGTTTATTTCTTTGTTCCCTTTGTTCTTTGTTGTGTCTATTAATCCTTCGGGATTTTATGACAATAAATGAAGTCAAGTCAAGTCAAGTCAAGTCAAGTCACACACACACACACCAAAAACCACGGTCAGATACATAGTGTAAAAGCCCACTCAAAAGATATGAGTAAACGCGGGGATTGCAGCCCATGAAGGGGGATAGGGAGGAAGATGAGAGAAGATGACCTTCCAACGGTTCAATACATGAGCAATGTATGATTGGCAGCTTATATCAAACGTTCCCCCAAGAGCTCCATTTGCTACGACCCCCCCCCTCCCCCCCCTCTCCCGGCCCCCTCTACCCTTCTCCTTGCTCTTTTCTTCGCCGCCATTCCAGTCTATTTTTCTTTCTTTCTTTTCCTTTTTTTTTTCTTTTTTTTTCCATCCCCGATGTGCTGACGACATGACTTGGTGGTGTTCTCGGACAGTAAAGCACCGGTGGGGAGGGAAGTGATGTGTGATGTGTGATGTTCCGTCACACATACTGTTTGTTCACTGTAGATATCAAGTTATAGAATTAATTTTCACATTATTAGAATGAATGCTATCGTTTAAAAGACTGGAGAAGAAGAAGAGGAGGAGGGAGGAGGAGGAGGAGGGGGGAGAGGAGGAGGAGGAGGGTAAGAGGAGGAGGAGGGGGAAGAGGGAGAGGAGGAGGGGGAAGAGGGGGAGGAGGAGGAGGAGGGGGAAGAGGAGGAGGAGGAGGAGGAGGAGGGGAAGAGGAGGAGGAGGGGGAAGGAGGGGGAAGAGGAGGAGGAGGGGGGAAGAGGGGGAGGAGGGGGAAGAGGGAGAGGAGGAGGACGGGGAAGGGGGGGGGGGGTTAAATGCTGAGTTGTAGAAAACCGAGTAGAAGGAGGATGGAATCAAAGACGAATATTCAAAACATCGAAGTAGAAATAAAGAAGAAAAATTTTTTTTATCGACTTCGTAAAAAGTGAAATCGGTATTTTAACAAGAGAAACAACTGATAATCAATGTGAAAATCAATGTTCGCAGTGACTTGTGATGCTGATACCCCTTCGAACAGGAAATGCGAAATGGGGTGAAGCGTGAGATGTTTATGATTTTTGGCGTTGATGTACCATCCAACCAATAAATAAAGCCACGGGCCCATGAGGACATTTTCTTGACCATAAGGAAAGCTACCGCCTCATACGGAAGAGTTAATGCACCGTATGGAGGAAAACTACCAACCCATAAGGAAAGCTACCATCCCATGAGAAAATCTACCCACCCACAAAGAAAGCTGCCAACTCACAGGAAAAAGTGCCAACCCATACAGACAGCTATCAACCCAAAGGGAATGCTACCAACCCGCAAGGAAAGATACCAACCATTACAGAAATCTACCAACACAAAGGAAATATACCAATCCATAGGGAAAGCTACCATCCCACCAACCCAAAGGAAAGATACCAACCCAAAGGGAAAGATACCAACCCAAAGGAAAAATACCAACCCAAAAGGAAAGCTACCAACCCAAAGGGAAAACTACCAACCCACCAACCCAAAGGAAAGATACCAACCCAAAGGAAAAATACCAACCCAAAAAGAAAGCTACCAACAGGGAAAGATACCAACCCAAAGGGAATGCTACAAACCCAAAGGGAAAAATACCAACCCAAAGGGAATGCTACCAACCCAAAGGAAAGATACCAACCCAAAGGGAATGCTACCATCCCAAAAGAAAAATACCAACTATTAAAGAAAGCTACCAACCCAAAGGGAAAGCTACCAACCCAAAGGAAATAATACAAACCCAAAGGGAAAGCTACCAACCCAAAAGAAAGATACCAACTATTAAAGAAAGCTACCAACCCAAAGGGAAAGATAACAACCCAAAGTAAAAAATACCAACCTAAAGGGAAAGCTACCAACCCAAAGGAAGTAATACCATCCCATAAGGAAAGCTACCAACCCAAAGGGAATAATACCAACCCCAACAGAAACGAAACACGACCCGGCCCAAGAGGTTAGATCCTAACTGCGGATAACTACCGAGCCCATAAAGAAAGCTACCATAGCCCACAGAGAACTACCAAACCACGAGGAAACCCAATCAGCCGGTATGGAAAACCTTCCACCAGCCCGTACCGTAAAACCCGCCAGGCAATAATAAGAATACAGCAACACAGTCAACAACGAAAGCTTGCAGACAAATACGTGAAGCCATCAAACTCATGAAGAAAGCTACCCGGCTCGTCAGAAGAAAAAAAAAAAAAAAAAAAAAAGCTGCTAGACAATACGAAAGAAAGACAGGCGGCTGCTGCTGCCGCCACCACCACCACCAGCCCGCCCATCATTCCCTCCCGGCCAATGCCATCACCAGGACCAGCAGTTAAAAGAACACCTCGTAGAATTTTGTGGGTCTCTCAGTTCTATTGGAGTTCCCGGATCGGCTGAGGTGATGGGTGATTGGTGCTGACAAAGCACCGAGGGAGGGGGAAGAGAGAGAGAGAGAGAGAGAGAGAGAGAGAGAGAGAGAGAGGTGGAGGGAGAGAGAGAGAGAGAGAGAGGGGGAAGGAGAGAGAGAGAGAGAGAGAGAGAGAGAGGTGGAAGGAGAGAGAGAGAGAGAGAGAGGTGTGGAAGGAAAGAGAGAGAGGGAGGTGGAGGGAGAGAGAGAGAGAGGTGGAAGGAGAGAGAGAGAGAGAGAGAGAGAGGTGGAGGGAGAGAGGGAGAAAGAGAGGTGGAAGGAAAGAGAGAGAGGGAGGTGGAGGGAGAGAGAGAGAGAGAGGGTGGAAGGAGGGAGGTGGAGAGAGAGAGAGAGAGAGAGAGAGAGGTGGAAGGAGGGAGAAAGGGCGAGAGAGAGAGAGAGGTGGAAGGAGAGAGAGGTGGAAGGAAAGAGAGAGAGAGCGGTGGAAGGAGAGAGAGAGAGAGAGAGAGAGAGAGAGAGAGAGAGAGAGAGAGAGAGAGAGAGAGGTGGAAGGCGCGCTCGCGAGAGAGATAGAAAGGCAGGTGGAAGGAGGGAGAAACATAGTGGTGGAGAGAGAGAGAAAGAGGGAGATACAGAGGTGGAAGGAAGAGAGAGAGAGAGAGGTGGAAGGAGAGGGGGAGAGAGAGAGAGAGGTGGAAAGAGAGAGAGAGAGAGAGGGAGGTGGAGGGAGAGAGAGAGGTGGAAGGAGGGAGAGAAGGCGAGAGAGAGAGGTGGAAAGAGAGAGAGACAGACAGACAGACAGAGAGACAGATAGGCACAGACACAGACAGAGAGGTCGATGAATACGTGTCGAAGCTAAAATGAATACAAAACTGCAAGATTGTGCTCGAATGGTAAACCAGAACCCATTATTCTACCACAGTTACGCTTGCTTCAGCCACACCTATGGTCAATCGCAAACAAAATATCGGAAGGCTAGCCACCCCTGTCATCCAGAAAGCTTCACTTCACCAACTGGCTGGGCTAGATTGGGATGGGCAGCGATCGGTTGCATAGCACCCCCCCCACCCCCCCAAAAAAAAAGAAAAGAAAAAAAAAAGAAAAAAAAAAGAGAAAAAGTTTTCAGTCTGGAAAATTTTCCTCTCACCCGTGCAGTGATGAGTTTCAACCTTGAATCGTTCCGTCACTTTCTCCCACCTCCTCCCTCACCCCTCCCTCCTCTCTCTCTCTCTCCCTCTCTCTTTCTCATATAAATCTCCTTCCTCTTTCTCTCTCTCTCCCCCCTCCTCCCTCTCCCCACCCACCCTCATTTTCTTCCCTCTCCTACCTCCCTCTCTCTCTCTGCTCTTCCTCTAACGGTCCCATGGGCACTAAACCATCACAGTTTTCATTGATGCAAATTGTTTCTCCATTTCTCCCTTCTCTCCATCTCTTTCCCCACCTCTCTTTCTGTCTGTCTCTTTTTCCTCCAACCTTTCTTTCTGTCTGTCTGTCTGGGTCTACCTCTGTCTGTCTGTCTCTCTCTATCCTCTTTCTTTCCGTCTCTCTCCTCTCTCTATCCTCTTGGTCTTTCTCTCTCCCTCTCCTCTCTCTCTCTCGGTCTCTCGCTCTTCTCTCTCTTTCTCTCCCCTCTCCTCCCCTCTCCCTTAGCCTCTTTGTCCTCTCTCTCTCTCTCTCTCGGTCTATCTCTCCTTCTCTTCTCTCTCTCTCTCCGTCCGTTTGTCTCTGTCTCCTCTCTCTCTCTGTCCGTCTGTCTCTCTCTCCCTCTCTCCCTCGAGGTCAACACACCCTGATGACCATCACCACGTCACCAGATCACCTAAATCAACATTATCTGTGATCCTTGGAGGATGCGGAAGGAAGTTCAAAAGAGACGGGAGAACCCCACGAAATTTAACCCCCCCCGGAGATCCCCCCCCCCCAACCCTCCGACCCCCCACCACTCCCCCCCACCCCCTCAAATGCCTGCAATGGGGAGGGAATGAATGACCCACGGAACAGGATCAGGATGGCATGAGGGAAATTTCTTAAGATCCTTCAGCAGGAAATGAAGAACCGTTATTAAGGGAAGGGGTGGTAGGGGGCGAGGGGGGTAGGGGGGGGTGGGGGGGGGCAGGGGTGAAGAGGGTACAGGGGAGGGGTGGGTGTTGAGGGGTGGGAGGGGGGGTAAGGGGCCAAATGATCCTCAGGATGGGGGAAGCTGCGGCCATCAAGCACCAGGTCTGTCTCTTCCTGTGGTTGATGGGATCCTTCTGCCCTGTGTGACCGACAACCACCGTGCAGGTTTTATGTACGTGTCGTGCAAAGAATTGCAAGGCAAGGCAAGGCAAAGGCAAGATGTTTATTTCGTGTGCCACCCCCGAAAACTGAGTATGGCTGCCTACATGGCGGGATAGAATCGGTGATGTACATGAAGGCCCACTCAGACTGACAAGACAAGGAAGGAGATGCATTTCAATTGTCACAGAGGTCGCGGAAAAAACAACAACAATAAAACAAACCAGACTGCTTAAAAAAAGTCTTTTAAACGTTGCAAACGTTCCCACTGCCTTTGCTCGGTAACAGGCAAAACAGTGTGACGAAATTGGTAGTACTGTCCAGTTTCTGGAAGCCAAGACAGACTGAAAAAAAAAAGGGTCTGAAATACAGGGGTGGGAAGAGGGTAGGGGTAGAGCAATAATGGTGTGTGTAGAGGGATGGACTAACGATGAAAGGAAAGAGAGACAGAGAGGGGTTTGGTGATGGTGGCAGAGTTAGAAAAAGGGGCGGTGTGTGTGTAGGGGGTGGGTGGGTGTGTGGATGTTGTTGGAGGGTAGCTCTCAGCATGATTTGTTGCGATCGATTTCTCTTCCTGCTCGTTATTTGTTTTCGTGAAAGGAAAATAAACAACAACAATTTCTCTCAGTTGCATGTTCTTGTTCTTGTCCCTTTTCTTCTGATGATTGTTCTTTTCCAACAATTGACGGGAAAAACCACACAAAAAGTTTACAATTCGTCATAACGCCCTTGAAAAGGTTATAGTATCAAATACCACCCTCTCTCTCTCTCTCTCCCTCCCTCTTTCTCTCTCTCTCTCTCTCTCTCTCTCCCTCCCTCTCTCTCTCTCTCTCTCTCTCCCTCCCTCTCTCTCTCTCACACACACACACACACACACACAAGTACGCCACAACAAGTCTACATCAACACAAACTCGAGACAGCGAGAGCGAGAGAGAGCGAGAGAGAGAAAGAGGAGGCAGAGAAACGGACAGACAGACAGACAGACAGACAGACCAACACACAGACAGACAGCGGTGTCATCAGCGAGAATGATCTTAGCGCGGGTCCAGCGCTTGACTCATTTACAGACAGCAGCAGCTAATCGATACCACCCTAGAGTTCCATTCGGCACCCTCCCTTCCCCTCCTGACCCCTACCCGCCTACCTACCTCCTCCCTACCTATCTATCCCCCATCCCTCCACTTCCCCCGCCCCACCCCGCCCCCCGCTCCCTCTTTCTCAACGCAGAAGAAAGAGCAATAGGGGCAATGTCTTGCACAGAGCTGCGGTGTATGTGTTCTTGGCATGACTTTTTTCTTCATTTCTTTTTTTTTTTTTGTCCCGGGAACATCAACATGGGGGTCAGAAAAATTCTGTCTACACCGTTCATGGAGGGAAAATAAAAAGAAAGAAAAATAGGAGTTAAAGAAAGTAGCTTCTGTGATTATTGCCAGTGTGTCATTGTCCTTGCGAAGGTAGTTGTTTTTACGGCTTCTGTTTTTTTTTTTCGTTTTTTTTCTGCTGCGTTCCTACTCATTCTTGGTGCTTTTTCTTTTTCCTTCTTCGTTTTCTGTTTTCTTTCTCGTTTTCTTTTTGTCGAATTTCCTCTTGTCTCTTCTCCTCTTTTCTGTCATTACCTCCCCTCCTTTCAGCTGTCTCTCTCTCTCTCTCTCTCTCTCTCTCTCTCTCTGTGGCACCCAGCAGGAAGGTTAGCAGACAAAGTAAATACACATGGAGAAGGGCGAATCTCTTACCTCGCATACAATGGAAATCACATCTGTGTAAACCGCGGCCATTATATGCATCCACCACTACCACTACCACCACCAATTATACCACTACTGCTACTGCTGCTGCTGCTGCTACTTCTACTACTACTACTACTGTTGCTACTGCTACCACTGCTGCTGCTACTGACTGTTACGACCACAGGCCACAGAACCCACGTCTGGCAGAGAGAAAACCAGTTTGTGATCACTTCAACCAGAAGCGTCCCTCAAAACAAGTTTGCCCACCACTGGCTATTCCCCCCTCACTGAGAATAAAATAAAAACAAAACAAACAAAAAAGAAAAATCGCACACCACGATGCGACAAGGGAGCTCATTCCCAGATTCCGCCGCTTCCCCAATCTGACCGTGTTACGTTGTGCTGCATTGGTCTCTTTATAATAATAATAATAAGTATTAAGAAGAAGAAGAAGAAGAAGACATTGTACTTATATGGGCGCAAATACCCCTTAACTAGGCTCTAAGTGCCTCACATGACAGAGTTCATATATACAATTGTGCATCATACCACACCTTAAGAGCACATAAGGACACAAAAGTGGAAAAAAAAACCAAACTCTGCGTCCACCAATGCAATAAAACAAATTGCAGATTGAATAATCAGGAGAAAAAGGCACAAAATACACCCTAAACACACACACACGCGCGCTTGCGCGCGCACACACACACACACACACGGGGCAAACACCGACCCACAAGCACACATACCATTAGAATACTCCAATGGAGGGAGGGATGGGGGGGGAGGGAGTGTAGGATCGCTCCTGGGATTAAAAGACGTGGTGGGTATGGTTAGTGCGTGTGTTCGCGCGTGCGCGCACGCGTGCTTGCTTGTCCGCCATGAAAAAAAAGAAAGAAAGAAAGAAAGAAAGGAAGGTAGGGGTGCTGTTTTTGGAAGTGTCTACAACGGGTGATGAGTCAGCTAGCGGCGGCTGAATGACACGGGTTGTTTTTCCTAACCCCTCCAGACGAGAGCCCATCAAGGGGGGAGGCAAGGTGGGGGGTAGGGGAGGAAGGAATGGAGGGGTGATGCCTCCGCTGCTGCCCATCACTTTGCAGAGCTTTGCTTGTTGCTTTAAGCCCAGCACAACGTCCCTGATCCCCCTCATCTCTACTACTACTATACGGACATCTTCACGGCCTATACTAGGCAGAGAAAAAGGCAAGGAAACGGGTGGGCGGGAGGAGGGAGGGGGGGAGGGAGGGAGGAGGGAAAATTCATCTAGCCTGTGGTAGGGGTGAAGAAGGGGCTGGTGGAAGGAGGGAGGGAGGAAAGGAGGGAGGGAGGAAAGGAGGCACAAGGAGCGTTATATTGCTTTGGATGGGGTGGCGGGGGTGGGGTGGGGGTAGGGGAGGAGTGGGGGAGTATAAGGGCGGGGGTTAGGGTGGGAAGGGGGGGGGGGGTAAGATAGGGATCGGAAGAATTGAAGGGCAAGTTTGAGCTGGGGAGAGAGAGAGAGAGAGAGAGAGAGACCGACCGACAGACAGACAGACAGACAGACAGAGACCAAGAAACAGAGAGATAAAGACAGATACAGACAGAGAGAGACAGAGTGAGTGAAAGAGAGGCAGAGTCAGGGAGAGAGAGAGAGGGACAGAGAAAGAAAGAGAGAGAGAGACACAGTGAGGGGGGCAGAGAGAGAGAGAGAGAGAGAGAGAGAGAGAGAAGGAGAGGTTCACAGAACTGACAAGACAGATCAAAGAAGAAGCAAGGTAATTCATTGATCGTTAAAACAAAAGAAAAAAGAAAGTAATTAAAAAAAAAAGTTCTCTGGCACATCGAATAACTTGGTTTAAGAAGCAATATTCTGCATCATATTGTTGGGTGTTTTTTTTAAATTTTTTTTATAAAGGCTGGGTCTGGGAGGGTGTGTGTGATTGTTTGGGGACGAAAGATGGGGTTATTGCTATCAAGAGGGATCGATACTAACACCGACAGTGACAAAAAAAAAAAAAAAAAAAAAAAAAAAATCAACACCTGAAACAATTGCAGTTGCTTTGTTCCTGTTTTAAGAACTTGCTCACTCAGCAGACACTCGACGTTGCATTCTGGACACATCAAATCCGTTGGCAAACATGAAACCTTCAGCGTGTGCGATCATGCGAGATTTGACGTGTACTCCCCCCCCCCCATCCCAGTCAAAATCAGTTGGTGAAAATGGTTCACTGATTTGTTCAGCACTGTGAACGACAGGATATCAAGCGACTGTTTAGCCTGCATCAAAATCGCCCACATGATAATCGATGACGACAACGACGACGGCGACGACTGAGGATGACGATGATACTGATGATGGTGACGACGGCGGCGACGAGGACGATGACGACGACTATGACTATGATGATGGTTAAGACGACGACGACGACGATGATGACGACGATGATGGTGTGAAGACGACGACGACGACGATGATGATGATGATGATGATGATGCTCTATTTCGTTCGTCACTCCAATGTGCAGGGCTGTACTGTGCGTTCACAATAATAATAATAATGATAATAATATTGAATAAATTTGGACGCCCTGTCTCCGGATGAGCCCAGATCGTTTACAAATACAATTATACATGCATACATTGATGCAGATACATTTCACAACATTCACTTGCCAATACGCATCACAAAATAAAAGAGTTCACACACACACACACACACACACACACACACACACACACACACACACCAGGCATCATTCATCTCTCCACCCGCCAACTATCGCCGACAAACACACAGCTGGGCGGTCCTGTAACCACTGTAACCAGTGTCTGCCAGGCACAGAGACAGCAGACACCTGCAGTGCTGGTCAGGAAAAAAAACAAGAACCCAGTAATGCGAGTACTGCCCTCAATATATCTTATCCCTATTGCTTATGGCCCAGCCGACCACACAGGGCAATACCAGGGCTGAAAAAAAAAAAGCCCCCCCAAAACCCACCATGACCATCGATCCCGTAGAAGCTGGATGAGGGGTGTGGTGATCAATTGATGCAGCTGCACACTCGAAAGATTGTACGTACACATGTAACTGCACTGCGTGCCTGGGCTTCACAGTTTGAGTGTATAGCATACACAGCTCGGGAGTGGGGGGGGGGGGGGGGGGGGGGGGGGGGCGAGGGAGTTAGGCGTGACCAACCCCCCCAAAAAAAAACAACAACAAAAAAACCCCCAAAACCCACCAAAAAAACCCACAAAAAACAATAACAACAACCACAGCAGCAACAGCAACAACAACCACCACCCAAATTAAAGAGAACACTGCTATCTGTTTTCGGTAAAAGATGAAGTCGAGGAATACAATGTACAAACTTAAATTCAAAACTGTGTTAAAAATATAAAACGGCTGGCCACCTTCGTAACCTCCTCCCCCACCTCCCAGCCCTCCAACCACCCCTTGAAAGTAACTATATACCGAAAACCAAAGACATTACACATTCACTTATCCACCATTCGTGGTCTAAATATATCACTGTGCGGTGCTCCGACGTGGTAAAGCAGAAGGTGTCTGTGTGGCAGGCAGAAACCTCAACTTCCTCTCCCCATCCACACTCCCTATCACCGTCCCTCCCCACCCACCCACACATCCCATTGTCAACCTGGTATTTTTTGTTGCTGTTGGTTTTTGCTTGTTTCGGCTCTTGTTTGTCTTTCTGTTATATACTACCCAAAAGAAGTTAGAGACGACCGTCGTTTTCGGGGAGGGGGGTGGGGGGAAGAGAGAAGAAGAAAAGAATTATCAAGCGAGTGAATGTAACATCACCATAAATAATAAATTACAGGAAATACTTTCTTCAAATATGAAAGGTGTATTTTTTTCATCTTTTTACCTCATCATTCTGTTTGTTTCGAAAACAGGAAAAAATTAAACATGGTCCTTAGCATCTTTTGAGACAGTATAATTGGAAGCAGGCAGGCTTCGCGCCTTGTGAGCTCGATGTAACCCAATCTTTTATTTCGTGATTCTTAATGCACGGACACAAATGAGAATGGGAAGGCGAATATAGAAAAAGAACGAGAAAAACAAGACAGAGAAGGAAGAAGGGCGATGATGAAGAGGAAGGGGGTGTGGTGGGGGTGGGGGGTGTGGAAGGCAGAATTGAATGAGCAAGAGGCGGAAGAAGAGGAAGAAGAAAAGAAGGAGAAAAAAGAACAGAAAGAAGAAGACGAAGAAAATTATTCTGGGGAAAAATGGGAGGGAACTCCCCCCCACCACACACACACACACACTCACCCTCCTACCCCCACCCCCGTGTGCCATCTCAAAGGCTTAAATTGCATTTAATGTGATAGGAAGGTGGGAATGATGGGGGAAATCTGGATGAAGAGGAATAAGGAGAGAGAGAGACAGAGAGAGAGAGAGAGAGAGAGAGAGGAAGAGGGAGAGAGAGGGAGAAAGAGGGTGTGAGAGAGAGAACGAGAAAGTGTGTGTGTGTGTGTGTGAGACAGAGAGAGAGAGATAATTAGAGATAAAGACAGACAGTGCGGGAGACAGACACGCACACACACACACACACACACACACACACACACACACAGAATGAGAGAGAGTGTTTGCGAGAGAAACAAAGAAAGAGAAAGAGAGAGAGTGCGAGAGACAGAGCGAGAAAGAGAATGAGAGAAAGTGAGAAAGTGCTTGAGAGACAGAGAGAGAGAGTGAGAGATTCAGAGGGAGAGAGAGAGAGGGAGAGAGTGAATGAGAGACAGACAGAGAGAGAAAGACAGAGAGAGACAGAGAGCAAAGCTGGATTGATCAGGGCAATAACTGGGCAGCGGAGAATTTTTTTCCCCCGTGCCCGGGAATAACTTTCACGCGGAACACGTTTTTACGACCTCGTCTAAAACTTGCCGTTAACGCCTGGGTGCAAATTGAAGGGGGAACAGGCTCACGTAACGCCACGGTCCCATCTCCCCTCTCTCCACATGTCTCCTCTCCCCACCCCTAATCTCTCTCTGTCTCTGTCTCTCTGTCTCTGTCTCCCTCTTATAATTGCGCGACAACGCCCACACACACAGTCCCAGGTCAGTTAAGAACAAACGCGGTATTTTTTGGAGGTTTAATTTACTCTGGTCAGTAAAGCACAAAGATGAGAGAGAAACAAACAGACAGACAGACAAAGAAAGACAGAGAGAGAGAGAAACGCAGCCGAATAACTACACTGACGAAGCAGAGAGAGAGAGAGGGAGAGAGGGAAAGATATTAAAAAGAAAAGAAAAAAAAGATGCTGTCGTCAAAGAATAAAACGTAACTTTTTTTCGGCAATGATTTACTGGATTTTATATATATATAATATATATATATATATATATATATATATATATATATAATATCTTTGTTGCAATTGTGTTGTGTTTAACGAACGGTGTGTTGATTTCGACCTTTGGTCTTTCCTTGAAACAAAATGTTAACGCCGGAAACCTGATCATTGTTTTCTTTAAATTAAAAAAAAATTCTCTTGCGTTCAAGATTCTATTATCTCCACAAGTCTAACAAACGCAAAGTTTTACATACAATGCAGACACAGATTCAAACAACCCCGGATCAAAGGAGACAAATGTATCAAAGAGAAAATAAAGGTTTCCATCATGGTATTGATTTCTCAGTTGTACGCGTAGGATGGTATGATAAATCAAGTACATACTGAAAGCTTCCTAACAATGACTTTTTTGTGTTTTTTTGCACATATTAATTTGTTACCATAGACCCCCTTATCCTCTCATCCACTGATACACAGTACGCTCTTAATAAGTGATTATAGACCTTTCTTTCTTTTTTTATTTAACTCTTTCCATACGAACGGCAAAAGAGACGACGTTAACAGCGTTTCACCCCAGTTACCATCATCAAAATATTGCAAGCGGAAGGCGTGAATGTTGACAAAGAATACCACAATTCTGACGACGGAAGCTAAAGGTTGGGTCATTCAGACACCCACTGGACATCCGAGGGGTCTGTGTAGAGGAGAAGAGAGGACTGGCCGTACTGAGTGAGTTAAACAAATTTTATTCCACAGAAACATCATCAAAGCAGCTGTATTACATATGAGTCAGAGCACAACAAGCAAAGCTTATAACCGTGCTTCAGACTGGTTATTGTCAATGAAGTGGCTGCAGTTTAGAAATAAAAGTACACGAACTGGAATGAAATGCAAAAGATAATAAGTAATAAGTGAAACAAGTAGAAATGTGGGGGGGGGGGGGGGGGGGGGGTGAAAGTCAAAATGACGCATTCACTTACGCACAGCAAATTCTAAATTGCTGAACCGTAAGGGAACTTTACAAGTATGCCGCGCCACCAGGTTATAGCAGTCATGCGTAATTATACATGCATATATATGTGCACTCACACACACACACACACACACACACACACGTGCAAATGCACACATACATCAGTCCATTTAAAAAATATTTAGAAATATTAATAAAATTTTATACAACAAAAAATGTTTCTCTATTTCCCTTCATAGTTCTACCTCGTCTTCCAAATATAAGGGCTGAAGCATCGGTTTTAATGTCATCTGGCTGAAGGTCGATCGTCTGGGCTCCAGCCTCATAAGACCTGACCTTTCACTTTCAGGCTGTCTTGCCTCAGTGAACGTAAAAAACGAAACAACAACAACAAAACACAAAAAGCAACAACAATTGAATAAATTACGCATGTATCATTTTTTACACATACCCCCCAAGCATATATATATATATATATATATATATATTTCTTGATTTATTCAATGACAATATCTCTTTTAATTGTTCTCTCTTACCTATGTTTCAAATTATATGCATATGTTTGTGTGGGGATGTCTTAGTGAATGTTTATATAGTGCTATTGTAAAGCGGATAGAGCTTCAAGAATATGCACTATAGCAAGATGCCTCAATAAATAAATAAATAAATAAATAAATAAAGACGATTTGAATGTAAATCCCACAGCACGCCAGTGTCCTGACATCACGAGACGTGGATGTTACCACTGTTCATCCTGCCTGATATCAGTGCGATGATGATAACGTGAGGCGTGGACGACGATATGACGTTTGTTCCGATGACACTTCTCCCAAACATGATGGAAAACATGTATTATTTCATGATGTCCCAATTCTCCCCCCCTCTCTCTCTCCACATACCCCCACCCCCACTCCACCCACCCATCTCCCCTTGCAGGCAGAACGACCCCCCCCCTGCCCCCCAGAGGTAACAGTCCCCCCCCCACCCCCTCCACTCCACTTCCCTGGCCCCCCCAACCCTGCAAAAGTTATGAGATGCTCAAATCCCCCCCCCCCCCCACCTTTCCACACCACCACGCCTTATTTACTTAAGACCACCGGCGCACGCGAAAACCTCCGATCAAAACCACTTCAATCACGTGAGTTTCTGACGTCAGCAGCGTAACGAAGCTCTCATTGGCTGTCTTGATCAGCCTTACTGTGCCCCCTCCCCCCCATCTCCCCCGCCTCCTCCCACGAAGAACGCGAGGGCTATGCAAGTAGGAAGGAAGGAGGGGGGTTAATCTCACGAAAGGGGAGCTCAACAGACGCGGGGCTGGACGAAGACAATCGAATTTCAGGGCGGTCCCAAACCGTAACAAGGGCCAGTGGTGCATCCTCACTTCATTTCGGGGGGAGACTGAGTTGAGGGATTGGCGGTATGAGTGAGGATTGGTGTGTGTGTGTGTGTGTGTGTGTGTGTGAGGTTGGGTGTGTGTGTGGAGGTGTGGGGCCCGTGTGGGGTAAGGGAGGCTACAGCTTGCAGCAAGCTTGTGGAAAGAAAACAGC
>NC_134890.1:11111102-11136102 GCF_041734735.1 Babylonia areolata
TGCCTGCATGAGCACCCAGGGAAGGAAGGAGGGATGGAGGGAGAGAGACAGAGATAGAGAGGGGCGGGATAAGATGAGAAAGAGGGAAGGAGAGAGACAGAGACAGAGAGGGGCGGGGTAAGATGAGAAAGAGGGAGGGAGACAGAGACAGAGACAGAGATAGAGAGGGGCGGGCTGAGATGAAAAAGAGGGAGAGAGAGAGACAGAGACAGAGGCGGTGTGAGATGAGAAAGAGGGAGAGAGAGAGAGACAGAGATAGAGAGGGGCGGGGGCGAGATGAGAAAGAGGGAAGGAGAGAGACAGAGAGGGGCAGGGTGAGAGAGGGAGGGAGGGAGAGAGACAGAGACAGAGAGGGGCGGGGTGAGATGAGAAAGAGGGGGAGAGAGAGAGAGAGAGAGAGAGAGAGAGAGAGAGACAGACAGACAGAGATAGATAGATAGAGAGAGGCGGGGTGAGATGAGAAAGAGGGAGAGAGAGAGACAGAGATAGAGAGGGGCGGGGTGAGATGAGAAAGAGGGAGGGAGAGAGACATAGAGAGGGGCGGGGCGAGATGAGAAAGAGAGAGAGAGAGAGAGAGAGAGAGAGAGAGAGAGAGGGGCAGGGTGAGATGAGAAAGAGGGAGAGAGAGCGAGACAGAGACAGAGAGGGGCAGAGTGAGATGAGAAAGAGGGAGGGAGAAAGAAAGCGAGCGAGAGAAAAACAAAAGAGAGAGAGACCGAAAAACTGACAGACAGGCAGAGGAGATGTGTACGATGGCTAAAAGCTCTCCCAAACATGGACGATATGTCCCATTTCACAATTTCCTCGGTCTCGGTCCTCTCCCAAGCGGCACATTCCACCCCCACCCCCCAGAAGTAACGCAGTTTCCCCCTCCCCTCCCCCCCACCCCCACTGCACCATAACTTTTCACCTCCCGGCAAGTTTATGAGATGCGCGCAAATTCTCCTTTCCACACCACCACCACCACTTATTTAGACCTCCGACGCACGCAAAGACCTTCCCGAAATAACACTTCATCAACACGACCCTTGACGTTCACACCGTAACGAAACTCACTGGCTGTCTCGATCAGCCCTAATCTTCTACTCCCTCCCCCTCTCATAGAGCACGATCGTTGTTCAAGGGGGGGATTAGTCTCACGAAAAAAGAGCCAAACAGATGTGAGGACGGACGAAGACAATCGAATTTTTCGGGAGGGTCTGAGCCGTAACAAGGGCCAGTGCTGAATCCTCACTTCATTCCAGAAAACAGCTGGATGAAGGGGGAGGATAGCTTGTGGAGAGAAACAGGTACTTTAGCTTGGGGACCAAAAACATCTTTGCAAAATGGACCTCCACGTGCTATCTACGTTCTGAGGAACATGACGCTAGTTGCTCCACTTTTGGGGGAATTACTGGCCCAGTCAGGCCTTTATTGGAGAAAAAAATGTCACCGGAGTGCAATGAATCCTTGGTTTAAACTCACTACCCGCCCCTCTGTCTGCCTCTCCTCTAAGTCACAAACTGTTGGGTATAAGGAATGGGGAGGGGTTTGGGGAACCTTTCATGTCCTAAAGCATGTATTTATCTCTCGTGTGGTCTGTATCAGTCTCTCATATGATGGCTGCCAACGAGCACACAAACTGGAATATACGCAAGCGTGTAATCCTCTTTGTCCCTCAATCCTCGTCCCAGAAAACCTATATTCCTAAACAAAAATATTCCTCTGTGGTCTGGGCAGAGATGGTTATAAGCACCCGTCTGGTTCTCTGCTGTTCAAAAAAAACGATGCTACGGACTATGGTCCTTTGCGAGTATGAATTTGGTTTGCGCGTGCATTTTTGTCCCAAATCACTCTCTCACAAGATGTTGACAGGAATGACTGCTGGAATGAAACAGAAGTGATGACAGAAAAAGAGTTGTGATCAAACTTTTGTAAGAAAAAAAATGTTTCGACAGCAAGACTTTTCACAAATCTTATAAGCCAGTCAATCATTCATACTGCTCTTGATCGAACCGACTGTGAAATACGCCTTTTTGTGTTACAAACGGGTAAAACGTAATGCATATTCATTAACTTATTAAGTTGAATTAAGTAGCCACAGGAAGGCTGTCGCAGATGGACTGAGCTAAAATAAACACATTGGCTGATCGAATGATGCTTCCTCGATCGATGTCTCAGGAAAAAGCGGTACTCATATGGTTTGACTATGAAACCCCCACCCCTCCTTCCCCTCCCGCCCTGCCCCCTTGCCGAATCCCAGTCCAGTTCTCATTCCTCGGGTGTTTTCTGCACGTGACGAGCGGCTGAGTAAGGACGGGAAGGAGTGTGTGTGTGTGTGTGTGTGTGTGTGTGTGAGGGGGGGTTACTTCTGTAACGATCTACATCCCCGAGTGTAGGAACTTCTGTCTCTCGTGTACCTCTGTCTCATATCTGGCTGTTTCTATTGCAATCAAGCACAGGATATATGCAAGCGTGCTACCCCCCCCCCCCACCCCCGCCCCCCCCGATCCCCCTCCCTCCCTCGCCAGCATCGTAATTCCTCAATACGACCTACACAACTCTCTGCAAAGGTGTCCTTGTGGCCCAGGTGCAGTAAAGAACTGGGTAATTATTTTATATTATTATTATTATTATCGCTTGAAACGCTGCAACCTTTGCAGAGTTGTGTATACAAAGTTCCCTGCGAATTTGTCACCTACAACAACTCTCCTTCCAGGAAGATACTGGCCTTTCTCTCCGCACTGCTGTCTGCTTATGACTCATCGACTTCGTTTGAAAAGGCCATCACGATAGACTGAGCAATAAACAGACTGGCTGACTAATGCTCCTTCGACGTGTTAAGAATGAGAGATGGCTCATATGGTTTGAACATGTCCCGTCCTGCTCTCCACCACTCCCGAACCCCTTCATCCTCCCCACCCTCTCTCTCTCTCTCTCAGTCATCTGACCCACCACCCACGATCCACTAACTCAAACAGTGCCGAAAATAACCTTCCAAAAAAGAGGCAATTTTTTCTCATCTCCTTTAGTAAGTTATTACCAGCTCGTTTATCTTCGAGCACGGGATGAAAAGCTTATCATAACTTCGTTTCGAAAAATCGATGGCCTGGCTTTTTGGTTGAACTTTTTGTTCCGAGCACTTGGCTTCTCTCTCTTTGTCTCTCTCTCTCTCTCTCTCTCTCTCTGTCGGATCTCTGTCTCTATCTCACTGTTTTTGTGCAAGCACGTGTGAGATTTGTGTGTGTGTGTGTGTGTGTGTGTGTGTGTGTGTGTGTGTGTGTGTGTGCGTGCGTGCGTATGTGCATGTGTGTGTGTGTGTGTGTGTGTGTGTGTGCGCGCGCGCTTCATTGAGTAAATGCGTACATTCTCGCGCGCGAGTGTGTGCGCTTTGTTTACATTTCAAATGTCTGGCATCCTCATGTCCACGTGTCTGAATGTACGCAAGCAAGAGTTCAGTTTGCACCTGCAACTCCTTACGTTAGAGTATACAAGGTATATTTCATCTCTGTATTGTGCATCTTTGAGGGAGAGGTAAACAGGCATTTCCACTATCAACATTCCCCATATTTTGGCACACTTAGTTTTTTGTCTTGTCTAAACCATTAATCAAAACTGAATGACTTTAAACGTATTGGTACATTTGAACAAACATTTGTCCAAAAACAGGAAAGGCAAAAACTAAAAAACAACTGGCTTTGATTTACCGATAGTAACACACACACACACATACAGACGCATGCATGCATGTACACACAAACACACACACACACGCACGCACAGACAACACATGCCCGCACACACTCCTTACTATCTATTTTATTCCATCTCCTACAACTTCCAGTGAAAAGAAAACTTGAACAACAACACCAACAAAAAAAAGCACTGCGAAATAGCATAACATGACTCCGAGCTCACTCCCAGACGTGGACAATATGCCCTGATTCACGAAGTCACAATTTCCATATTACCCCCCTCCTCCCCTTCCTATAACCCCATCCCCTACCTAAAAACACCCCCCACCCCCCCAACCCCCCGGACAGAAACTACTCCCAGGGTAACACGATTTCTGCTCCCCCCATCCCCTCAACACCTCAACGTATGTAACTTCCCTGCAAAGTTATGGTATGCTGAAAGTCCCCTTTCCACACCATCGCGATGTATCTAGACCACCGGTGCACACACCGGTGAAGCACTCCCATGAAAACCACTTCATCATCAGGTGATTCTGACGTCAGCAGCTAACGAAGCTCTCATTGGCTGTCTTGACATGATCAGCAGTACTGTGCTCCTCTCCTTCGTCCCCGAAAAAGAGCGCGTGCGCGCTGTTCAAGGGGCATTAATCTCACGAAAGGGAGGTACCAAGCAGACGCGTACCAGGCGAAGACAATCGAATTTCTGAGATGGGTCCAAGCCGTAATAAGGGCCAGTGGAGCATCCTCTACTCCATTTCGGGAGAGGCTGGATGAGAGAAGGATAGCTTGTAGCAAGCAGAGTATGTAGAGAGAGAGAGAGAGAAACGGCTACTCTTCGCTCAAGACTTACAAGCTTGCAAGCGCGACGTCAGTTTGCCTCTACGTCGTTCTATGGGGGAAAAAAAAAAAGCAATTTGCTCGAAGCGGGGGCCGGCCGGGCCGTTTTTTCTGGAGAAAATGGTACCCGTAATGCAATCAGGTCCCGGCCTAAATCACCCTTCTAGCTACCTGTCTGGCCAGCACGTCACGAGTGCATGGGGTATGGGGTGGTGTGTGGGCTTGGATGGTAACGGTTCACATCCCAAAAGGATGCACGTTGTCTGTCTCACACACATCCTGCCCAAGCGCCTAACACGGAAACACAAACTGGATATCTATCATTATGCATGCGCGTAATCGATTATTCCCATACCCCCCCCCCCATCCACCCCTCCTCCCCCCCCCCACACACACACTACTCCCTCACCGCACACACACGCATGATGAAATCTATTCCTCCAAATTTGCTCCTTCGCGGCCAAGGTACAGATGGTAATATTGACATGATTTGTTTTGTTCTGTACAAAACATTGCCACGTCATTTTTTCACTGCTATTTTTAGCGTGTGCGAATTTGTCTTTACCTTTCTCTCTGTGTTGTCTCCTCCTCCTCCAGTTACCTGTTTTTAATCTTTAATTTTTTTTTACTAACCAATCTATTGTATACAGTATATATTGGTCTTGGTCAGCTGACAGCGAGATGTATCTTTGTATGTATATAACAGGTAAAAAAATAATTGCAGACATAAACAAATACAACTAAACAACACACAGACACACACAGTCACACACACAGACACACATCTACAAAAACAACAACAACAACAATAAAAATACACAATAAAACACGAGGGAACCACTTGCAAATAATAATCTGACACGAATTTAACGAAAAACGAGTGTTTCCAATGGTGCAGGATTCGTCTCTTACCATTCACCTTATACACACACCCCCTCCAGTGTGAATATTCATATTTTGTTCTCCGTTTGTCTTATTTCCCCTCTTATTTCTGAACACCATTCTTTCGTGGTGTCTGATCATCCCCCTCTTATTCTTCCTTCTGTGTTAACCTATTTTCTCCTTCATGATTCTTGCACTTCTAAAACCACACCGTTCTTATTTTCCTTTCTATTCAAACTTCTTCTTCTGCGTTCGTGGGCTGCAACTCCTACGTTCACTCGTATGCACACGAGTGGGCTTTTACGTGTATGACCGTTTTTACCCCGCCATGTAGGCAGCCATACTCCGTTTTCGGGGGTTTTCTATTCAAACAAAACTGGTCTTGTTCCACTTCTTCTCTCGTTTTCATTTTCTGCACAACCTTTCCTCCCCATTTTTTTTTTCCAATACGTGGTTTAAACAAATATGTATTCAGAAGAAAATTATGAATACGCATAATCAGCAGAGCACTTCATAGACAGAAACCTGTATCATACTCCAGCATAATTATCATAAATAACAAATAGTTTGATTCAATCTGTCGGCTGATGAACATTATACAAATGTAGTGGAGTTGAAATTAAATGTTTTCCAACTGACGCACAGTTTTGAAATAATACGCGTTTCCTTTTCTCTAACTTTTCTAACACCTTTTTTTTCCATATTTTCTTCATTTCCATCCCCTCCTCTCTAAGAATATCTGATTGTCCATCTTGTCTGAACTATCTACTTTTCTTCTTGTACTTTTAGTCTCCATTGCTCGGATGGAAGAGCCTAGTACGGTCGTAACCCGCTACTAACCGTGTGTAGTATGGAACTGACCAATGGCGTAGTTCGGTCAACGTAGGCATTTAGTCACGTGTAACTATCACAGATTGACATAAGTTTACATTTGGGCCAACAGCAAAGTGAGAGCTGTATCATCAATGGTTTCTCCAGTCAATGGGAAACCATTTACAGCTTAGTCTTTTGTGAAGGACTATGAATCTCAAACTAGGAGGCAAAATTGCACTGGCTCTTAGTGCTGCATCCTTGTGGGTAAGTTGGCCTTTGGGAACCATCCCAACGCCGACTGTCCTAAAACCCTCTTGGACGAGAGAGTGGGGATATACTTGGGCAAGACACTCTCCACTATAATCAAATTCTAGCCCAAATAGTCGGAACAACAGTTGCCTCCTCTGCTGTTCTGATGGTCCTAGTCGGACACGACTGACTATCATATAAAAACAAATGTCAAAAAATTAGAACCAAGCAATGCAACTGGCTCCTGCTCTCCTTCTGACCAGATTCTGTATTTCCTCGTTCTCCGCCCAACACGTTAAGCGCGTTGGGTTACGCTGCTGGTCAGGCAGCTTGACAGATGTGGTGTAGCGTATATGGTTTTGTCCGAACGCAGTGACGCCTCCTTGAGCTACTGAAACTGAAACTCTCCGCCCAGTCTGGATCTCTCTCCATTTATTTTTTTTTTTACATGAATCAATCTTATTCCTTTGTTCTCAGTCAGTCTCTCTACGTCGTCACCTTTTCCCTTTCTTCTTCTTCGTCGTCTTCTTTTTCATTTACATTCTCCCTCCTCCTCCTCCCCGTCTCTCTGCATCCGCTGCACATTTTCAGTATATCGAGTCAATCAGACAACTCATATTTACAACAGTTTTCCAGACATTGGTTTCGTTTCCATCGCAACAGACTAACAATATAACTACAGTAATCTAACACCAGGCAATAAATTCCAGCGGAAATCAAATTGAAATACTGCTGAATTTTGCGCGGAGAATCACACACACACACACACACACACACACACACACACACGAACTAAAAAAGAGGAAGGCGATTAAAAGCCACACAGCCT
This sequence comes from Babylonia areolata, assembly GCF_041734735.1. Classification (NCBI taxonomy): domain Eukaryota; kingdom Metazoa; phylum Mollusca; class Gastropoda; order Neogastropoda; family Buccinidae; genus Babylonia; species Babylonia areolata. The sequence continues at coordinate 11,118,387 of NC_134890.1, forward strand.
GATTGAAATGCAAATTTTCATTCATTCGTGTTTGGAATTTCTTCACGCAAAAGACAAGGTAAATCGATGGACAGTGTGAAAAAAAAAAAAAAAAGACAAGGAATGAATAACAGGATCGAGAGAGAGAGAGAGAGAGAGAGAGAGAGAGAGAGAGAGAGAGAGAGAGAGAGAGGGAGGTTTCTGGAGTTATTTGTGATTTACACAGTAAGAACACAAATCCTTCACGACAGACAGTTACAAATCTTGTGTTTGAACAGAAGACGACTTCACTGTTCACAAAGAAGAAACAGATAAGAAACAAAACAAAATCAATGACATCTACTGCGTTATCTCTCGTTTCCTTTCTCCTGTCATCCATTCACCACACAAAACTAATCAGAACGTCTGGTGACTGCATGCACGTAGCGAGCTTTGAGTTTCGGGCCCTATACTTCCTACTTGCAGAAAACGCAGTGAAGGGAAATGGCTGAAAATACAGGTAGATATGCTTGACTTTGTTTCTGATTGACTTCTGACTGATTGTGGAACGTTTCTCAAATGATGATATGATGAAATTGTGAAAGTGATTCGGTGCTTCTGACTGATTGTGGAACGTTTCTCAAATGATGATATGATGAAATTGTGAAAGTGATTCGATGCTTCTGACTGATTGTGGAACGTTTCTCAAATGATGATATGATGAAATTGTGAAAGTGATTCGGTGATTTTACGCATAGACAGTAGCATTTAACGAACAAGAGTGCTGGGCTAAAAGCGCTTTCCCTGCCTGATACCAAGAATTAAAAGAAACCACTAAAAATAACGTCATCACCTCAGTGACATAATTATATCATAGTCAGTCGTGTCCAACAATGACCATCAGATCAGCAGAGGAGGCAACTGCTGTCCCGACTATCTTGGCGTTGGAGATGGTTCCCAAAGCCCAACTAGCTTCCAAAGCTGCACCACCAAGATAATACAGCTCTCTCTTTGCTGTTCACACCAACACACACTTAATGGCATAAACATGAGGTAAACCCACGGACTAATATCCCCGAAGACATTAACATAGTCGTAAGAAACCCGTCATCAATGGGGTTTCAAACAAGGGTGAAAAAAGGACCGAATCAAAAGCCCTTTTCAGGTCTATCCAATCTACGCACACTTTTTTTTTTCACTGTTGCCATACACACCGATAAAAGCGTCCGTGTTGTTTAAAGCAGATGTGGTGTAGCGTGTATGGATCAGACGGCTCACTTTGACATCTCCTTGGAAATGAAACTGTTCTTCGGTCGCCTGTCCACATGAATTATGGTAATATTTAAACACACACACACACACACCAAAGATATATATATATATATATATATATATATATATATATATATATATATTATATATATTTATTTTCTTTATTTATTTATCATTGATTTTTATTTCATTTTTCTTATTATTGTTATTATTCATCGTTTTATTTCTCTACTGTTGATTGAGTTATTCAGCAAGTAAGGCTTTAAGGAACTTATTTTTTGACAGTAGAAGAAAATAGACAATTGCAATTCTTCAGGCTCTGGGCAAAACCTGACATTGTGAAATTGCATCACAACATGTACGTCATGGCGTGCTTGCGTCATAATAGCTGCGTAAGAGTGACCCTGGTTACATGTAAACAACTTATCCCTTGAGGAAGGAGCGTGATCGTTCCGAAAATTTGGAATATTTGACAGATTGATGTGTGTTTTTTTATTTTATTTATTTTATTTTTTATCTCTCTCTCTCTCTCTATATATATATATCATAGATAGTGGCACGTGGTTTGCTGACGTTTGATTGCTTTTCAACATTTTCATTTTTTTCCACTGTCGTCCTTTGAAGTATCTTTGCATGCACAAAAAGATAACAAAAAAAGAAAGAAGGAAGGAAGGAAAGAGAGAGAGAGAGAGAGAGAGAGAGAGAGAGAGAGAGAGAGAGAGAGAGAGAGAGAGAGAGAGAGAGAGAGAGAGGATTATCAAACTTGAGTTCCCATTTTTCAAACACTGTGTACGCGCGCGCGCACCACACACACACACACACACACACACACACACACACACACACACACACACACACACACACACACACACACACCGTCACTGAGTTAATGCATTTTCAGGGTGTGCTCAATAACAGCTCAGGCTAAAAGAAAAGTGAATGGATAGAATTAAGATAAAAATGCATGAGACCAGAGACAGAGCAGAGACAGACAGACAGACAGAGAGAGAGAGAGAGAGAGAGAGAGAGAGAGAGAGAGAGAGAGAGAGCAACATTGTAATGCTCTCCATCCTTGTCTGCCCCCCCTTCCCCAAATCCTCTGCCTCATTATCAACCTCATTTCAACACCTTTAAATTTCTTATCGCGTCGCAAAATGGGACCACACAGACCGGGAAAAACAAAACAAAAAAAACAACAAAACAACAACAAAAAACAAAACCCAAAGCCAAAATTATCTGGTATCGGAGAACGTCAAAACGGAACAAGCAAATTCCCCCACGTATCTATCTCGTGATCGTCCCAACTTAGTTCTCCCCTTCCGCACGTAAGAGTTCCCCGCATGGGTGGACAACTCTTGCAGCCGCTGCTCAGATAGAGGTGGGCTGTCGATGGACAAAAAACGCTGATTTATGCCAACCCCCATCCCCCTTAACCCCCCCCCCCCCCCCCCCCCCCCCCTACGTTTGGCTTCGAGCAGAGCGCGTGCTAAATACATCACGTGGGCTCTCCGAGTTTCCCCGAGTTTGGCCGCGAGATGGGGGTCGTGAGAGGGGTGAGGAGGGTGACTGGAGGGTGGGGGTCCACGTGGGGGTGGAGGGGTGGGGGGGGGATGTGTGTGAGAAGAATCGTTTCGTTTCTTCGTGCACGGGCCAGAAATCTTGAGCGAGTGGCAGCGGGAGTGGGGCGTGGAGGGTGTGGGAGAGTGGGGTTGGGGGGGTAGGGGGGGGGGGGGGGGTGGGGGGGGGGGGGGTTAGCTCTTTAATTCGCAGGAAGCCCACCCACCCCTACCACTTCCTAACAACACCCTCACCATCCCTCGTCCTAGCACCGACGCCACATCTCTTCCACCCACAACATTCCCATCCTGAACCCCTGGTATCTTCCTTCCCTTTCCCATCCTGAACTGCCTCTTTTCCTTCCCCATCCTTAACCCCTGCCTCTTTTCCTTTCCCATCCTGAACCCCTGCCTCTTTTCCTTTCCCATCCTGAACCCCTGCCTCTTTTCCCTTCCCATCCTGAACCCCTGGTATCTTCCTTCCCTTTCCCATCCTGAACCCCTGCCTCTTTTCCTTTCCCATCCTGAACCCCTGGTATCTTCCTTCCCTTTCCCATCCTGAACCCCTGGTATCTTCCTTTCCTTTCCCATCCTGAACCCCTGCCTCTTTTCCTTTCCCATCCTGAACCCCTGGTATCTTCCTTCCCTTTCCCATCCTGAACCCCTGCCTCTTTTCCTTTCCCATCCTGAACCCCTGCCTCTTTTCCTTTCCCATCCTGAACCCTTGCCTCTTTTCCTTTCCCATCCTGAACCCCTGCCTCTTTTCCTTTCCCATCCTGAACCCCTGGTATCTTCCTTCCCTTTCCCATCCTGAACCCCTGTCTCTTTTCCTTTCCCATCCTGAAACCCTGCCTCTTTCCCTTTCCCATCCTGAACCCTTGCCTCTTTTTCTTTCCCATCCTGAACCCCTGCCTCTTTTCCCTTCCCATCCTGAACCCCTGGTATCTTCCTTCCCTTTCCCATCCTGAACCCCTGTCTCTTTTCCTTTCCCATCCTGAAACCCTGCCTCTTTCCCTTTCCCATCCTGAACCCTTGCCTCTTTTCCTTTCCCATCCTGAACCCCTGCCTCTTTTCCTTTCCCATCCTGAACCCCTGCCTCTTTTCCTTTCCCATCCTGAACCCCTGGTACCTTCCTTTTCTTTCCCATCCTGAACCCCTGCCTCTTTTCCTTTCCCATCCTGAACCCCTGGTATCTTCCTTCCCTTTCCCATCCTGAACCCCTGCCTCTTTTCCTTTCCCATCCTGAACCCCTGCCTCTTTTCCTTTCCCATCCTGAACCCCTGCCTCTTTTCCTTTCCCATCCTGAAACCCTGCCTCTTTCCCTTTCCCATCCTGAACCCCTGCCTCTTTTCCTTTCCCATCCTGAACCCCTGGCACCTTCCATCCCTTTCCCATCCTGAACCCCTGCCTCTTTCCCTTTCCCATCATGAACCTCTGGTACCTTCCTTTTCTTTCCCATCCTGAACCCCTGCCTCTTTTCCTTTCCCATCCTGAACCCCTGGTACCTTCCTTCCCTTTCCCACCCTGAACCCCTGGTACCTTCCTTCCCTTTCCCATCCTGAGCCCATTGTTCCCTCCCATTCACATCCCGTGACCCTGCCCCCCCCCCCCCACCCCCACACCCATTCCAAAACCCATTCTCTCCGTGCGCTTTGCGTCCCAAGACCTCTCGAAATAGATGAGGGTGAAGAAACACGGCTACATGGATATTTATGTGTGTGTGTGTGTGTGTGTGTGTGTGTGTGTGTGCGTGCGTGCGTGCGTGCGTGTGTGTGTGTGTGTGTGTGGGTGTGTGTGTGTTTCCGGGGGGAGTTATTTGCTCTGTCTTTCTCTTTCATCCTTGGCTTTACAGACCAAAGTCGATTAGACCACTGTAAAAACCTGGAAAGGTTTAAGTGTGGGCATTTGCGCGCAATCATAAGTGTGTCACAGAGAGAGAGAGAGAGAGAGAGAGAGAGAGAGAGAGAGAGCTCGGTCTGTGTGCTGTTTTCTTAATGTGCAGCCTGTATCTCTGTCTCTCTCTGTCTCTCTCTCTCTCTAGAACTGTTAGTCAACAACTGACGATTATCTTATGTGAGAATTTATCTGGTTTTCATGATTATTGACGAGAATGCATGGACGTGAATCGAACCATACACAAGTTTCAAGTTTTAATTATCCTTTCACTCCTATTGGAGTATGGAGAATTACTGCAAAATAATCTCTTCATGCCCAGAACAAACATTTCCAAATAAAAAACAATGTAACATAAAAGTTGAGAAAACACAAATGTCTTTTAACTCCAAAAGTATAGGTAGGCAACATTTGCAAATCTAATCATCTTACTTACAGCTAAAATGACTTTTTTTGCCTCCTTTGAGCATATTACAAAAAAATAAAAACCGATTTTGGAGACAAATATTTTTTTTAGGAACATATGTATTACGTAACTGATCATAATTGGGACATTCCATTATAAGATGAAGCTCATCACCAATCACAGACATGTTATAAATATTACAAAGGCGTAACTCTCGTGGTAGGCCTTTGTGTCTCCCTGTTTCTATTTCCAGCTTATGATTACGAGTTCGAAATCTGAAGAAGCTGATAACGTAATTATCAGGCATTTAACTTATATATTTTCCTCTTCCGAATCCACTTTTGAAATTTCGATATATATATATATATATATATATATATATATATATATATATATATATATGTGTGTGTGTGTGTGTGTGTGTGTGTGTGTGTGTGTGTGTGTGTGTGTGTTTCGATTCACGTCCATGCATTCTCGTCAATAATCACGAAAACCAGATAAATTCCCACACAAGATAATCGTCAGTATATATATATATATATATATATATATATATATATATATATATATATATATATATATATGTGTGTGTGTGTGTGTGTGTGTGTGTGTGTGTGTGTGTCGCTCTGGTCTCTCTTTGCCAGTTTGCAAACTAGCCTCAACAGCCGTGTTAGATCTTCACGATGATTGGCACTTCATATCACGTGACTCGATATCATGTGACTGATCAGCGAACTGCAAGAGGTTATAAAGGAGGTCTCACTCATGCCTGAAGGCACAAATGATTTGCAAGGAACATTCCCGAAAATGTCTTTGGGAGAGATTTTATGTTTTCAACGTTTTTTTTTTTTCCTTGTGAAAGAATGAAATCTATAGCTTTTCACGGATGTGCAACTCTGAAAATTGTAATTACCGATATGGAGAGAAGGCACAAAAAATACCCCAAGAGAAATAGCTCTTTTTTTTTCTTGCGGTGATAACATTAACGACGTTCATTTACTTTTTTCTTTTAATTATCAAAAAGCAACAGCGTTTGAATGCAGATTATCTTGCTGTTTTCCAGTTGATGGCCATCGCTGTTATTAAATTTACTGTAATCGTCTCTCTTCTGATACACAAGAGTCAGTGAGAGAGAGAGAGAGAGAGAGAGAGAGAGAGAGAGAGAGAGAGAGAGAGATTTACATTTTCAACGCAAACGTCGATCTCTCGACCTTCTTAGGGCATAAATCTTTACACCATAGTTAACGCCTTTGCCTCACCACTCCCACACCCCGCTCTTTCTTACCCGAGCACTCCACCCACCCTCCAACCTCCCACTTCTATTTAACCCCAAACACCCACCCCCTCACCCCCTCTCTCTTCTTCTCTCTCTCTCTCTCTCTTGTATTCGAACCTGCCTGACGAACACTGGTAAACAAGCTCCACCTCCGCCCGCCATTTTGACCCACGTGATAATGCATCCAGCCAATGGCAGATAACGAAATAATGGGTGTAATTTTTTTTTTTTTTTTTTTTTTTTTTTTTTGTGGTGGGTGGGGTGTGGGGGAGCCGCGGAATAGACTTGGGACTCGAGTGAAGAATCACCCTCCTTCGGTAATGACATTTTCGCTGGCGCAGAGAAGATGAAGAGGGGAGAGGAGAAAGAAGTGAAAGAAGGAAAGAAAGACAGAAAGACAGTGAAAATGAACGGAGAAGGAGGAAGAGGAGGAGGAGAAAGTTGAGAAGAAGCGGAGGAGAAAATGAGAGTCATCAGAACTGGACACGCGCAAGAATCACGTTAGGATGGACAAGCTCGGCTTGATGTCGTGTGCAAAGAGACAGAGAATAAGAGACTCAGAGAGACTGCGAGGCGAGAGAGAGAGAGAGAGAGAGAGAGAGAGGAGAGAGAGAATTGGAGAGAGAGAATTGAAAAGAGAGAGAGAGAGAGAGAGGGAGGGAGAAAGAACATAGTTATAGTTCCAGTGAACATATACATAGATACAAAACGCTTCTGCTCTCTCTCTCTCTCTCTCTCATTTTCACACGCACAAACAAACAAACAAACAAACAAACACACACACACACACACACACACACACACACACACACCACAAACCCTCACCAACCCAAACCAGCCCACCATGAAGCAAATGCGCAACCAAGGGAACTAAACACGCTCCGAACTGTAGATGCGCATCAAGAGTTGTCCCCGTCTGACAAATCACCCTCCGTTTTGGCGGGTGGGAAAAAACGAAAAGAAAAAAAACACAAAAAACACGCACACACACACACACACACACACACACACACACACACAAACAACAACAAAAAACCGCGAGGGAGGTCACTCCGCAAGGAGGGTCAACGGCCATGTCTCACTTCGATCCTCTCTCTCTCTCTCTCTCTTCCTGCATGCACACAGAAAAGGGTCAAGCAAAATGGAGAAAAGTTTTGACAAGCTAGAAAGGGGACAGGGGCCGGGAAGAACTGAAGACCCGAGGAGCAGGAGAACTGAAGAAGAATCCGAGGTAATTCAGGGTGCGTTTGTGTAGAGGGGCCGGGGAGGAGGGGGGGGGGGGGGGGGGGGGGGGGGGGGGGGGGGGGGGGTTGGGTTTGGCGAGGGACCAATGGTCTGTGTGACTCCTGACACTGAAACTTCGTCAAGGGAGAGGATATTGGGTCGATTCATGGTGCTCTTCAGTGAAAAAGGGAAGGAGTGAGTGAGTGAGTCACTATCTCTCTCGCTCTCTCTCTCTCTCTCTCCCCCCCCCCTCTCTCTCTGTATGTCTATAAAGAACTTGAGAAGGACAAAAAAGCCCGAATGATATGTCAATCACCACTTGTTGCATGCATTATATTTTGCTGTGACTCCTGCTGTTATGGGCCAGTCCTGACAATTAAAACATTTGTCGACTTTGATTTCTCTCTCTCTCTCTCTCTCCCTCTCTCTCTCCTTGCCCACCTTTCTCAGAAGCGTTTTGCATCCATGTATCTTTTCACTAGAAATGTGTAAGGTTGTACTCTCTCTCTCTCTCTTTCACTGCCTGTCTCATTCTCTCCCTCTCTCACTGCCTCTCATTATTTCTCTCTCATTCTCTCTCTCACTACCTCTCTCTCTCATTCTCTTTCCCTACTTCTACCTCTCCTTTTCTCTCGCTCTCTCTCTCTCTACCTATCTCTGTAACTACCTCTACCCCCCTCTCTCTTTCTACCTGTCTCTGTAACTCGACTCTCTCTCTCTCCCTGTGTTTCTGTCTGTCTGTCTGTCTGTCTCTGTTTCTGTCTGTCTGTCTATCTCTCCAATTCTCTTTCTCTCTCTCTCCCTCTCTCTCTCTCAATCCCTGTCTTCTCTCTCTTTCTCTCCTGGCCGCGTCGAGACGTGTGGTCAGTTTGCCGTTTTTAGGGTGAGGTTTGAGGCAGGGTTGTGGTTGGGTGGGTGGGTCGCGTGTTGCCGTTGTGTGGTTGGTGAGGGAAGGGTAGAAATGAGGAGAAACAGTGAAACTTTCATTGATATGTTATGTGTCAGTCTCTCTCTTACCGGGCTTTTCTTTCTATAATCCGCCTCCTTTGCCTGTTACGTGTTTTCTGTCAGTCTCTGAAAGCTTCTCTGAAGGCCTTCAACATCAGCCACGACACATGAGAGCTGAATGCAATGGACAGACCAAAGTGGCGTTCAGCTGTCCACAAAGGCGCCAAATCCTGTGAGGCCAACAGAATCGCTGCAGCAGAGCAACGCAGACAGGCCAGGAAAAGCAGTGCTAGCAAATCCCCGACAGCCGCCACCATCCCCTGTCCACACTGCGTCAGAACCTTCCGGGCGCGGATTGGCCTGACCAGACATCTGCGCACCCACAGAGCCCAACCCACCCACCCCCAGGATGACTAGATGGTCCTCGTCGATCCCGACGGACGAACCACAAAAAAAAAAAAAAAAAAAAAAGTTTTCTGTCAGTGTCAGTCTCTCTCTCTCTCTCTCTCTCTCTCTCTCTCTCACCGGGCTTTTCTTTCTATAATCAGCCTCCTTTGTCCTGCCCGGCCCCTGTTCTGTCTCTTCTGTCATTGTCAGCCTCTCTCTCTCTCTCTCTCTCTCTCTCTCATCGGGCTTTTCTTTCTATAATCAGCCTCGTTCGTTTTCTATCACGACTGACGCAATTCCTATATTCTGTGGCAGGTTTTTTTTTTGTGTTTTTTTTTTTCTTCCACACAGCCTCCTTCCTATTCGTTCTGTTGTCGACTGGCCTGAGGACCGGCTTCTTTCGTTTGACGCGCGCGTTTTACTGACTTTTAATTTATCAATGCTTGTGTTTTGGTTTCCGTTTCCATCAGCCGATCTGTTTTGTTTCGTCCTACAAGAGTGGCTTCGTTTAGCAAAATAATAGAAATGGCAGAAATGAAAATAATAATAATGATAAAGATAATTAGATTGATAATAATCATCATGATTGTTACTATCAGTATTATCATTATTATTGTTGTTATTGTTAATATTATTATATCTATTATTTTGCTACTACTACTACTACTACTACGACTACAAATGATAAAGATAATAATGATGACAATAATAATGATGATAATGATGATGATGATAATAATAATAATAATAATAAGAAGAAGAAGAAGAAGAAGAAGAAGAAGAAGAAGAAGAATGTTTTATTCCCATAGCCGACTCGCTGTGACTAGATTTCTCTCTTGTTCCATGTTCTTCTCTCCCGGTCGACATATTCATTCGTTGCCAGTTTTTTTTTTCTTCTTCTTCTTCTCCAATGTAGTCCATTTCAAACAGCCTTGACTGATTGATCCTTAACATTTTATACTGGTTTTTTTTCTTCTTTCTTTTCTATGATGTTGACTTTTATGTTTGTAGATTGGCTGGCGTCATAAACAAGCTCCCCTGTATGTTCGTATTAGATTCTTGTTACTATTCTTTTTTTTTTCCCCTTCTTCTTCTTCTAACTTCGTATTACAAGAGTCTGGAATTATGACTGACACTGCCTGATATTATTGCAGTAGGTAAGACTCTGCCCCCCCCATCCCCCCCGCCCCCACAACTTCCCCGCCCGCTCCCTTTCAACATACGTCTCTGTCTGTCTGTCTGTCTCTGTCTCGCTCATTTCCAATGAGAAGGAAAAGTTCTGTCTGACACACGGAACTTAACTGCGAGTGTCTCTCTCCATATAATCACTTGTCTGGGGGGGTGGGGTGGGGGGGGGGGGGGGGGGGGGGGTAGGAATTCATATCTACAGGCGAATTCATCATTTTCTCCATATAACAACAACTATTTCCCTGTTCGGTCCATTCAGGCCCACATCGAGACTATGGTCAGTCAAGACAAGTGTCTGATGAAAACAACAAAAATACCACCACCACCACCAACGACGACGACGACAACAACACTGCATGGTGTATTGAAGTATTGAACTGAAAACACGGTCAGAAGTGGTCAGCTGGTTGAAGGTGAACAGGAAGTGAGCGGGATGATGATGATGATGATGTTCTTTTTGTTGTTGTTGTTCTTTTAGTCTCGTGATAATATGCTTTGATATTAACCCCCACTTAACGATAGTAACTTTTCGTGTTTACATATATATATATATATATATATATATATATATATATATATATATATATATATATATATATATATATATATATATATATATATATGGGGGTAGGGGCGTGTGTGTGTGTGTGGGGTGTGTTTGTGTGTTGAAAAAAAGAGACAGAAAGACAGACAGACAGACAGACAGAAACAGAGACAGAGACCTAACGCTTGACGCCTTGACACTTTAATGTCATTGGCCATGAGCTTCTTATGACATAGGTGATTGCATCAAGATACTTTCATTGTCTAACAAACAATCATAATAAACGAGAGAGAGAGAGAGAGAGAGAGAGAGAGAGAAGATAAGACAATGGTTTATTTGTTAGGCCTCCGGCCCATAACAAAAGAGTGGGCCACTAACAAAAATATTACATAATGAATCAAATATTGTGAACAACATATCAATGCGCATGTGACTTTTGCAAGCTCGCTCTCTCTCTCTCTCATTATCTCTCTCTCTCCTCTCCCCTCCCTCAAACACATGCACGCGCGCATATACACACCAACATACACGCTCGCGCGCTTAACACACAGATCCAGCGACCTGGATTAAGAAAAATTAAAAAAAAAAAAAATGAAGCTGTCAAGCTAACAAAACTTATAAAAATTAATAACAAATTGCAAGAATCGAAAAAAAAGAAAAGAAAAAAAGGTTGATGTATACGCCACAGTGCAACAAAATGCATACCCATACTCAGCCACTCGTGTCCAGTTTCAAAAGCTCCGCTCTCACGCCAAAAGCCTTGCACACAAAAAAAACGACAACTTCGCAACTTAGGATTCCGACACACAGGACACCAAAGCGGCAAATTTGAACATGATTGGATTTCTGTGATATTTGGCAGGTGAATGTTCTCCTCTTCGAGTCTGATAAACTGGACAAACCAAAAGAAAGTGATATTCTGTTTCAAGGGCTGTGTGACAAAAACTACACACTGTCTTATCACCAGGAACAGGATTATACTGTAAAAAGCGACAATTCAAATCTGACATTCCGATTCGAAATCGTGAAAATAGACGGCGTACAAAAAAAGTTTTTCACGACCAGTAAGTACGGAGATGTTGTAAGTGATTGGTTGTAAACAGAATACACTCGATAGAATTCATGTGACAGGAGTGAGGAATGCCAACTTTGCTTTGCTCGATCAATTAACCGCTGCTTAAAACAACGAATAAAAAAAACATTCATTACCAACAGCTTGTGCCTCCCACACATAACCAAAGCTGTACATGTACAAAACATTTCTAATACTACAAGTCCATGTGATATAATTTTGTGTTTGCACATGTAGTAACATATTGTATGCTTTCTTGGGGAATCAATCATTGCTTAATTTTAGTAGACGTAACCAAAACTTAATACATTTAACATAAGTCATCACATAGAGTGGAAACCTACCAGTTTCATCAACTTTTTTTTTAAAGCGAAAAGATGTACACCTTCGATTAATTCAGGATTTTTTGTAACTCCCCATATTTCAGCTTCATATGTCAACACAGGTTGTATCTGACAGTCAAACATTTTAAAAAAAGATACCAGGTGAATGTTCTCCAATCGCCCAAAGTGTTCTAATGATAGCAACGACTCCTTTTCTGGCACGACTTGCAAGATCTTCTGATGTTGCTGTAAAACTAAGGCGGGTTGACAAAAAGATACCCAAGTACTTATATACATTCACAATTTTCGAAAGTTCCTTTCCATAGAACCATCTCTCGTTCGCACCAAGGTAGCCACCATTTCTAAACGCCACCACATTAGATTTTTCTAAATTGACAATTTAATCAAGTCGCTTTGCTGTGTCATACAATATATTCAGCTGAGTTTAAAGACCTCTTGGGGTATCAGATAGTAGAGCTACATCATCAGCAAAACGTAAGATCAAGAGCTGGACAAAATCAGGAGAAAGCTGGATGCCATGCAAGCCACCCGCAAGCTCATCTGAGGTCAATTCATTAATAAATAAAGAAAAAAGTAATGGAGAACATACTTCACCTTGTTTGAGGCCACGAGGGCACATAAAACTGTCTGTGTGTGAGAGAGAGAGAGAGAGAGAGAGAGAGAGAGAGAGAGAGAGAGAGAGAGAGAGAGAGAGAGAGAGAGAGAGAAACGCAGCCGAATAACGACACTGACAAAGCAGAGAGAAAGAGAGACAGAGACAGAGGCAGAGAGACAGAGAGAGACAGAGACAGAGACAGAAACAGAGACAGATATTTCAAATGCTTATTAGTTCTTCTGAGTTATCTAAACATCTGCCCTCTACATTCATTGTAAGCAGCGATCTGGGCCATTTCTGATTATCAATTAAAATAAAATCGGAAGATAATGATGCTGATGATAATGATGGATAAGTGTACGTGATGATGGTCACGGTTACGACGACAATGACGACGACAAAAGATGATGATGGCCTATATTTGTTCTGTAAAATCAGCTCACATGTCTTTAAGGTATTCTCTCTCTCTCTCTCTCTCTCTCTCTCTCTCTCTCTCTCTCTCTCTCTCTCTCTCTGTGAAGCAGCACCATTTCAGAAACTGTAGCAACAATATGGGGAAAAAAAAACCACACCAAAAAACAAACACAAAAAAACCCCAAACAAAAAACAAAATAAAAAACCACACAACAAAACAAAAATAACAAAAACAACATAGCAGAAACAAACATAATACACAAACAAAAATTCAAAGACAAAATTCAGGGAGGGAAAAGGAAATCATATTCACAAAACACATAGCCTGTTAATATGATTACGTTGTCAGTTCTAATCTTGTTTCCTCAAACGTGAACAGTGCTGTTTTGTTTGTTTCTTCGTGAGTGTGTGTGTGTGTGTGTGTGTGTGTGTGTGTGTGTGTGTGTGTGTGTGTGTGTGTGTGTGTGTGTGTGTGTGTGTATGTGCGCGCGCGTGCGTGCTCGAGTGCGCGCGCGCGCGTGTGTGTGTGTTTCGTTTTAAATTTCCAGCGAATCATAGAAATCAGTGACCCTGCACACTGGGCAGTGGAAATATGTGGTCACAATTTTTTTTCCTTTCTATATTTCAGTTGTATGATGTCCCGTATGTCGTTTCTTTTGCCTGAAGATGTGTTTTCATCTTGAGAGGGCTCTTCGGATTTTGGTGCACAAAGAAAAAGAACAAGAAGAAGAAGAAGAAGAGGGAAAGAACAAGAAGAACAAGATGCAGAAGAAGAAGAAGAAGAAGAAGAAGAAGAAGATGAAGAACTCAATTCAGTTCAATTTGTTTTCGAGCGCAGCCAACAAAAAGAACAAGAGGAAGAGCAGATGAAGACGTGGACGAGGAGGAGGAGGAGGAGAAGGGGAGGAGGAGCAGAGGAGGAGGAGGAGGGGGAGGAGGAGGAAGAGATGAAGAGGAGCAGAGGAGGATGAGGGGGAGATGAGGAGGAGCAGAGGAGGAGGAGGAGATGAGGAGGAGCAGAGGAGGAGGAGGAGGGGGAGGAGGAGGAAGAGATGAAGAGGAGCAGAGGAGGATGAGGGGGAGATGAGGAGGAGCAGAGGAGGAGGAGGAAGAGATGAAGAGGAGCAGAGGAGGAGGGGGAGATGAGGAGGAGCAGAGGAGGAGGAGGAAGAGATGAAGAGGAGCAGAGGAGGATGAGGGGGAGATGAGGAGGAGCAGAGGAGGAGGAGGAGGAGATGAGGAGGAGCAGAGGAGGAGGAGGAGATGAGGAGGAGGAGCAGAGAAGGAGCAGAGGAGGAGGAGGAGGAGGAGGAGGAGATGAGGAGGGGCAGAGGAGGAGGAGGAAGAGGAGCAGGAGGAGGAGGAAGAGGAGCAGGAGGAGGAGGAAGAGGAGCAGGAGGAGGAGGAGGATCAGAAGGAGGAGCGGGAGGAGGAGGACGTCAACAAGAAGAGGATGAGAAAGAGGACGAGTAGGAAGAGATGCACAGAGACGAGAAGAAGAAACAGAAGAAAAATAAAAGAAATACTACTCAGTAACAAAATGAACAAATAAACAACAACAAAAAGAAACTAAAACCAAAACAAAACATGGAAAGCAACGAAAAGAACATGAAGGGAGGGGTTGGGCGGGGGAGAGACGTTGAGGGGACGGGGGGGTGATGGGGTGTGTGTGTGTGCGGGGGGGCAGGGGCTGGGGTGCGGGGGGGATAGGGGGGCATAGGGGGAAAAGGAAGAGGTTGATGGGAGGAGGACGGAGGCGGAGGAGGAATTGAAGGAAGAAGAGCGAGCGAGTATCACTTTCATCATAAAGCTGACTAATCGTCTGGAAGTCTGCAAGATCAACTTGCGTCACTTTTTTTTTTTTTTGGTATTGTTTTGTTGTTTTTCATCCTCCGATATTTAATACGAGTAACGCCACGCGATGTCCAAGAGATATGAAGGCTGGAGTAGAGAGGATAGGGGTGGAGTGGGTAGGGGAGGCTGGGGATGGGGGGCCCGGGGGGGGGGGGGGGGGGGGGGGGGGGGGGTGGGGGGGGGAGGGAAGGATTGGGGTGAAGGGGGTTATGAAGGATGGTTGGGCCGAGGGTGTATAGGCTGGGAGGAGGGAGGTGGGTGGAGGTAGAGCGAGTGTGGCTAGGGTGGTAGTGGTGGTGGATAGGTTACATGTTCGTGTCCCCTGTCAGTGGTAATGGGGGAAGGGGGAAGGGGTGTGTGTGGGGAGGGGTGGTGTCGGGTGGGGGTGGGGGGGGGGGGGCAAAGGCAGTTCACACCAGGATGACGCTGGAAGCGAGATTTGGTGAGATTACAGGGTCAAAAGGTCGAGGAGGGTGGGGTGGGGGGAGGGAGTGGGTGTGCTGGGGAATGGGGAAAGGGGAAGGTGTGTGAGTGTATGTGGGAAGAGGGGGGTTGGGGGGTTGGGGGGGGGGGATCGATGCGTTTACTGTGCGTCTTTAAAAACCAATTAGTCTGGAGAGACAGGAAGCAGGACGGGGGTTGAGAGCGGACGGGAGGGAGGGGGGGTGGGTGGGTGGTTGGGAAGGGTGGGGGAGGATGGGGTGTTTGAAGAAAAGGAACGATGAGGAAACGAGAAATTGACGAGACGGTGATATTAAAAAGAAAAAAGAGGCCAAATTAAAAATGGCGCGTGTGTGGGAGGGGAGGGGCGTGTGAGCAAATTTCAACAGCAATGAGAAGAAAAGAAAAAATGAAAACAACAACAACAACAGCAAAAACGTAATAAGAATATCTAAGATGAAATAACACACACACACACACACACACACACACACACACACACACACACAAAGAGTCAAAATATACACGTACACAAATATAATTACCACATTTTCAGAGTATAATTAGCATGAACCACATAATCATTATTCTATCACAATTATTCTATCACATATCTAAGAAAAGAATTTGTGTGGGAAAGAGAGAGAGAGAGAGAGAGAGAGAGAGAGAGAGGGGGGGGGGGGACGCTTTAATGTCATCGGCCATGAGGTCCTTATGACATGGGTGAATGCATCAACATACTTTCAACTTAAAACAAACCATTGAAACGAATGAAATGGTGAAAGCAAAATTAATAATGAAACAAAACAAAGTTCCTTCTTTGACGAAAAAAAAAAGAAGAAGAAAAAAAAAAGATAGTAACCAACAGGTCACCCAGCACAATAAATCCGTTCATTCATCTATCAGTGCACCATGCAACATATTCCAACACTGGCTACAGAAGAAAATTGTTGAACCTATCTGACCACATAGTTATGCTTGTTGTGCTTTTTGCCTTATATTCATAGCTCGCGGGTTACAAACGTAGTCCATCGTTCGCTTCAGCCTCCTACAGGGACTCTCCGTGCATGACCGTTGGTACCCCCGCTGTTTCAGCAGCCATACTCAACGTTTTCCGGAGATGTGCCTGCCTGCCTCTGGTATGTTCCGTGTTTTCATAACCCAGCAAGCCTTCTTCTTCTTCTTCTTGATCGTGCTAGCAATTGAACAGTAGTGCGTGTGTGTGTTGTGTGTGTTTGAGTGTGTGGGCGTGAATGTGTACGTACGTCTTTGTTTGCTTGTTTTATAATTGTGTGTGTGTGTGTGTGTGTGTGTGTGTGTGTGTGTGTGTGTGTGTGTGTGTGTGTGTGTGTGTGAGCACGTACGTACATGATAATGTACCAATTGTTCTTTTCATCGCTTTGTTACCTTTAATAGACTATTCCGGTTACTACTTTTATTCGTCGTTCTAATTATCTTATTTCATTTTATTTCTTAATTTCTATGTTTTGTGTCGTTCTTTATTTTTATGTTTTGTGTCGTTAAATGGGCAGAATTGTAAAAAGGCCTTTACTGCCCCTAATTCTTTACCCATTAAAGATTCAATCAATCAATCAATCAATCAATCTTCTTCTTCGTTCACGGGCTGCAACTTCCACGTTCACTCATATGTACACGAGTGGGCTTTTACGTGCATCACCGTTTTTTTAAATATTTCTTACCCCGCCATGTAGGCAGCCATACTCCGTTTTCGGGGATGTGCATATTGGGTATGTTCTTGATTCCATAACCCACCGAACGCTGACATGGATTACAGGATCTTTAACGTAACGCATTCGATCTTCTGCGTGCATATACACACGAAGGGGGTTCAGGCACAAGCAGGTCTGCACTTAATGTGTTGACCTGGGAGATAGGAAGAAAAAAAAAAGTCCTCCCTTACCCACCAGGCGCCGTTACCAATATTCGAACCCGGGACCCTCGGATTCAAAGTCCAACGCTTTAACCACTCGGCTATTGTGCCCCGGCGTTCCAGCAAACATGACTAACGGGATCTTTTAACCTGCATGTCTGATAATTATTCTGCATGTGTATAACTAAACAGGTAATTAAGGCACCAGCAGGTCTGCATCATCGGTGTGAAAAAAAGCGAAAAAAAAACACAAAAAAAACAACCCACAAAAAAACCCAACACTTAACCCATAAGGCACAGCTGGGAATCGAACCCCAGGATCCTGAGACTTAAAAAAAAGAAAAGAAAAGAAGTCCCAGTGCTCTGACCACTGAGAGCCATCCATCGCACGCGCTCGTCTCGCCACCGCGACCAGTAGGAGTGTGTGCTCCGTTGAAACAAGCTTGCTGGGAA